>NC_066580.1:231018969-231323071 GCF_024323335.1 Lathyrus oleraceus | reverse complement strand
AGAATTAGGCAACATTCTCTATGCAAAAAGGACATGGCCAATGCCATCTTTTATGAAGCCAGACATTGTGAATTGAACTTTCATCTGAAGCAAGTATTGAGATCCCTTTTGAGATCTCTTTTGAGTTCATCTGCTACATGGTCTTGATGCAATTGTTACTTTGAACCTGTGTCTAATGCCTTATTCTAAGCCATTCAAGGAGTATGTCGTCTGATACATTGGAGCTTAAGAAGAAGACTATGAAGTTTCTAGCTTGGATGTAGCTATATTTATTTGATGCCTTGCTCTTCACCTTGCTATTTGTATTGCTTGATTCTAAAGTCCAAGGGAAAATTGGGTTTCTATATGAAATTATTGCTCTTCATCTCCTCCCACTTCTTAAATTTAAAATCTCTCCCCCCTTTTTCAAAATATTCTTTGCTTGTGATTTCTAAACTATGACTTGGTTGCAAACTATAAACTTTGGCATTATGCCATTGCATTTTTAAACTTTTTTTTTCTTGATCAAACTTGTAAATGAACCTAACCATACTTGACTTAAAATTTCAAAAGACAAAAAGAACTAACACCCATTCAAACTCTTTTAGGCACTTTTGTGCCTCTTTAAACTTAAAAATTTGTTGAAAGCAACTCACTCACTTTGAAATTGTTACCATGAACTACGAGGTTTTGATCCCTCATTTTATGTTGGTACGTAGGCACAAGTCTGAAGGTTTTGCCAAACATAAAAATATATTTAATGAATTATTTTCTCATCCCCACACTCTTTTTATTGCCAACATCTTTTATACCAAAAAACACATGTACACACCAAAAAGGGCTCCCTAGGATTACCTAGGACACTTTGGGTGCTAACACCTTCCCTCTGTGTAACCAACCCCCTTACCTGTAATCCCTGGCATTTTATTATTTTTGATTTAAAAACTTATTATCTTTGGGTTTTGTTGGTACTTTTCTCTTTTCCCTTGGAAACAAAAAAAGCGCGGTGGAGAATCTGGTTTTATTGAAGTTAAGTTTATCCATAGCTTAATGGTCATGAATTCACCCCTACATAAATTAAGTGGCGACTCTGCTGGGGAGTAGACTCTAATGGGTTTAGCCTACTTTTTGGTGTGTATATAATTGATATTTGATGTATGTATATTTGTTTGTATGATATAATCTATTTGTTGTGCTTGGTGATCTCTGAGTGGTGAGATAAGTTCTAACCGGAACTTGAGTGCAATTAAGATAGGAGAATGGTATAGTCATGGTCGACTTGTCAGGAGTAGTCCTTAACAAGTTGGCTTGAGATCCATCTACTCAGTGGAGACCCTTGTGAAGTTATTGATGTCACACAAGTTATTTGTGGTTAGGCATTACTTTCTTTGATTTGGGGTCCGAGAAACTGAGAACCGTAGAACATTTAACCCATCTTTGCCTATTTAGGACGTAGTGCGGAGACTGTTGTTGTGAAGACTTGATAACAGTTGTTACGCGAGACTACACTCAGACGAGTTTCTCTTGATAATATTATGGGTTGATGAGTCAGTCATCCGAACCTGTAATATCCGATAGATGGAATTAAGACTTTGGGAACTTTTTAGAACATGATCTATAGGTTTTTATCCTTAGTACACTCCTTTGGGATGGTTCTTAACCTGACTCCATGCTCGTGACTTACAACAAACCCTTGATTCTTGGTTGATCCAATCAAGTCTTGTCAATATCAATGGAACTTGGGTGTTGATAAGGTGAAAACCATAATCCACCAAAATGGATGATTGATCTTGACAATGATCTGATTCATCCCTTGACATTTGTTTGCCTTGTGTGTGATCCCTTATTTGTGATTGATGCATTCATGCACATCATAGCATTCATCACACAAAAAAATAACTTCAAGGAACTGAGGTTTTATTTGCAAATATTTTCAGACCATGGATTATGGACGAAGGAACACTAAGAAGTATATTTTCAGATGTCCTGACTTGAAAGAGTTAAGGAAGCTATCATATTTTTGTATTAGATCCCTTGGACTTTAAACAACGTCATGGAAAGCTTCTATATGTGTTATCTACTGATGTGGTTGAAGGACTCTTGAGTGTATTAGTTCAGTTTTATGACCCTCTCTACCGTTGCTTCACCTTTCCTGATTATCAACTTGTGCCTACGTTGGAGTAGTATGCCCATCTCTTGGAAATACCTATTTCTAACAAAGTGCCTTTTAGTGGATTGGAAGAGATTTCCAGATCTCATATTATAGCTTAAGCTATTCACTTGAAGAAGTATGAGATTGAAGCTCATTGGGTGAACAAAGGAGGAATGTTTGGATTGACTTTTGAGTTCCTCATTAAGGAAGATATTGCCTTTGCTCAAGCCAGTAGTGCAGATGCTTTCGAAGCTATCTTTGTGTTGCTTATCTATGGCTTGGCATTGTTCCCTAACATTGACGGTTTTGTTGATGCTAACGCCATTAGAATATTCTTGATTGGGAATCCTGTGCCTACTTTGTTGGGTGATATGTATTTTTATTTGCATCTAAGTAATTATAAAGGTGGTGGAACGATTGTGTGTTGTGTTCCTCTTCTGTGAAAGTGGTTTATATAGTTTGGTATGATTCTTGATTGGGTAGCTTGGAAATTATTGATAGTTGTGGTGAATGATCTAATGTGCCTCTCATTGGTACACAAGGAGGAATCAACTACAACCCTGCTTTGGCTCGTCGTCAACTTGGGTTCCCGTTGAGAGACAAACCTAATAACACTCAGTTAGAAGGTTTTTTCTATCAAGAGGGTAAAGATACCTAACATTTGAAGCAGAGGATGGTGCATGCTTGGCATAACATACATAGGAAAGGAAGATCCGAGCTTGGTCCACGCAACTATGTAGCTCTGGAAGCTTACACTTCATGGGTGAAGAAGAGAGCTTTGGAGATGAAGAAGCCTTACGCTTGTGAGAAACCTATGTCTATGGTTGTGGTTGAGCAATTAACTCTCCCTAACCAAGATGTAGAGGAGTTGGAAGACGCACTCGCCAAGATGAAGTAAGAAAAGGATATGTGGAAAGAGCGATTCCATGCTTTGAGCCGAAAGCATGAGGAGTTGCAGCTTGAGTCTAAAGACAAGGATGCACTTATTGAGCTTCTAGAAGACCGAGCAGTGAAGAGACAGAGAGAGCTAGAGGTTTCATCTTCTTCTGGTATGCCTCAGCCTTCCGGTTCTCGGAAGAAGATTATTGACCAGCTTGTCCTCGAGAAGGCTCAGATGAAAACCTCTTTTGAGTCCGAGATTCTATGCATCCGAAGGAAGTACGCGCCTGCAGCCAGATCATCTGACACTGTTGTTAGGGGATCCTTAGGATGACTAGTTTCCTTTTCTCTTGTATTTGTATTTTCGTTTCTGAAATTGTACTTAGTGTAATCCTTCCAAATTATATAAATGAAAGAGATTTTTATGATGAATGAAATTGTTACAATTGTTATTTTATATTTGCAAATAAAATAGTATGTTCCTTGAAAATAAAAACAACCAAAGCATTGCATTTCATGCATCATTTGCATAACATGTTTTCTTCAGCCAGATGTCTTATTAGTTATTCTTTTGTGCTTCATCCAAGCTGACTCATGGATACAATACTCGTGCCAATCATCCAAGAATCATGGAGCACTTAGAGCAATAGAACAAAAAGGTGAAGGAAGAGATTGCTCGCTTGACTGCCATGATGGAGTCAGTGTTAGCTGCTCAAAGTCAATCTTCTCCAACACCTGCAACTCCTCCTCCTCAAAGGACTGTCATTTCAGAAATTGTTACTTCAACCGTGCCTGCCACTCAGTTTGCTCCTGCCATGCCTGCCGGATTCCCGTGGGGAATGGTGCCTAACTTTGTGCCTGAAGGTTTTGCACCTACATTTGCTTCCATGCCGGCATCTAGCCCGGTCATGTCTGTTCCTCCTCTAGTTGTTCACACGTTGCCTCGTCTTGAAGACACCATCTACCATTTCGAGCCGTCTGAGGGTCTGGATGTTTATGAGAAGATGAATGAAATGAAAGACCAATTCCGTGAGCTGGGAAAGGAGTTGAAGAACTTGAGGGGAAAAGATTTGTTCGTTAAGAGTGTTGCTGAACTCTGCTTGGTTCCCAACGTCAAAATCCAGATGAAGTTCAAAGTCCTTGACTTTGAAAAGTATAAGGGGAAGACATGTCCACTCATCCATCTTATCATGTATGATAGAAAGATGTCGACGCAAACTGATAATGATCAGTTACTGATTCATTACTTTCAAGATAGTCTGACTAGTGCCGCTCTGAGGTGGTGCATGGGTTTGGATAGTGTGAGTGTTCCGCATGTTTAACGATTTGGGTAAGGCTTTTGTGAAACAGTACAAGTACAATGTGGATATGGCGCCAAATAGGGACCAACTTCGGTCGATGTCTCAAAAAGACAAGGAGACATTTCAAGAATACGCCCAAAGATGGAGAGAGCTTTCCGCTTAGGTTACCCCTCCTTTGGAAGAAAAGGAGATGACCAAGATTTTTTCTCAAGACCTTGAGCTCATTTTACTATGAGCGGATGATTGCTAGTGCCCCGAGTGACTTTACCGAAATGGTAAATATAGGGATCAGGTTAGAAGAAGGTATCCGTGAGGGACGGTTATCTAAGGAAGAGGTATCTTCAAGAAAGAGGTATGGTAATAGTTTCCCTAAGAAGAAGGAAGCTGAGACCAATGCAGTATCAATGGGGAGGCAGAGGAGGCCTCATGTAAGAAGAAGTCCACAACCAGGTCAACACCATCATCAAGTATCATATGTTAACCTAGTGTTTTCCAATAATCAATCAGTATCAGTTCAACAACAACGTCAACAACAACCACATCAAAGAACAAACAACAACAACAACAACAATAATCAACAACAACATAACTTTGAGAGGAAGAAGGTATCTTTCGATCTGATTCCTATGACTTATGCCAAATTGTATCCATCTTTGGTTCTCAAGAAACTTCTCCAACCAAGAAATACTCCACAAATACCAGAACCACTTCTACGGTGGTATAAGCCAGAGCTTCATTGTGCCTTTCACCAAGGGGCTTCTAGCCATGATATTAAAAATTTCTATCCGCTGAAATATGAGGTCCAGAAGCTTGTAAAGAGTGGGATGGTGTCCTTTGAGGACCGTGCACCGAATCTGAAAGCTAACCCATTGCCTGCTCATGGTAATTCCTCTGTTAATATGGTAGATGGTTGTCAAGGGAGTTTCCGAGTGTTTGATGTGTATCGTATTCGTCGATCTTTGGTTGAGATGCATAAAACCTTGTGTACTATTAGTGATTGTGAGCATGATCATGAAAATTATGCAGTTTGTAGTGGGAACCCTCGAGGGTGTTCGGTTGTCAAGAGAGATATCCAGAAGTTGATGGAAGAGAATGTGGTCCAGATTCAACAGTCAAGGGATATAGATGATGTCAACATAATAGTGCCAGTATTCAAGACTCCTGAGAGGGTGGTAATTCAGTTTGATATCAACAGTAGTAATAGCGTCAACAGATCGGTATCGTCGTTGGTAATACGGTTAGTGGGTCCAGTCCCATATGCATCCGATAGAGATGTTTATATCAGTATAATGCGACTATGTTAGAGAATGGTCAAGAGGTTCCATTGCCTAGGACCAGTTTTGTTGTGAGTATTGCTAATGTAACGAAAGTGACCCGTAATGGTCGTGATTTTGGGCCTGTGTTCCCGAAGGATGTGGAGGATGTCAGTAAGAAGGTAGATGTGTCTGTGGTGAATCCGGCTAGCGCTCCAAGATGTTAGTCTCATGAGTCCAGCAGTTTGAGGCCTAATGATGATGATGAGGTAGTGAGATTGATTAAGAAGAGTGAATTTAATATGGTGGATCAACTCCTCTAAACTCCTTCTAAAATTCTAGTGTTGTCTCTGCTCATGAACTCTGAAGCGCACAGAGAAGCATTGCAAAAGGTATTGGAGTAAGCTTATGTAGAGCATGATGTAACTGTGGATCAATTCGATCATATTGTGGCTAACATTACTTCCTACAACAACTTGAGTTTTTGTGATGAGGAACTTCCTGAGGAAGGCCGAAATCACAACTTAGCATTGCACATATCAATGAACTGCAAGGAGGATGCGTTGTCCAATGTGTTGGTTGATACTTGTTCGTCTTTGAATGTACTCCCGAAGTCAACTCTTTCCAAATTTTAGTATCAAGGAGCTTCGATGAGATATAGTGGCGTAATCGTCAAAGCTTTTGATGGTTCTCGCAAAACTGTTATAGGAGAAGTGGACCTTTCGGTGAAGATAGGTCTGAGTGATTTCCAAATTACTTTCCAAGTTATGGATATCCACCCGGCCTATAGCCGCTTATTGGGAAGGTCGTGGATACATGAGGCGGGAGCTTTAACATCCACTCTACACCAGAAGTTGAAGTTTGTAAAGAATGGTAAGATTGTTATCGTCGGTGGAGAGAAGGATTTGTTTGTAAGTCACCTGTCGTCTTTTGCATATGTGGAAGCCGAGGATGAGGTTGGAACCCTGTTCCAAGCTCTATTTATTGTTGAAGAAAAGAGAGTTGGGTCACCTATGTCCTCTTTAAAAGATGCACATAAGATTGTTGAAGACGGTAATTCTAATTAGTGGGGCCGGATTGTAGAGGTCACCGAGAACAAGAGCAGAGCTGGTTTAGGTTTCCAACAAGGGTCGTCAGTTGAAGATGTGCACCCCAGTTTCCGTAGCGGATGGTTCATTCATGATAATGAACAACACTCAACTATAGTGATTGAGGAAGATGAAGATGAAGACTACACCAATCTTGTGATGCATGGAAAAGCTTTCAACAATTGGATCGTTGTCGATGTTCCTGTTATTATGCATTACTTTAAGTAATTGCTTTTATTGTTTTTGAAAATCCTTCTCCTATGCCTAAGGGAGAAGTGAACATTATTCGGCATTTTCCCTTTAATCATTAATAAAATGCAATTCTATTCATCCATATCATTGATGTTTTATTTTTACTTTTTGCTTTTCTGAAAAAATGGTAATCACAAAAAACATAAATAAATAGATAAATAAATGCAATTGTCCATCTGTATAATATTTGGTCACAATTCACTTCTCTAAAATCAAAATATCAAATCATTATACAGGTTGGTTTCTAAACCCATTGAATACAATGATCCTACTCCTTCTCCTAACTTTGAATTCCCTGTGTTTGGGGCTGAGGAAGAAAGTGATGAAGAAGTGTCTGATGAATTGTCTCGTCTACTTGAGCACGAGGAAAAAGCCATTTATCCATTTGGAGAGCAGATTGAGTTAGTCAACTTGGGTTCTAAGGAAGATGTAAAGGAAGTCAAGATTGGATCTCGATGGTGTCCAGAGGTTATGAAGGGGTTGATCGATCTTCTTCGAGAGTATTCAAATGTGTTTGCTTGGTCCTATCAAGACATGCATGGTTTTGATTCTGAGATTATGGAGCATAGATTCTCGTTGAAGCCAAAATTCCCGCCGGTAAAGCAAAAGTTGAGGAGGACTCATCCTGATATCGCAATGAATATCCAAGAAGAGGTGTAGAAGAAGTTCGACACCGGTTTCCTTGTTACTGTTGAGTATCCGCAGTGGGTGGCCAACATTGTGCATGTTCCAAAGAAGGATGGAAAAGTCCGTATGTGCGTTGATAATAGAGATTTGAATAAAGCTAGTCGGAAAGATGATTTACCTCTGCCACACATTGATATGTTGGTAGACAATACAACTAAATTCAAAGTCTTTTCATTTATGGACGGATTTTCCGGTTATAATCAGATTAAAATGGCGCCCAAAGATATGGAGAAGACCACATTCATTACACCTTGGGGAACATTTTGTTACAGAGTGATGCCTTTCGATTTAAAGAATGCTGGTGCAACTTACCAGAAGGCAATGACCACTCTTTTTCATGATATGATACATAAAAAGATCGAAGTCTATGTTGATGATATGATTGCCAAATCTAGTGATAAAGAAGAACATGTTGAGCATTTGTTGAAGCTATTCCAGCATTTGAGGAGGTACAAACTCCGCTTGAATCCCAATAAGTGTACTTTTGGTGTTCGTTTTAGTAAGTTGTTGGGCTTTATCGTCAGCGAGAAGGGTATTGAAGTTGATCCTGCCAATGTCAAAGTAATACAAGAGATGCATGCACCCAAAACTGAGAAGCAAGTCAGAGGTTTTCTTGGCCGCTTGGATTATATCTCAAGATTCATTTTGCACATGACTGCCACATGTGCGCCTATATTTAAGCTTATTCTGAAAGATCAATCTTGTTATTGGACCGAGGATCGCCAAAAATCTTTTGATAGTATCAAAGAGTATATGCTTGAACCTCCGATTTTGTCTCCGCCTATTGAAGGAAGACCATTTGTCATGTATTTAACTGTGCTTGAAGAGAGTATGGGTTGTGATCTTGGTCATCAAGATGAAACTGGAAATAAAGAATATGATATTTACTACCTTAGTAACAAGTTCACCAATTGTGAGACTCGGTATTCTATGCTTGAAAAGATTTGTTACGCATTGGCTTGGGTTGCTAAGCGTCTGCGTCAATATATGTTGAATCATACTACTTGGTTGATATCTAAAATGGATCCAATCAAGTATATTTTTGAGAAGCCTGCTTTAATTGGGAGGATTTCACATTGGTAGATGTTGTTATCCGAGTATGATATTGAATACCGATCTCAAAAAGCTATTAAAGGTAGTGTCTTGGCTGACCATTTGGCTCACCAACCAATTTAAGATTATTAGTCAGTGCAGTATAATTTTCCCGATGAAGAGATCTTGTACTTGAAAATGAAAGATTGTGATGCACCATTGCTTGAAGAAGGGCCAGAACCTGGTTCCCGTTGGGGCATGGTATTTGATGTAGCTGTTAATCAATATGGTAATGGCATTGGGGCAGTGATTATTACTCCTCAAGGCACTCATTTTTCGCTTACAACTAGATTGACTTTCATGTGGACAAATAATATGGCTGAGTATGAAGCTTGCATTATGGGGCTTAAAGAAGCCATTAATCTTAGAATCAAGTATTTAGACGTCTATGGAGATTCAGCTTTGGTTGTGAATCAAATCAAAGGTTATTGGGAGACGAATCAACCCGGTTTGATACCATATAGAGATTATGCGAGGAGGATTTCAACTTTCTTTACGAAGGTTGAGTTTCATAATATCCCTCAAGATGAAAACGGAATGGCAGATGATCTTGTAACGTTGGCTTCAATGATTATGGTGAAGTATTGAAATGAAGTTCTCAATCTCACTGTGATGCTACTTGATAGGCCAACTCATGTGTTTTCTATTGAAGAGATCAAAGATGAGAAGCCATGGTATTTTAATATCAAGAATTTCCTCCAAAATCAGATTTACCCGCCTGAGGCATCTTTGAAAGATAAGAAGACTTTGAGGAGATTAATCGGCAACCTCTACCTGAATGGTGATGTGTGTAAGACCCCAACTTTGACCCTAAGATCCCTCATGCACTCTCATCATATGCATTGTCATTGGGGCCACACCTTCGCTTCCTTCTTACCCCTCTTTCATTGGGTTTGCATTGGGAGAGATCACCAAGCATCATCCGATTGTATCATACTTTGTATTTTCTCATTTCCTAACCAAAATACCAAAAATATGTCTTTGCATATGTCTAACCCTGTTGTAGGTAGGGCACATGATCACCTTTGATCTATCAAGTTCACATCTAGAGTTTAAGACCCTCATTGCTAAGAGCTCAACCAGGAATGATCCACAAAGGATCTAGGCATCATATATGAGTCCCCATGATTTCTACATGTTATTTTGATCAGAAATTCTTCAAGAGTTTTGAATTGGTTTACCTTGGAAACCCTAGTTCATCCGGGTATCTTATGTAACTTCTTCATCAAGCTTCTTCACCAATTGATCAAATATTTAAAGGGAGACTTCAAATTTCACCATCTTATGCATATATGATCTCCCATGAGTCCAAAAAGTCAAGATAATTACAAGTTATCAAGGTGGTTGACGGTGGTTGACAAAAGGCATTCATCTGATCAAAACTGGGGATCCCTAGACTCTATCTCCTACACTTTTCATCATATGGAAATGATTCCAAGAGAAATGTTACTCTAAATGACATTCCAAACAACTTTCATGTTGAGGTCTAGATCTAGTTTTGCTTGGAAAGGCACTTTTTATGTTGAAAGATTATAGGTCATTTTATCTAAACCCTAATTTGGAGGTCAACTTCCCAAGGCCATAATTTGCTCAATTTTTATGACATGAAAGATTTCCATGTTGCACAATCAAATTCAAGGTATCTACTACAAGTTTTATGTTTAGAGGAAGAGCTAATTCAACTTTTATATGCATGTTATATGATGATACATTATAGTTGTGACTTCTACATAAGTCCAATTACGATTGCTTAACATAACGCTAAATTTTGACACAAAAGGCACATCATTCTAGTTAGTGAGATTGTAAGTCTCCCCTATTTCATGGTATTGTGTAGAAACATGGCCTTTTTTCCTTCCTTTGGAAGATGTCTTGGTTCAAGGGTCCATGCTTGTGATAAGTTGGTTAAGTGTTCTCCAAAGAATGAATTAAACAAATACAAACCAAAAGCAATACTAACTTCTAACCAACTAACAATTAACATTTAATTTCAAGCCATTTATTTTTATGCATTTTAATTTCAAGCTTTTATTCATTTTCCATTATTCATACCATTCAAGTTGTTTACTTTAATGTCATTTTCCCTTTGACCACTTGGATAATATTTTGTGATATATTGTATTTGTATATATTTGTTTGCTTGTGTGGTCTTTTGACCTAAATGTACATAATAAGAACAAAAACCCTAAAAAACATCTTTTATGGACTGTTGGTTTGATCTGAGACTATTGGACTTAGAATTTAGGCAACATTCCATATGCAAAGGACATGGCCAATGCCAACTTTCTTGAAACCAAGTGCTTGTGAAGCGAATTTTCATCTGATACAAAATTGAAGATCCATTTGAGTTCATCTACAACATCATCATTATAAAGCTGTTATTTTGAACCCATGCCTAATGCCATCTATGAAGTCATTTGATACATGGGCAATCTTGAAGAAGATTATGGAGTTGCTAAGCTTGGATGTGGATATCTTTATTTGATGCCTTGCTCTTAAACTTGTTATTTGTGTAGCGATTGTTTCTTGACTCTAAAGTCCAAGGTAATTTTGGGTTTCTATATGACACTCTTGTGTATTTGATTGCAGCCCATTGGTCAGATCTTTCAACTCTTAACTTTTAAATTTATGCTTAGGATTAGTCTCTTCATCTCCTCCCCATTTCTTTAATTTCAAAATCTCTCCCTCCTTTTTAAAAAAAAATCTTCTTTGATTGTATTTTTTTTCTAAACTTTGACTACATTGCAAATTAGAAACTTTGGCCTTATGCCATTGCATTTTCAAACTTTTTCTTAATCAAACTTGTAAATAAACTTAACTATACTTTACTTCGAATTTCAAAACCCAAAAAGAACTAACACTCATTCAAACCATTTTTAGGCCCTTGTTCCCTTTGTAAAACATCAATTTTTGTTAAACGCAATGTACTCACTTTGAAATTGATACCACGAACTACCAGGTTTTGATCCCTTATTTTTATGTTGGTACGTAGGCACAAGTCCGAAGGTCTTGTCAAACACAAAAAATATAATTAATGTATTCTTTTCTCATCCCTTCACTCTATTTATTGCAAACATATTTTGTACAAAAACACATATGCACACAAAAAAGGGCTCCCTAGGAGTACCTAGGACACTTTGGGTCCTAACACCTTCCCTCTATGTAACAAACCCCCTTACCTGTAATCTCTGGCATTTTATTAGTTTTGATTTGAAAACTTCTTATTTTTTAGGTTTTGTTTGTACTTTTCTATTTTCCCTTGGGGTGTCATTCTGGTATGTTGCACAGCGCCTATACCAAGCTTTTGGTAGATAGATAACGGCATGAGACTCACACTAGCTCCCAGATCAATCAGAGCTTTGTTGAATAACCTATCTCCAATAGTGAATGGGATAGTGACAGCTTCGCGATCCTTCTTTTTGATTGGAATCTTCATACCCTGTAAAATAGCACTACAAGTTTCAGTGAGGATAATTGGGTTAGTGTCGGCGATACGCCTCTTAGAAATGATATCCTTCATGAACTTTGCATATGTAGGCATTTGTTCAAGTGCCTCCAACAACGGAATATTAATCTCCAGCTTCTTGACCAACTCTAAGAACTTTTCAAAAAAATTCTCATGTTGCCCTTTTTATTGTTCCGAGTGGGGAATGGGAGTTTAACAACCGGTTTGGGCTCAATGCTTGTTTCTTTCACCACTGGTTTCGGTGTTGCTACTTCTTCTCTAACCACTTCATTTTCTTTGATCTCAAGGTCCACGTCGATCAATTGGTCTCTCTCTTCATCAACTTCCTCAGATTTACCCGTTCGGGTTGTCGCAGCACTCACATTATTATGCTCTCTAGGATTTGTCACGGTTGCACTAGGTAGAGCACCGTGTGCTTGAGAACTTGAAGCTAGTTGCTGAGGGATTTGCCCCATTTGGACTTCAAGATTCTTTATAGATGCTGTTGTATTTTTTTGATTGTTCCGGGTTTCTTCTTGAAATTTGACATTGTGAGCAACCATTCTCTTAATAGAAATTTCCCAAACAGCTTTCTTAGGGGCTTGTTGTTGTTGTTTTTGATATTGAGTTTGGTATTGACCATGTTGAGGGGCGGTTCCTTTTTGACATTTCCATGAGAAATTGGGATGCTTTTTCCATCCCGGGTTGTATGTGTTGGAGTAGGGATTATTTTGTTTCAAGAATTTGATTTCTTCCACCTGTTGAGGAGTCGTAAAATAATAACACGTTTGGTGAGGACCACTGCAAATCTCATAGCATACAGCAGGGACCGGTTGGATATGTGCTACCGGGTGTGTGCCTATATTTATTGCCTTCAGTTTCTTATCAACTTTAGCATCTATGATGTCTTCAATACGAATTTTATTAGTTTCCAGCTTTAAATCTATCACCCCTTCTGGTTTGCTTTGACACCTATCATACAACTCCATGTGCTCATTATAAGCAATAACTTTAATGATCTTCTTAATACCGGTGGCTGTTGAAAAATTTGTGGAACCATCGGCTGCGGTATCAATTAGCTATTTGGTCTTTATTTTTAGACCATTCCCAAACATCTGCATTTGTTTGGTAGCATCCATATTATGAGTAGAGCAGGCTTCCAGGACTCTCTTGAATCTCTTATAGGCATCTCCCAAAGTTTCCCCATCCTTCTGCTTAAAATTCATAATTTCATACCTCTTCCACAGAAATACTGACGCTGGAAGATACTCATTCAGGAATGCCTTTTCCATTTCTTCCTAAGTTGTGATGCTCCCGGCAGGTAAAGAATAAAACCATTCCTCAGCTTCTTCCGCTAAGGTAAACGGGAACATTCTCAACGTCTTGGCTTCTTTAGTGTGACCATCAATTTTTAGAGTGTTGCTCATGGTCAGTAACCTCTGCAAAGGCTAGTTTGCATCTTCATTCACTTTTCCAGTAAAATCCTTCCTTTCAAGATGATTAATGGTACTCGGGTGCAGCTGGAAATTAGCCACATTCACTGGTTGGTTGGCAATAGTTAATCTGTCGGTTTGAGCATTAGCCCCCTCGTAGTCTCCCAACAGTCTTTCGGCTGGCGGTGGAACATCAACCATAGTTTCGATCTCTTTATCGGAACCTGAATCTGAGCTTGGCTGGATGGGAAGTTGTTCTTCGTCTGATTCCAATCTGGCTAATCGAGCTTGTCGGAGTCTAGCCCTCAAGGTTCTCTCGATTTCTGCATCAAAAGGAAAATCAGCTGAGTCCTTACCTCGCATACAAATATCAGACACATATTAGTGGATATAATGGAAATAAAATATTCAAAATACGGTAAATAAATTTTAGTTGCAGAGCAACAAAATTTCGATTGAGATAATATGTCTTATATTTTTTCCGGTATTCAGACCGAAGAAGTTTCCGACGATCAGGTCGATGTACTTATGTTTTTCCGGTATTCAGACCGAAGAAGTTTCCGACGATCAGGTCGAGGTACTTATGTTTTTCCGGTTTTCAGACCGAAGAAGTTTCCGACGATCAGGTCGATGTACTTATGTTTTTCCGGTATTCAGACCGAAGAAGTTTCCGACGATCAGGTCGATGTACTTATGTTTTTCCGGTATTCAGACCGAAGAAGTTTCCGACGATCAGGTCGATGTACTTATGTTTTTCCGGTATTCAGACCGAAGAAGTTTCTGACGATCAGGTCGATGTACTTATGTTTTTTCCGGTATTCAGACCGAAGAAGTTCCCGACGATCAGGTCGATGTACTTATGTTTTTCCGGTATTCAGACCGAAGAAGTTTCCGACGATCAGGTCGATGTACTTATGTTTTTCCGGTATTCAGACCGAAGAAGTTTCCGACGATCAGGTCGATGTACTTATGTTTTTCCGGTATTCAGACCGAAGAAGTTTCCGACGATCAGGTCGATGTACTTATGTTTTTCCGGTCTTCAGACCGAAGAAGTTTCCGACGATCAGGTCGATGTACTTATGGCATTCAGGCCAATTTTCCGGTATTCAGACCGAAGTGGCGTTCAGGCCAATTTCCGATTGTCAGATCGAAGAAGTATTCCTCCTCTCCGTTGGTGTCGATAAACGTCGAGTTTTTCCCGATCATCCGTTGATGATTTGGTTGTGTCCTTCTTCCCTAGTGAAGTTTTCCTCCTCTCCGTTGGTGTCGATAAACGTCGAGTTTTTCCTATGCGTCTGTTGGTGTATAGTTGATATCTTTCCCCACAGGGTCGTCCCCAGTTAATCCTCCTCTCCGTTGGTGTCGATAAACGTCGAGTTTTTCCCAATCATCCGTTGATGATTTGGTTGAGTTCTGTCTCCCCAGCAGTAGTCCTCCTCTCCGTTGGTGTCGATAAACGTCGAGTTTTTCCTAGTCATCCGATGATGTCTAGTCGTACCATTCCCCATGTGGACTTACCTCTCCGTTGGTGTCGATAAACGTCGAGTTTTTCCTAGTCATCCGGTGATGTATAGTTGTACCCTCCCCATGTGGACTTACCTCTCCGTTGGTTTCGATAAACGACGAGTTTTTCCCATTCGTCCGTTGACGTCTGGTTGTGTTTCTCTTATTCCCATTCATCTGTAAATGTCTGGTCGATCTTTTTGGTGTCTGTAAACATCATCTTTCGATGTCTGTAAACGTCGAGTTTTTTCCCATTCATCAGTAAATGTCTGGTCGACCTTGTTGGTGTCTGTAAACATCATCTTTCGATGTCTGTAAACGTCGAGTTTTTTCCCATTCATCAGTAAATGTCTGGTCGATCTTTTTGGTGTCTGTAAACATCATCTTTCGATGTCTGTAAACGTCGAGTTTTCTCCCATTCATCCGTCGATGTCTGGTCGAGTTCTTCCAGTCATTCATTAATGTCTGGTTACCTCTCCGTTGGTTGCGGTAAACGTTGAGTTTTTCCTAGTTGTCCGTTGGCATCTAGTTGTGATTTTTATTCCCCGTCATCGTCGTTGCGATGTCTGGATGTGGCCGTACCCTTTGAAAACAAAAGAAGCAAAAAATACCCAGTAATAAAAATCAGATCCCAGTGGACGTTTCCATTATTGGATCCCTGGATTGTGCAAATTCTACGGTTCTTGGTATTCAATCCCTGTTTACCCTGAAAGTCTGACAGCCGCTGCTATCATCCATTCGGGTTCTCAGCTGATTGAATAGGGGCAGCTGTAGCACCTCAAATTTGCACCTATCATTGTACATACATTCTCATATTAGGTCATAGCATAACATGGTCCACTGCATAGCATTGCATTGTCCTTTTTGCCTCAAGTGCAAGCAAGTCAAGAAATTAGGTCAAACTGGTCAGGAGATCAGTCAGTCAAGCAAGCAAGCACAATTCTCAAGGAGCCAAGGCCCTAGGGTTGGTCCAACATGTTCACATGACTTGGGGATCCATTTGAAGTGTTTTGGTCAAAGATTGGATGCTCAGAAGTCATCCCTAAAAAGTCAAACTTGGTCAACTGTGTCTGATTTTATGGTTTTGATGGTTGGATTTGGTTTGAGAGAGCTCATTCATGTCCATATAGGCCTCATATATCATGTCAAACACCATCATGGAAGAATTTGAAGCCAGATCAGAAATTTCCAAAAATGGAAACTGGACCTGTAATTGAAACCTGCCCAAAATGGAAAGTCTTGATCCTCAAACTTACATCATGATACAAGCTTCAAATGAATTTTTTCCCAACATGAAAGTTGAAGATCTTGTTCTCCCATTTCCAAAAAGTCCAAGAACACTCAATTCCCATGTATGGTTGGCAAGTTATGATCAAATCATTTTCAGAAATTCTTGAACTTCAAAAGGCCATATCTCTCAAACCATTTGGCCAATTTGGGTGGGGTTTTTTCCTACAAGTCACATTTGATGCCCTCTTTCCAAATATGTCATCCTCATGCACCAAAACTTCACCAATCAAAATGGCATTTTTGAACTTGCCTTAATTAATTTCAAGTGAGTTGAATTTTGACTTTTCAAAATAATCATTTTTAAACCATTTGGCCAATTGAAATAGTTCAGAAATGTGGTTTTGGTCATGTTACAAAGTCAAATTCGTGCAAGTACATACAGCCATGCCAACTTGCTTGAAAATTGGAAAGAAAGTACATTTTTCAACCACTACATCCCACATTTTCATGGACTTTGATTTGTACCTTCAAACAGAGAATTAAAAGATGATTTTCTGTCATTTGAAACCCCTAGTTGCAGCCATCTAACTCAGAAAATCTCACTCTCTCTCAAAATTCATTTTTTGGCCATTTTCCAAAGTCTTCAAAAATCCTCCAAAGAACCAAGCCTTGCCTTGCTCGATACACCATTTAAGCAACCTAGTGAACACATTGCAACCATCTTTCTCCAACTGGAAAGAGCTTTTGCCCGACTGTTTTTCTTCACACATCATCCATGGCAGAACTCGGTTTAAGCCATTTTAAGGGTTGCTGAACCAAGCCAACTTCAGCATCCATCATGTGGAGGACCATAGAACATCTGTTTCACCATTAAACCACCAAACAACAACTGTTTCTCCATTTGCTTCAAAAACAAGTAAGGATTCGAATCACTCTTTTCTCTAAATCATGCAATGCTTTGTGTAGAGCTCTTTATACTGGTCATTTTGGAACTTGAACCACTAAAAATGGTTGAGTATTTGTGGAGTTATGCTGTTTTAAAGTTTGATGATGAAATGAGTTTTTATTCGATTCTTCGTGTTTAGCGTGATTTAACGAAAATGGAGTTTGGAATGTGGATGTACGATGCTTGCTGAGTTGAATGATGTGCTTAATTCATGATTCTGGGAAATTTGTTCATCCCCTTTGATGAACACGATGAGCACTGTTGCTGTAACCAAACCCTAAATTATTTCCAGTTTTTTTGGTTTTTCTCACGTACCTGCATGCTGCTGAACACTGTACTATCGCCATGCCCTATCACCAATTGCCACGCAGGATTTACAACACGCACCGTTTCATTAAATTTTTCAAGTAATTACTGAAATGCCACTCCGTGTTTAAATATCCATTAATTCATATTATTTTTTCAATATTTATTTCACTTTGATCCATCCAACTTGCAAAAATCATAACTTATTCATTTTAAATCCAAAATTCATGGGATTTTTTGCATTGTCTTCATCATGACCTCTAGTTTTTTATCATGATTTTTGTTGATTTTTTGGATTAGTATATTTTGAATGGCATTAGGGTTTGTGACATGTATGCATATTTTGTACACTTTGCCAAAACATTTGTGAAATGGTGATAATTTATCCAATGGCTCCCAAATTTTTTGTGCTTAAACTAGACACACTCATGGTGATTTTGGTGTAGAGTTTGTGAATTTATCATTGCTGGTTTGTGAGTTATGATTTTTTGAATTAGGGTGTGACAATTTGTGTCACACCATTGATGTCCCACTTCATGATTTTCATAGCCATGCTTATTGACCTCAAATTGATCTGATTTTTTGCATGAACCTACTCTTGTATGTCTAGTTTACATGTGATTTTTTGTGGATTTGATTATGGCATTTTCCAATTGATTGAGATTTTTGTCCCCTGTTTGGTCTTGTGTTGACTTTTTGTGACACTTGTTCCCATTTCATTTGTGAAATTCTCATACTTTATTAGGTGGACATGAAATTTTACATGAGATAACTAGACATCCTCATCTTTGCCATGGTTTTACTCCCATTCATTTATCATACACCATCTCTGATTTATGAATTTTTCAAGTTGATGCATGTTTGGTTGACTTCTTTGAGCATGTTCAAAATTGCTTTGACTTTCTGATTTTCATTGACTGCCTTCCACTTGTCCAAATGAGATGAAATTTGACATGCTTACCATGCTGTGGGTTGTGATTGATCATGATTTATTTGGTGATTTTTGGAAATGTTTAAGGTTGCTTCTGAGTTAAATCTTGCTGTTGACTTCTATGAGCTTCTGTTTGCTATACCTTGACCTAAATTGTTCATGAAATGATGATGGTGATTAATATGAATGTGAACCCAATTGGTTTTGTTTCTTGAATGTTTGAACATGATTTTGGATACTTGCCCTTTGCTGTTTTAACTTTTTCATTCTCTTTTGACCCTAGGCTTGTCCTAGTGGTCCTGTTACTCACCTTTGAGCTTATGTTTTCAGGTTGACCAACAAATGACCAATGAGACCAATTCTTTTTGATTGAGCTTGCTTGAACATCATTGTCTAACTTGTTTGTTTTGTAGGTGGCTTGGCTCACATGCCTTAGGCCTTGTGCCTTGCACATCCATTTGCCTCTAATTAACTGTTGGTGTCTGTTTCTTTTTGCTTTGTTTTGAAGTTGCATACTAACATTTGCTTGACCATTTCAGGTGCTTTTAGTTGCTCAGTTCCTTGTGAACTTTTGCTTTGCTTTGCTTGTATAAGCAATTTGCATTGAGGTATACTTCTAATCTTCATGTAGTCTGGAA
This sequence comes from Lathyrus oleraceus, assembly GCF_024323335.1. Lineage (NCBI taxonomy): Eukaryota > Viridiplantae > Streptophyta > Magnoliopsida > Fabales > Fabaceae > Lathyrus > Lathyrus oleraceus. The sequence continues at coordinate 231,303,956 of NC_066580.1, read as the reverse complement.
GACCTGGCTTGTTACTTGGCCAGGCAACTGTCTGAAGTCCTCCTTAAGAGGCAATGTTTGTGGATGTTTAATTTTGTCCTTGCATAGAGTCAAAGACCTCCTAAGTGAAGAGGCAATTGGCAGAACCAAGGGATAAGCAACCTATCCCCTGCTATTCAGTGTGTCTTCTGTTTTGCTCACACCACTGTGTTGATGCATTACAGATAAAAACCCAAGATCTTGTGCAATTGCACAGTTGAGTCAGTATCAAATGTGTAGAAGGGTTCCCACTTTCTGAACCCACACATTCTTGTCAAATGCTCTCCCAGGCCAGGGATAGAAGCAATGAGGCACACCCCTCATCTCCTTTCATCTGCTTCACCTTAGCCCCGCAATGGCAAGGTTAAGAGCAACATTCACCCAGTTCCAGAGGTTTGTTTGTTGAGGTTGACATGACCCCTCGACTAAAACCTAACCCTTGTTTGAGCCACTTGCTTGTGTATAGTGTGTGCTATCTGTGCTTATGTTTGTTTGACTTGCTTCCTGTGCAAGTTAGGGTTAGTTTAGACTTGCTTCCTGTGCAAGTTAGGTTTTTCTTGGCTTGCTTCCTGTGCAAGTTAAGTGTGTGTGTGGCTTGCTTCCTGTGCAAGTCATGTTTAGGATAGGCTTGCTTCCTGTGCAAGTTAGCTAGAAACCTTAACTTAGGGATGATTTTGCATGACAACATCTAGGCTCGAGTCGTAGTCTCCCTAGTGTTGTGTCTCCCTTTGTTATCTGGTTAGGCTAGTCCTTTATCCCTCTGTAGGGGAACTACGTCGCCCTGATCCTCATACCAGATGAGGTACGTAGGCAGGAGATGAGCTGATCTCTCCGGGCGCCCTTTTTCTTTTTGGTGTGTGTTTGCTTGACAGCTAGCAGGCTCGAGTACCAGACTCCCTGTTAGCTTGTTTGTTCAACTTTGTTGTTGCTTCTGACGATTCAGCGTCCGGTTAAACCCTTGTTTGCTTTCGCCCTCGTTGCGATTCTTTTCTCTCGCCCTCGTTGCGATCGAGACCATGTTCAGATGGTATCCTCCCTTTGTAAGTCCATGTTCAGATGGCAATCCCTCCGTAGGGGAACTACATCGCCCTGATCTTCATACCTGATGAAGTATGTAGGCAGGAGATTGAGCTGATCTCTCCGGGCGCCCTTTTTTTCTTTTTGTGCGTGTTGTTTGACAGTTGCTAGGCTCGAGTGCCTGACTCCTTAGCAATTTGTTGTCTGTGTGTTTGAGTGTGTGCTTGACAGTTATAGGCTCGAGTCCCCGACTCCCTATTAACCTGTTGTGTTGTTGTGTGCTTGGAAGCTGATGTAAGTCCATAGAGTGGCATTCGGGCTCCAGTGTGGGTTTGTTGGTTCGGATGCTGATGTAAGTCCAGTGATTGGCGTTCAGGCTCCACGTTTGCCTCTTTGTGTGTGTTTTGGTTCGGATGCTGATGTAAGTCCAGTGATTGGCATTCAGGCTCCATGTTTGCCTTTGCCTGTTTTTGTTTGTGTGCGTGTCAGCCGAGCTACGAATGCTCTGATTCTTCTCTCGTCCGAGAAGATACGTATGCATAGGATGCGATATCCTAGCGAGCATGTGTCGTTTCCCCAGTCCGAACTACTTCGACTCTGATGTCTATGCCTGATAGACTAAGTAGGCCCAGGATGCGATATCCTGCCGAGTCAGTCTTGTCCTGTTTTCTTATGTCTCTTTCAGCCAGTGTGTGTGTGTGAGCAGTGTTTCAGCAACCATTTTCCTTCCTATTGTGCATGGATCCCGTCGAGTACGACGGATGCGTAGGGGTGCTAATACCTTCCCTTCGCATAACCGACTCCCGAACCCATTCTCTTTGGTCGCGAGACCTTTCCTTTCCCAGGTTTACTCTGAGCGTTTCCTTTCCCTCTTTTTGGGATAAATAACGCACGGTGGCGGCTCTGTTGTTCTTGTTTCCCCGCCGGTTTTTCGCGTGATGCGACACTCGGAGGGAAACCTTTAGTATTGAATCTAACCTCTAAGTCCTTAGGTTATTATGATGAAACCAAGCATTTTACATTAACAAGATTAATTCGGTAACCATAGGGTATCCCTAGTCCTAGGTGATCTCTATTATGGTTTCACTGTATGAAAACCTTAACAATTGCAGTCCTGATAATCGTTAACCATACATCAATCTTAATTTTTGCCAAAAAGAAAGCATTACGCAAATCATACAGTGAAATTGAAATCAAATAAGATATATTAAGGGAAAACAAACATCGGAGTCATTACATAATCAATTCAGGAACACCCCCTTGGCATTGGGGGGTTTTAGCCTATCATATTTTTCAAATCAGATACAAAGTAAAATTGAGACATTACAAAAAGGTCGGAGTTCCATTGATCTTCAATCGCGTTCGCTCTTGAAGGATCCCCGTTCTTCGCATCTTGTCACTTCCTCAATCTTGATCGTTTCCAATTCTCTATCGTGTAAAAAGTTCCCTTTTTTCAATTCAAATCCAATGTAAATAGTACCTGATGAAAAATTTCCTTGCGTAAAAGTTCAAAATGCCCTCTGGGATATGCCGTGCCAAAAACAGCAAAAAAATTGGAAATTCAAGTGCCCAAGCCAACACTGGTCGTGTCAGGAAACAAGCCTGGCCGTGTTGGCCTCTGGGCATAATTATGTTGTGACACGCCCCTTCAGGGAGGCTGACACGGGCCGTGTCAGCTCCCTGTTTTCCATTTCCCCACCTTCTCTCCTGACACGGCCCGTGTTGGCCAACTCGGGTGGCCGTGTTAGGGCTACTATAGGTCCATTTTCCTTCTTTTGTTGGGTCCAGAATGCCTGTTTTGGCTGTCTATCCCTCCGGTGCACTTGTTTATACCTGAAATCAAAAGAACTACCACAAAAGGACATAAAATGGAGTATGATGATGCATATAATATAGGCTCCATAAATAGAGACAACAATATCATACATATAGATAACGCAACAAAATAATAAAATAAGTGACTAATGTGTTACCGATTCCCTACAAAGGTGCCGAATGAGTGTCAGAAAACAAGGAGAATTGGCGACTGATCACACGTGCTCATGGAAGCCAAGTTGACTGAGGATGAATGGTGTCAAACCAGGTATGATCAGCTGAATTTGATTGAAGAGAAGAGATTAACTGCCATGTATCATGGTCAGCTATATTAGTAGAGAATGAAGAAAGCTTTTTATAAGAAGGTCAGACCTCATGTGTTCAGAGAAGGTGACCTTGTGCAAAAGAAGATTCTATCTTTCAAACCAGATTCTAGGGGTAAATGGACTCCTAATTATGATGGCCCATATGTTGTTAAGAGAGCCTTCTCAGGGGGTGCTTTGATTCTTACAACTATGGATGGTGAAGAGTTCACTCGTCTTGTGAATGCGGATGCAATCAAGAAATACTTGGCCTAAAAAAAGAAAAGAATAACTTGCTAAGTTGAAAACCTAAAAAGGCGGCTTAGGCAAAAATGAGCGTCTCGGGGGATTGAAAACCCGAAAGGGCGATCCAGGCAAAAATTAGAGACATAAAATAGAAAGAATTATCCCGATAAATTGAGTTCCTCACCTTGGGGCAATTTATGCAAAAATTAGGGATTATGGCAAGTAACTACATCCTGCTGATCTTCAGTTTTGAAGACATTCTTAAGCACAACGGTCGGTTTTGATTCTAAGGCCCAGTAGTGGTCAAGAACACAATGGATATCAAGAGTTGGTAGAAGGATCAGTGATCATTGTATTCACTGTAACCATTTTCCATGTAAATTGCCATTTTCAACTTTGTAAAGTTCTATGGAGTCTTGCCATTTACAGACTACCATTCTATTAAATAAAGTTGAGCTTTTATCCAATTGTTTCTACTCTTATTTAATTTATCCAAATAGTTTTAAATTTTATTATGATCATTTTTGAAATTAAAATTATAATTAAAATCATGTTTTCTTAAACATATAAAAGCATTAATTTTAAGCAATCAATTTCATTTAAAAAGAATATCAACAGTGGTCTGAAAGCAGTAAGCCCTAAGTGTGGAGCATTATTGGTTCTCCCAGAGCAGTAGGAGTGATTCCTCTTTCAATCCCGATAGCATGTTTAGCGCCCGATGTTTGTTGATTTCCCCTACCATCCCGGACATTTCGTTATAGCAGTTTGCATGATTTTGGCAGAACTTTGGTTTCCCTACGAGTCGCCATAATATTCGCTCCCAATCATAGTTTTCTCCTGGTTTCTCAGCAACTACTTGTGTTTGTTCCTCTGTAGGGTTGTCTCCTGTTTGATAGGGTGTTGACCTAAAATTCCCCGCAAGATCGGTAATAGTTTCCTCAGCAGATCTCCTCCTCCTTCCCCAGCTAGGGTTGGCCTTTGGGGTGTTGATCTCCTTTCTCCAACAATTGTTTCCCTCTTTTGTGGATTGACCGATAACTATATCGATGATTCAAGTCGGGGACATCTTTGTATCCTTTGCGATCGTTTTGTCAGTATAATCATCATATATACATATACATATACATATATACACTTATATAAATTCATTATTGCACTTTGAGATTCATTCTTTGGATTCTTTTTCTTTGTAATGGCGGTACCTTATCCCCATACGATTTTGGTGTGTTTGTCCCCCTTCAATTGTAGAGTGTCAGCCCCTTAAGTAGAAAGACTTTAACTTTTCTCCTTTCCCCACCGAGTTTGTTTCCTCGTGGATGGTTATTTTTTCAGTTTCCTCCCCAGTTGATTATCTGGATGGAACCACTCCCCTTGAGTTATATCCTCATCGGGATGAGTCTTGATTGACCGTTTCTTTCTAGATCTTACCTAGATAGGTATTTTTTGGTCCCCTAAGAGTCTATTACCCAATAACTGGTAGTATTTTTCTTAGTTGGCAATTTGTTACTTCTTGCCCAGTACCTGACAAAAGTGACCTTCTTCTCCCCAGCGGATTCGTTTTCACTTTTCCCCAAGAAGTATATCCTTGATATGTTCATCCTAACCGGTGACAGATGTTTTCTTCCCATGCTTTGAGTTTATCCTTGATATGTTCATCCTAACCGATGACGGATATTCTCATATGTGGTATTCTACCTAGTAAAAAGGTAGTTGTAATCCCTATTTGTTTCCTAGAGAGTTAATCCTTGATATGTTCATCCTAACCGATGATGGGTTTCCTTCTCTTTACGGTCTTCTGCCCAGTAATTCGTAGTTGTAAATCCTACTTTTCTCCCCTTTGCAGAGTTTATCCTAACCGGTGAAGGATGTCCTCTTTGTGGTCTTCTACCCAGTAACTGATTGATGTAATCCTTATTCTTCCCCTTAGAGTCTATCCTTGATATGTTCATCCTAACCGATGACAGATATTCTCTTTGTTGGTATTTTATCCAGCATTCGATAGATGCAATTCCTATTCTTGTTGTTCAGGTGGTTTATCCTTGATATGTTCATCCCAATCGATGACGGCTATCCTCCTTAGCATCCCCAGACAAGTATATCCTTGATATGTTCATCTTAACCAGTGACGGATTTTCTTTCCTTTGAGTTTATCCTTGATATGTTCACTTTAACCAATGACGGCTATTCTCCCCTATACGGTCTTCTGCCCAGTAACTGGTAGTTGTAAATCCTATTTTCAGCTTTTCCCCGGCAAGTCTATTCTTACCTAGTAACCGGTAAGGAATACACCTCCTAGCGACCCTTAGTGAGTCATCCTTGATATGTTTACCCTAACCGGTAACGGATGTCCTCCCTGTTAGATTTTGTTATCTCTGTACCCAGTAACTGGTAGTGGATAATAGATTTTTGCTCCTCCTGTGTTGAAGATTGTTTCTTCCCCAGTTAAGTTGAGTGCACATTTCCTTAGTGGAATCGCTTTTCCTGCATGGTTCGAACATTTCAGTTTTATTTTGATCTATCTATTTCCCCTGCAGATGTCCTTTTCACCCTGGCTGAGTCTTTCCATTTTTCATGGAATTCCTCATGTCCCCCAGTATAATTTAAGTCGTAGCATGGCCTATGCACAACCCTTTATACCCCAGAGTCTTTGTCTCCCAGTGAGTTTTCCGTACGAAATGCATAACGCTCCTGCGGACTTTCACTTTCTCTGAATTCCTTTCCTTTGTTGCGATATTCCGCCACAAAGAGTTTATTTTTAGCATTCATATCATATGCATCATGAGGTCTCTTATGGACCAAAATATGTTTCTATATGTTGTTATTTAAGTCCATTCTACTGAGTCGATGTGAAGATTTTAACCTTCATCTCCTAAGTTAGAATGTCCTTAAATAGGGGCAGCTGTAAGACCCCAATTTTGACCCTAAGATCCCTCATGCTATCTCATCATATACATTGTCATTAGGATCACACCTTGGCATCCTTCTTACCCCTCTTTAATTGGGTTTGCATTGGGAGAGATCACCAAGCACCATGTGATTGTATCATACTTTGTATTTTATCATTTCCTAACCAAAATACCAAAAATATGTCTTTGCATTTGTCCAACCCTTTTGTAGGTAGGGCACATGATCACCTTTGATCTATCAAGTTCATATCTAGTGTTTAAGACCCTCATTGCTAAGAGCTCAACCAGGAATGATCCACGAAGGCTCCAGGCATCATATATGAGTCCCCATGATTTCTACATGTTATTTTGATCAAAAATTCTTCAAGAGTTTGGAATTGGTTTGCCTTGGAAACCCTAGTTCATCTGGGTATCTTATGTAACTTCTTCATCAAGCTTCTTCACCAATTGATTAAATATTTCAAGGGACACTTCAAATTTCATCATCTTATGCATATATGATCTCCCATGAGTCCAAAAATTCAAAAGAATTGCAAGTTAGCAAGGTGGTTGATGGTTGTTGACCAGAGGAATTCATCTGATCAAAATTGGGGATCCCTCGACCCTATCTCCTACAATTCTATTCATATGAAAATGATTCCAAGAGTAACGCTACTCTAAATGACATTCCAAACAACTTTCGAGTTGGGTTCTATAGATAGGTTTGCATGGAAAGTCAATTTATATGTTGAAAGTTTATAGGTCATTTTATCTAAACCCTAATTTGGAGGTCAACTTCCCAAGGCCATAACTTGCTCAATTTTTATGAGATGAAAGATTTCCAAGTTTCACAATCAAATTCAAGGTGTCTACTTCAACTTTGATGTGTGGAGGAAGACCTAATTCAACTTTCATATGCATATGATATGAGGATACATTTTAGGTCATTTTGGACCAATACCATTGAACAAGTGATTTTCCTCAACTTCAAGGATGCATAACTCATTCATCCCAAATCCAAATGAGGTCAAATTTGTGACTATTTTGAAGGATTTTGAAAGAGCTACAATTTGACATGTTGAAATTTCCAAACTTCCACCTCAAAATTCATCATGATAAAAGTTTCAAATGGAAAAGTGTTCAACATAAGAGTTATTCCCCTTGATCTTACATTTCCAAAGAGTCCAAATTAATTCATTTTGGACAAGGTTTGAGGGGTTTGCGCACGGTCTAAACATGACTGTATCATTTGGCAAGGATCAATCTTCAAGCAGCTACACACTTTTGCCTTGCACTCCAATTCACATTCAGACTCAATTTCATGTAATTGTGGACTTAACTGAGTAGCTTCATGGGCCTGTACACACCCATGCAAGCATGCATCATGCAATTGCAAAAATAGGAAACATTTTGAAAGGTGCAAATAACACTTGCTTGAGTTATAAATAAAAGGCCCTTGCATCAGATTTTAAAACGCTTACGCGCCAGCTTTGCCTCCCACACTTGAAACCCTCACGTTTAAAAGGAAAACCTGAGAATTTTCATTTGAAAATTGAGTTTGAATATCACTGTTTGGAGATTCAAAAACTTCAGGATCCAAAGCTTTGTACCAATCCTAAGCCACTTCTGCAAGCTTCCTACGCAAAATCAAACACGAATTGAAGCAAGGGAGATCAAGTTCTGCAAAGCATTAAAGGTATTTGCCATATTTTTATCTTCTCTTCGATTCTCTCTCAATTCTCATCAATTCTCTTGGATCCTTGATTGTCTGAAGTCCTACCAATGTAGGCAAGAAGATTGAGTTTCTTTAAGGTCAAATCGAAGCAACTCAGTTCATGTACCTCAAATTTCAACTCCAGTTATCTCTCAATATACTTGGAGTTAGGTTGAATTGAGGTCAGATTCGTGATCAATGCCATTTTTTATTTAAGATCATATCCTTCTTTTTCATTTTTGTGACGGTGATGAGAGAACCAGTCCGGCCAAGGTCACCTGAGAAGATGACCGGTGGTTTGCTCCGGCGGTGAGCTGGACACGTTCTAAGCCACATGATCAAGCCTTTGCGTTTTAATCTTGAGCTTTACTTTTGAATACCTTTGGTGTGGCGCGCTGACTCGTGTGTTTGGTGCAACGTGCGTTTTAGACCAATTGATCTGCCACCTCAATTAATGAGGGAGATCAAGTGGTCCACGTTTTTTCTGATTAATTGATTTTCATTTTATTTGTTTTATTTTCATTAATTCATATTAAATTTAATATTGTTCCAAAAAATATGACAGTTTCACCAAAAAAATTTAAATAAATTCCTCTTTCATTTTCTGAATTAAAATTATTTTTGGATCATTATTAATATTTTACATGATTTAATTGATTTTGTGAATATTTTTAATTGTTGAAAATTACTTTTAAGTTTCCAAAAATTATGAAATTTTTTCTCCAAGGTCTTTTGACCTTGTTTGACATATGATAAATCTCATGGCCATTTCTTTAGTGTTTTGATGAGGTTTTAGGAAATTGACCAACCATTATTTAATTTAATGCATATTTTTATTATTTTTAATTGATTGAATGTCAAATAAATTGTGTACAGCCATTTTAATTGACTTTGTGAGTTTTACTTGTGTTGTTGGGCCTTGGTCAAGGTTGATTTGACTTTGCTAGGTTAAGATCATTGGATTTGGTAAAAGTCCTCCTTTGATCAATTTGTGCTTGATCCATTTCCTCTCCCTCTTCTTCTCATTCCCCTTCTTTATTCATTCATGTCATGGACCTATAATATCTCTATATCCTAAGGCTAGTTGATTGCAAAATCAGCATAAGTATGGATGAGATTAGGTCCCCCACTTTGCATATTCTTTTTGTGTGTGGTATGTTTCATGAGCATAGTCCATTATACTATGTCTCTAACATGCATTAACACAAAAATTCTATTTCCCGACCTCAAATAGTTGTGACTTGTATAGTAATCCAATTACGATTGCTTAACATAGCGCTAAATTTTGATAAAAAGGAAGAACATTCTAGTTAGTGAGATTGTGAGTCTCCCCTCTTTCATGGTATTGTGTGGAAACTTGGTCTTTTTTCCTTCTTTTGGAAGATGTCTTGGTTCAAGGGTCCATGCTTGTGATAAGTGGGTTGAGTGTCTTCCAAAGAATGACTTAAACAAAGACAAAGCAAAAGTAATACTAACTTCTAACCAACTAACAATTAACATTTAATTTCAAGCCATTTATTTTTATGCATTTTAATTTCAAGCTTTTATTCATTTTCCATTATTCATACCATTCAAGTTGTTTACTTTAATGTCATTTTCCCTTTGTCCACTTGGAACATATTTTTTGATATATTGTATTTGTATATATTTGTTTGCTTGTGTGGTCTTTTGACCTGACTGTACATAATAAGAACAAAAACCCTATGCAAAGAGATTAGTCAATGCCAACTTTCTTGAAAACAAGTGCTTGTGAAGTGAATTTTCATCTGATACAAAATTGAAGATTCATTTGAGTACATCTACAACATGATCATTGTGAAGCTGTTATTTTGAACATGTGCCTAATGCCATCATTAAAGTCATCTGATACAAGGGCAATCTTGAAGAAGATTATGGAGTTGCTAGGCTTGGATGTGGATATCTCTATTTGATGCCTTGCTCTTCAACTTGCTATTTGTGTATTGATTGTTTCTTGACTCTAAAGTCCAAGGGAATTTTGGGTTTCTATATGAGATTCTTGTCTATTGGATTGCAGCCCATAGGTCAGATCTTTTCAACTCTTAACTTTTAAATTTATGCTTAGGATGAGTCTCTTCATATCCTCCCCATTTCTTTAATTTCAAAATATCTCCCCCCTTTTTTAAAAAAAAATCTTTTTTTATTGTATCTGTTTTCTAAACTTTGACCACATTGCAAATTAGAAACTTTGGCCTTATGCCATTGCATTTTCAAACTTTTTCTTAATCAAACTTGTAAATAAACTTAACTATACTTGACTTAAAATTTCAAAATCCAAAAAGAACTAACACTCATTCAAACCATTTTTAGGCCCTTGTTCCCTTTGTAAAACTTAAATTTTTGTTAAAAGCAATGTACTCACTTTGAAATTGATACCACGAACTACGAGATTTTATGTTGGCACGTAAGCACCCGAAGGTCTTGTCAAACACAAAAACTATAATTAATGAATTCTTTTCTCATCCCTCCACTCTATTTATTGCAAACATCTTTTGTACAAAAACACATATGCACACAAAAAGGGCTCCCTAGGAGTACCTAGGACACTTTGGGTGCTAACACCTTCCCTCTGTGTAACCAAACCCCTTACCTGTAATCTTTGGCATTTTATTAGTTTTGATTTAAAAACTTCTTATCTTTTGGGTTTTGTTCGTACTTTTCCCCTTTCCCTTGGAAACAATAAAAGCGTGGTGGCGACTCTGGTTTTATTGACGTCTAGCTTATCCATAGCTTGATGGTCATGAATTTACCGCTACAATGTGGTGTACAAGAGGAACTTCGATACGGTCCTGCTCAAATGTGTGGATAGACACGAAGTAGACTTATTGATGACTGAAATACATGAAGGTTCCTTTGGTACTCATTCCAATGGAAACGTTATGGCTAAGAAGATGTTGAGAGCAAATTACTATTGGCTGACAATGGAATCTGACTGTTGCAAGTTTATGAAGAAATGCCACAAGTGTAAAGTTTATGCAGATAAGATTCATGTTCCTCTGACACTGTTAAACATCATTTCCTCCCCATGGCCCTTCTCCATGTGGGGAATTGATATGATTGGCATGATTGAGCCCAAATCTTTGAATGGACATTGTTTCATTCTGGTGGCAATTGACTACTTCACAAAGTGGTTTGAAGAGGAATCGTATGCAAATGTAACCAAGCAAGTTGTTGTAAGGTTTATCAAGAATCAGATTATATGCCGGTATGGTGTGCCAAGCAAGATCATTATTGATAATGAATCGAACTTGAACAATAATATGGTGGATGCTCTTTGCAAAGACTTCAAGATTGTACATCATAATTCTTCTCCCTACAAACCTAAGATGAATGGGGTTGTTGAAGCTGCAAACAAGAACATCAAGAAGATCATTCAGAAGATGGTTGTGACGTACAAAGATTGGCATGAGATGCTCCCATTTATTTTGCATGGGTACCGTAAGTCCATCCGCACTTCAACAAGGGAAACCCCTTTCTCACTTGTTTATGGCATAGAGGTTGTGCTCCTAGTAGAGGTGGAGATCCCATCATTGCGTGTCTTGATGGAAGCTAAGTTGACTGAGCCTGAATGGTGTCAGACCAGGTATGACCAGCTGAAATTGATTGAATAGAAGAGGTTAACTACCATGTGTCATGGTCATTTATATTAGTAGAGAATGAAGACAACTTTTAATAAGAAGGTCACACCTCGTGTATTCAGAGAAGGTGACCTTGTGCTCAAGAAGATTCTATCTTTCAAACCAGATCTAGGGGCAAATGGACTCCTAATTATGAAGGCCCATATGTTTTTAAGAGAGCCTTTTTAGGCGGTGCTTTTATTCTTACAACTATGGATGGTAAAGAGTCCAAGCGTCCTGTGAATGTTGATGCAGTCAAGAAATACTTCGCCTAAAAAAGAAAAGAATAACTCGCTAAGTTGAAAACCCGAAAGGGAGGCTTAGGCAAAAATGAGCGTCTCGGTGGATTGAAAACCCGAAAGGGAGATCCTGGTAAAAATTAGAGACATGAAATAAAAAAAATAATCCCGATAAATTGAGTACCCCACGTTAGGGCAATTTATACAAAAATTAGGGATCATGGCAAGTAACTACATCCTGTTGATCTTTAGTCTTTAAGACTTTCTTGAGCACAAAGTTTGGTTCTGATTCATCTTCAACCAAAGCCAAGAGTACAGTGAATATCGAAGGCGGTACAAGGATTAGTGATCATTGTATTCAATGTATCCATTTTCCATGTAAATTACCATTTTTCAACTTTTGTAAAGATCTAGGGAGTCTTGTCATTTACAGACTACCATTCTATTAAATAAAGTTGAGCTTTTTATCCAATTGTTTCCACTCTTATTTATTCAGCCAATTAGAATTAAGTTTTATTGTGATCATTTTGAAGTTAAAGTTTTAAAATAAAAAAACATGTCTTCTTAAATGATAAAAACAGTTACTTTAAAAAAGAACCAACTAAAGGAATATCAACAACGGTCTGAAAGCGGTAACCCCTAAATGTGGAGCATTATTGATTCTCCCCAAGCAGTTGGCATGATCCCCATTTCAGTAGCATTCCCGCATGATTTTAGCAGCCGAGTTCAGTTGATTTCCCCAGTTGAGTTTGTTTGCCTCCCTTGAGTTAAAGGCGCGTTATCGCAGCAGTTCACACAGTTCGGTAAAATTTTGCTTCCCCACAAGTGCGCACAGTTTATCCCTAACCTCTATTAGCCCTGATTCTGAGTAGTGTTGTAGTTGTCCCAGGCAGGGTTGAGCTTTCGAGATGGCTGATTTCTCTCCAGTAGATGTTTCCCTCCTATGTGGATTGGCTGAGAATTGTATCGATGATTCAGACCAGTGACAGTTGTATCTTTTGTCATCATTTTGTCAGCATAATCATCATATATACATATACATATACTTGTACATTCATAAATTTCATCATTTACATAATACACTTTGTGATTCATTGTTTCCCTGATCCTCTGCTATGGTGGTATCTTTTGCCCCACGGAGATTTGGTTTGGTTGTCCTCTTTCAATTGTAGAGTGTCAGCCCTTTAAGCCGAAAGAATTTAACCTTTCTCATTCCCTAGTGAGTTACTTCCTCGTGGATGATTCTTATTTCAGTTTCCTCCCTAGTTGATTGTCTGGATGAAACTACTCCCTTTGAGCTATATCCTCATTGGGTTGAGTCTTTGATTGACCGTTTCTTTCTAGATCTTGCCTAGATAGATGCTTTTGGTCCCCTAAGAGTCTATTACCCAGTAACTGGTAATATTCTTCTCACTTTGTGAATATTTTACTTTTTTCCCAATGCCCGGAAAAAGTTACCTTTTTCTCCCCAGCGGATTCATTTTCACATTTCCCTAGGAAGTTTATCCTTGATATGTTCATCCTAACTGATGCCGGATATTTTCTTCCCTTGCTTTGAGTCTATACTTGATATTTTCACCATAACTGGTGACAAATATTCTCTTTTTTGTATTCTACCTAGTAAAAAGGTAGTTGTAATCCCTATTTTGTTTCCCAGAGAGTTAATCCTTGATATGTTCATCCTAACCGGTGACAGGTTTCCTTCTCTTTGCGGTGTTCTGCCCAGTAACCGGTAGTTGTAAATCCTGTTTCCCCTCGTATTTTATCCTTGATATGTTCATCCTAACCGATGACGAATATTCTCTTTTCGGGATTCTATCAAGTAACTGATAGATGTAATCCCTATTTCTCCCCGCAGAGTTTATCCTTGATATGTTCATCCTAACCGGTGACAGGTATTCTCTTTTCTGGTTTTCTATCCAGTATCCGATAGATGTAATTCCTACTTTTTGAGGGAGGTTATCCTTGATATGTTCATCTTATCCGTTGACGGATATCCTTCCTAGTGTCCCCAGGTAAGTCTATCCTTGATATGTTCATCCTAACCGATTACAGATTTTCTTCCACTTTGAGTATATCCTTGATATGTTCACTTTAACCAGTGACATATATTCTTTTTCTTTGCGGTCATCTGCCTAGTGACTGGTAGTTGTAAATCCTATTTAGATTTTCCTAGCAGGTTATTCATACCCAATAGTTGGTAATGAATACACCTCTTGTTTTCCATCAGCGAGTCATCCTTGATATGTTTACCCTAACCGGTAACGGATGTCCTCCCTGTCATATTTTGTTATCCCCTTACCCAGTAACCGGTAGCGAATAATATAATCCTGTTCCTCTTATTTGAAGACCGTTTCTTCCCTAGTTGAGTTTGAGTGTGTATTTCCTCAATAAAATCGTTGTCTCCTGCTCGGTTCGAGTATTTTAGTTTTATTCTGATCTACATGTTTCCCCTGTGTAAGACCCCAATTTTGACCCTAAGATCCCTCCTGCAATTTCATCATAATCATTAGCATTGGGATCATACCTTGGCATTCTCCTTACCCCTCTTTCATTGGGTTTGTTTTGGGAGAGATCACCAAGCACCATGTGGTTCTATCATACTTGTATATTATCATTCTACTAACCAAAATACAAAAATATGTCTTTGCAATTGCCTAACTCTTTTGTAGGTAGGGCATGATCTCCATTGATCCATCAAGTTCATATCTAGGGTTTGTGACCCTCATGACAAAGAACACAACCATGAATTGATCCAAGAGTGGTTATGAGCATCATATATGAGTTTCGTTGATTCCTACATGTCATATTGATCAAGTTTTCTTCAAGAGTTTAAGGGTGATTTTCCTTGGAAACCCTAGTTTGACTAGGTATCTAGAGTAACTTCTCCAACAAGCTATCTCACCAAATGATAAAATTTCTCAAGGGACATTTAAAAATTCATCATCTTATGTATATATGATCTACCATGAGCCAAGAAAGTCCAAAGAATTGAAGGTTGGCAAGTTGGTTGATGGTGGTTGGCTAGATGAATTCATCTGATCAAAACTGGGTCTCCCTAGACCCTATCTCCTACAAGTTTCACCATATGAAAATTATTCCAAGAGAAACGTTACTCTAAATGACATTCCAAACAACTTTCATGTTCAGACCTATATCTAGTTTTGCATGGAAAATTATTTTCTATGTTGAAACATTATAGGTCATTTTGTCTAAACCCTAATTTGACAGTCAACTTCCCAAGGCCATAACTTGCTCAATTTTTATGATATGAAAGATTTCCAAGTTGGACAATCAAATTCAATATGTTTACTTCAACTTTGATGTTTGGAGTGAGAGTTATTTCAACTTTTATGAGCATGTGATATAAGGTTACATTATAGGTCACTTTTGACCTATACCATTGAACTAGTGATTTTTCCAAACTTCAAAAATGCATAACTCTATCATTATAAATCTAGATGATATGAAATTGGTGACCATTTTGAAGTTATTTGAAAGAGATACAACTTTAATGAAGACACGTTTCTCATTTGAAGCTCACATAAAAAGTTAAGCAAGGGGGAATATTGAGATATATGGCTTGACACTTAGAAAAAATTTCAATATGTTGAAATTTCCAAACATCCACCTCAAAATTCATCACGTTCCATGCTTGAAATGAAAAAGTGTTGAATATGAAAGTTGTTCCACTTGATCTAACCTTTCCAAAAAGTCCAATTTCATCCATTTTGGACAAGAATTGGTAGGGTTGCGCATGGCATGAACATTGCATCATCAATTGGCAAAGATCAAACTTCAAGTCTTCATATACATTTTCCTTGCATCCCAAGTTGATTTCAGACTCTTTTACACTCAATTATGGATCAAATGGAATGATTTTGTGGGCCTGTACACGCCCATGCACACATCCATCACCCATTGCCATTTTTGGAAAGTCATTTGGAAG
This sequence comes from Lathyrus oleraceus, assembly GCF_024323335.1. Taxonomy (NCBI): domain Eukaryota; kingdom Viridiplantae; phylum Streptophyta; class Magnoliopsida; order Fabales; family Fabaceae; genus Lathyrus; species Lathyrus oleraceus. The sequence continues at coordinate 231,288,136 of NC_066580.1, read as the reverse complement.
GTGCAAATATCACATGATCCAGCTATAAATAGAGCTCCATATGCTCAGAATTAAAGATACATTCGCGCCAACTTTGATCCTAAACCCCTAACCCTTCCATTTGAGAGGACAATCCTGAGAATTTCCATTGGAAATTGAGTTGAACTCTCACTGTTTTGAGATTCAAAACTCCAGGGATCCAAGACCTTTTGTGCATTCTAATCCCATTCTCTAAGCATCCTGAGCAAGATCAAGCACAAGCCAAAGCAAGAACAGTTGAATCCATACCTACATTGAAGGTATTCTCCAGAATATTTAATCTCTTCGATTCTCTCTTAATTCCACTCAATTCTCTTGGATCTTTGGTTGTCTGAAGTCCTACCAATGCAGGCAAGAAGATTGAGTTGCTTAGAGGTCAGATCGAAGCAACTCAGTTGCAACACCTTAAAATTCAACTCCTCATATCTTTCAATATATGTGGAGTTAGTTAAAATTGAGGTCAGATTCGTGCTCTACGCCATTTTTTCTTTCAGATCATGTCCTCCTTTTTCATTTTCTTGATGGTGGTGAGTGAACCAGTCCGGCCAGGGTCACCGGAGAAGATGACCGGCCTTTGGACGCCGGTGATGTGTTGGCATGGTTCAGAGCCATTGATCCTTTTTAAATTGTTTTAATCTCGTGTGTTGCTGTTAAATACAAAGCCTATGCCGTGTTGACTCAAGTCCATCATGGAACACGCGCTGGTGGCCACTTGATCTGCCACCTCAATTAATGAGGGAGATCAAGTGGTCCACTTTTTTTCTGATTATTTGAAATTTGTTTTAATTCCTTTATTTTCATTAATTCATATTAATTTTAATACTGATCCAAAAAATATGAGAGTTTCACCAAAAAAATTCAAATAATTTCCTCTTTTACATTCTGAATTAAAATTATTTTTTGGATCATTATTAATATTTTTCATGATTTAATTGATTTTGCATTTGTTTTTAATTATTTAAAAATACTTTTAAGTCTTCAAAAATTCTGAATTTTTTTCTCCAAGGTCCTTTGACCTTGTTTGACCTGTGATAAATCTCATGGCCATTTATTTGGTGTTTTGATGAGGTTTTAGGAATTTGACAAACCATATTTAATTTAAATGTATTATTTTAGTATTTTTAATTTGAATAAATGCTAAATATCTTTGTTGACCAATTGTGATGACGTGTTTGTATTTGAATCTTGTTGTTGGGCCTTGGTCAAGGTTGATTTGACTATGTCATGTTAATATCATTGTATTTAGGGGATTGATGGAATGTACATTCCATCTCCCAAAATGAATGGATGATATTAATTTGGTAAAAGTCCTGCTTTGATCAATTTGAGTTTTGATCCATTCCCCTCCCTCTTCATCTCATTCCCCTTCTTTATGCATTCATCTCATTTGGCCTATGATATCTCAAAGTCCTAAAGCTAGTTGATTGAAAAATTAACAAGAGTATGGATGAGATTAGGCCACCTGATTTGCATATTCTTTTTGTGTGTGGTATGTTTCATTGAACATAGTCCTGTAAGACCCCAATTTTGACACTAAGATCCCTCATGCATTTCATCATAAGCATTAGCATTGGGATCATACCTTGGTATCCTCCTTACCCCTGCTTCATTGGGTTTGTTTGGGGAGAGATCACCAAGCACATTGTGATTATATCATACTTGTATATTATCACTTTAATAACCAAAATCCCAAAAGTATGTCTTTGTATCTATCTAACTCTTTTTGTAGGTAGGGACATGATTTCCTTAATTCATTGATCACATCTAGGGTTTGAGACCCTCATGAAGAAAGATCACCATCAATAATTGTTTCAAGAATGGTTATGAGCATCATGTATGAGTCCCAATTGCTTCTACATGTTATATTGATCATGTTTGCTTCAAGAGTTTGAGGGTGATTTGCCTTGGAAACCCTAGTTTGACTAGGTATCTTGAGTAACTTCTCCAAGAGAATTTATCAAAGGGAACTTCAAAATTAATCATCTTATGCATGTATGATCTACCATGAGCCAACAAAGTCAAGAGAATTGGAAGTTGGCAAGTTGGTTGATGGTGGTTGGCCAGAAGAATTCATCTGATCAAAACTGGGCCTCCCTAGACCCTATCTCCTACAATTTTCACCATATGAAAATTATTCCAAGAGAAAACTTACTCTAAATGACATTATAAACAACTTTCATGTGTAGACCTAGAGCTAGTTTTTCTTGGAAAATTATTTTCTACATTGAAACATTATAGGTCATTTTGTTTAAACCCTAATTTGAAAGTCAACTTCCCAAGGCCATAACTTGCTCAATTTTTATGAGATGAAAGATTTCCAAGTTGCACAATCAAATTCAATGTGTCTAATTAAACTTTTATGTTTGGAGTGAGAGCTAATTCAACTTCTTTCACCATGTGGTATGAGGCTACATTATAGGTCACTTTTGACCTATACCATTGATCAAGTGATTTTGCCAAACTTAAAAAATGCATAACTCTATCATTTCAAATCCAAATGACATGAAACTGATGACCATTATGAATTTCTTTGAGAGATCTACAACTTTAATGGAGACACGTTTCTCATTTAAAGCTCCTATAAAAGGTTAAGCACGGTGGAATATTGACACATATGGCTTGACATGTAGAAAATTTTTTATATATCAAATTTTTCCAAACTTCCACCTCAAATATCTCCTAGTTCCAAGCTCCAAATGAAAAAGTGTTCAACATCAAACTTGTTCCTCTTGATCTCACCTTTCCAAAGAGATAAAGTTCAAGCATTTTGGATGAGAAATGCATAGGCTTCACATGGCTTAAACAGGCTGGTATCATGTGTCATGAATCAAACTTCAAACAACAATGCTCAATTGCCTTGCAATCCAATCCACCTCCAATGCATCTGAACTTTATTATGGACTTTTGAACAATCATTTGATGGGCCTATGCGCGCCCATGCATATAGCTTACCTCACTTTGCCAATTTTGGAACATTGAAAAAAGTGTGCAATTATCACTTGAATTATCTATAAGTTGAAGCTCAATTTCTCAGAATCAACACACACACTGCACCAGCTTTGAGCTTGAATCTCCACTGTTTTGGAATTCAATTCTCCAAGAGTCCATTGATTCTAAGCCATTCCATTCCTCTTCGACAAGCAATTGGAGTGAAGCAAAGTACGATTCAGATCAAGATCTAGCAAGCTCAGACCCCCATTGAAGGTAAATTGCAGAAAATTTGATCTCTTCGATTCTCCTTGTTTCTTGCTCAATTCTCTTGATTATTGTGTTGGCTGAAGTCCTACCAATGTAGGCAAGGTGTTTGAGTTCTTTTGATGCTGAATCGAAGCAACTTAGATCATGAACCTCATTTTTCAATTCCACATATCTCTCAATATAGTTGGAATTGGAAGAAATGGAGGTGATATTCGTGCTCAGTGATGTTTTCTCTTTAAAATCATGTCCTTGTTTGAAATTTTGGTGATGGTTGATGATGACCAGTCCAGCGAAGCTCGACTGAGAAGAAACCCGGAGCTCTGGCTCCGTTGATGATGTGGTTGAGGTCTAGACCATGTGATCCAACTCTTGGTTTCTAATCTTAGCTGTGCATTGTGATTACCAAGTTTACAATGCAGTTGACTCGTGCATCGGTGGCACGCGTGCTGTGGATCATTAGATCTGCCACCTCAATTAATGAGGGAGATTTGATGGTCCACGTATTTTTCCAATTTTTGATTTTCCTTTTAATATAATTTTCTTCAATAATTCATATTAAATTCAATATTGATCCAAAAAATATGGGACTTTCACAAAAAAAAATCAAATATTTTTCTCTTTCATATTCTGAATTAAAATGATATTTTGGATCATTATTAATATTTTTCATTAATTAATTGATTTTTCACTTTTTTTTAATTGTTTAAAAATATTTTAAAGTGTCCAACAATTATGAATTTTTTTATCCAAGGTCCTTTGACCTTGTTTGACCTTTGATAAATCACATGGCCATTTATTTGGTGTTTTGATGTGATTTTAGGATTTGGACAAAACATATTTGAATTTAATGCATTATTTTAATACTTTTAATTGAATAAATGCCATTTTAATTGTGTTGACCATTTGGATTGACTTATTTGAGTTTCTCATTTGTTGTTGGGCCTTGGTCAAAGTTGATTTGACTTTGTCAAGTTAATATTATTGGATTTAGGGGATTGATGGGATGTACATTCCATCTCCCAAAATTAATGAATAATTTTAATTGGGTAAAAGTCCTCCTTTGACCAATTTGTGATCTTATTCATCCCTTTCCATCTTCATCTAATTCCCCTTCTTCATCCATTCATTTTCAATTAGCCAATTACATCTCAAAGTCCTAGTGCTAGTTGATTGAAAGATTAACATGAGTATGGATGAGATTAGGCCACACCTTTGCATACTTTTTGTGTGTGGTATGTTTAATGAGCATAGTTCTTAATACTGTGTCTCCAACATGCATTAACACCAAAAGTTTATGCCCGACCTCAAATAGTTGTGAATTCTACATAAGTCCAATTACGATTGCTTAACATAGCGCTAGTTAGTGAGATTGTAAGTCTCCCCTCTCCCATGGTATTGTGTGGAAACTTGGCCTTCTTTCCTTCGTTTAGAAGATGTTTTGGTTCAAGGATCCATGCTTGTGGTAAGTGGGTTGAGTGTTCTCCAAAGAATGTCTTAACATCAAAAAGCAAAACAAAACTAACTATTAACTTACTAACCATTAACTTTTACTTTCAAGCTTTTACTTTTAATGCAATTTATTTTTAATGCTCTATTATCATTTGTCATTGTATATATCATTCTAATTGTTTATGTTTATTCAATTTTCACTTTGTCCACTTGGACCATATTGTGTGATATACTTTGTTTCTTTGTTTGTTTGATTGGTCTTTGACCATTAATGCACATAATAATAACAGAAACCCTAAAAGACAATTTGAGTGGACTGTTGTTTTGATCTCCCCAATTAGACTTAGAATTTAGGCAACATTCCTTTGCTAATGGACTTGGCCAATGCCAATTTGTTAAGAGACCAAGAACTTGCAACATTGATCCTTGTTAAGCTGTTATGCTGAACCTGTGACTTGTGGGATTCATCTGCTACATAGGCTGATTTGAAGAAGATCATTAAAGTGGATAAGCTTGGATGAGGCCATCTTTATTTGATGCTTTTGCTCTTCAAGATTGATATAATTGTGCATTTGTGTGTTGCTTGATCGAAAAAGTCCAAGGGAATTCTGGGTTTCTATTGACATACTTGTCTATTGAATTGCTCCCATTTGGTCAGATCTTTTCAACTTTAAACTCTTCATCTTCTCCCCATTTCTTTGATTTCAAAATCTCTCCCTCCATTTTTAAAATCTTCTTTGTGTGAACTATTTTTGTTCTAATTTTAGACCACTTTTGCAAAAAAGGTATAAACTTTGGCCTTATGCCATTGCATTTTCAAACTTTATTTCTTAAATCAAACTTGTAAATGAACTTAACTATACTTGACTTAATCTTTCAAAAAGCCAAAAAGAACTAACTCATTCAAACCATTTTAGGCCTTTGTGCCTTTCAAGCTTAATTTTTGCTAAAACCAACCAATTAACTTTGAAAATTATAGCACGAACTACGAGGTTTTGATCCCTCATTTATATGTTGGTACGTAGGCACAAGACCGAAGGCCTTGTCAAACACAAAAATATAATTAATGAATTATTTTCGCATACCCCCATTCTGTTTGCTTGTAAACATCACTTTATACCAAGTACATATGCACACAAAAAAGGACTCCCTAGGAGTACCTAGGACACTTTGGGGGCTAACACCTTCCCTCTGTGTAACCAACCCCCTTACCTGTGATCTCTGACTTTTATTAGTTTTTATTTGAAAACTTCTTACTATGTTGTTTTTGTTCGCATTTTTCCCTTTTCCCTTGGAAACAATCAAATTACGGTGGCGACTCTTGTTAATTGATCTTTAGCTTGTCAATAGCTTAATGATCATGAATTTCCCGCTACAGAAATTAAGTGGCGACACTGCTGGGGACTAGTCTCCAGTGGGTTTAGCCTACTTTTTGTGTGAATATATTTGTATATATGTGATGTTTGTATATATGTATGTGTGATATAATCTGCTTGTTGTGCTTGGTGATCTCTAAGTGGTGAGATAAGTTCTAACCCAAACTTGAGTGCAATTAAGATAGGAGGATGGTATAGTCATGTTAGACTTGTGTGGAGTAGTCCTTAACAAGTTGGCTTGAGATCCATCTGCTCAGTGGAGACTCCTTTGGATTTGGAAATGTCACACAAGTATTTGTGGTTAGGCATTGCTATGTCTAATTGAGTCTGAGAAGCTGAGGACCTTTGGAACACCTAACCCATCTTGGCCTATTTAGGACGTAGTGCAGAAACTGTTCAAGTATAGACTTGATAACAGTTGTTACGCGATACTACACTCAGACGAGTTTCTCTTGAGAATATTATGGGTCGATGAATCAGTCATCTTAACCTGTAATATCCGATAGATGGAGTTAAGACTCTGGGAACTTTTTAGAACATGATCTACATGTTTTATCCTTAGTTAACTCCTTTGGGATGGTTCTTACCCAGACTCCATGCTCGTGACTTGAAACAAACCCTTGACTCTTGGTTGATCCAATCAAGTCTTGTCAATATCAATGGAACTTGGGTGTTGATAAGGTGTAAACCATAATCCACCAAGATGGATGATTGATCTTGACAATGACGTGATTCATCCCTTGACCTTTATTTGCCTTGTGTGTGATCCCTTACTTGTAATTGTTGCATTCATGCATTTCATCCACATCATAACATTCATCACACGAAATTTCAAGGAATTAAGGTATCATTTGCAAATATTTTCAGACCATGGATTATGGACGAGGGAACACTAAGAAGTACAGTTTCAGATGTCCCGACTTGAAAGAGTTAAGGAAGCTAGCATCTTTTGTATTAGATCCCTTGGACTTCAAACAACGTCATGGGAAGCTTCTGTCCATTTTGTCTGCTGATGTAGTTGGAGGATTGTTGAGTGTACTGGTGCAGTTCTATGATCCTCTCTACCATTGTTTCACTTTCCCAGATTTTCAGCTTGTGCCTACCTTTGAGGAGTATTCTCATCTTTTGGGGATACATGTTTCTAGTAGAGTACCTTTTAGTGGATTGGAGGAGATTCCCCAGTCTAGTATTATTGTTGAAGCTCTTCACTTGAAGAAGTCTGAGATAAAGGCTCATTGGGTGAAAAAAGTATGGTTATTTGGATTTCCATCTGTTTTCCTCATCAAGAAAGCTACCACTTTTGCTCAAGCTGGTAGTGTGGATGCTTTTGAAGCTATCTTTGTGTTGCTGATTTATGGTATGAAGTGCCTACTTTGTTTGGTGATATGTATTTCTCTTTGCATCTAAGGAATTCTAAGGGTGGTGGAACTATTGTCTGTTGCACTCCTCTTCTGTACAAGTGGTTTATTTCGCACTAGCTTCAGACACCTGCTTTTGTGGAGAACAAACAATGTCTACGGTGGTCTCAGAGACTTATGTCTCTCACTAATGATGATATAGTTTGGTATGATCCGTCTTTAAGCAGTTTGGAGATTATTGATAGTTATGGAGAATTCTCTAATATGCCTCTCATTGGTACACAAGGAGGAATTAACTAAAACCCTGCTTTGGCTCGTTGTTAACTTGGGTTCCCCTTGAGAGACAAACCTAAAAACATGTTGTTAGAAGTTCTTTTCTATCAAAAGGGTAAAGATCCCCAATATTTGCAGCAGAAGATTGTGCATTCTTGGCATAATGTGCATAGGAAAGGAAGATCTGAGCTTGGTTCGCGCAATTGTGTAGCTTTGGAAGCTTACACTCTTCGGGTGAAGAAGAGAGCTATGGAGTTGAAGATGCCTTATCCCTGTGAAAGACCTGTGTCTATGGTTGTGGTTGAGCCATTAACTCTCCCTAACCAAGATGTAGAGGAAATGGAAGATGTGCTCAACAAGATGAAGCAAGAGAAGGATATGTGGGAAGAGCATTTCCGTGCTTTGAGCAAGAAGCATGAAGAGTTGCTATTGGAGTCTAACGACAAAGATGCACTGATTGAGCTACTTGAAGACCGAGTGACGAATAGATAGAGAGAGCTGGAGGTTTCATCTTCTAGCATGCCTTAGCCTTCCGTTGCTTAGAAGAAGATTGTTGACCAGCTTGTCCTCGAGAAGACTCAAATGAAGGCTTCTTTTGAGACCGAGATTCGTCACATTCGAAGGAAGTATGCGCCTCCAGCCAGATCTTCTGACACTGTTGTTAGGGATCCTTAGGATGACTAGTCTCCTTTTCTCTTGTATTTTTCATTTTGTTTCTGAAATTGTACTCAGTGTAATCCTTCCAATTTATATAAATGAAAAGGTATATTTTCGTCATATCAAATTATTGCAATTGCCATTTCAATTTTTATATATTTGCAAATGATATAGTAAGTTCCTTGGAAATAAAAAAAATAAAAAATAAAATCAAGCATTGCATTCCATGCATCATTTGCATAAGCAGGTTTTTGCCAGGTGTCTGATCAATGTTCTTATGTGCTTTAGCCAAGCTGACTCACTGGTACAACACTTGAGTCAATCATTCAAAGATCATGGAACACCTTGAGCAAGAGAACCGAGAATTGAAAGAGGAGATTGGCCGACTGACTACCATGATGGAGTCAGTTCTTGCTTCCCAGAGCCAAGCTTCTCCAACTTCTGCAACTCCACCCGTGAGGATTGTCATCTCTGAAGTGGTTACCTCTACAGTGCGTGCTGCCACAGCCCACTTCGCTCTGAATCTGCCTTCTGGATTCCCTTGGGGACTGCCACCCAATTTTGTACCAGAGGATTCCGCTCCCACTTTTGCTTCCATGCCGGCATCTAGCCCGGTCACGTTTGTGCCACCTCCTGTTGTGCATACTTTGCCACGAGTAGAAGACACCATCTATCATTCCGAGCCATCTGAGGGCCCGGACGTCTATGAGAAGTTGGATGAGATGAAGGACCAATTCCTTAAGTTGCGCAAGGAACTGAAAATGATGAGAGGCAAAGATCTGTTTGTGAAGAGTGTTGTTGAACTATGCTTAGTGCCCAATGTAAAAATCCCAGTCAAATTCAAAGTGCCTGACTTTGAGAAGTATAAGGGAAACTCTTGTCCACTCAGCCATCTTGTGATGTATGCCCGCAAGATGTCGACCTAGATAGATAATGATCAACTACTGATTCATTATTTCCAGGATAGCCTGATAGGTGTTGCGCTCCGTTGGTATATGGGGCTAGATAGTGCAAGCATCCACACTTTCAATGATCTAGGAGAGGCTTTCGTGAAACAGTACAAATACAATGTGGATATGGCGCCAGATAGGGACCAACTAAGGTCCATGTCTCAGAAGGACAAGGAGACATTCAAAGAGTACGCCCAGCGTTGAAGGGAGTTGGCTTCCCAGATTACTCCTCCTTTAGAGGAGAAGGAGATGACAAAAATCTTTCTCAAAACCCTGAGTTCATTTTATTATGAACGTACGATCGCCAGTGCCTACAGTGATTTTACCGAAATGGTAAACATGGGGATGAGACTTGAAGAAGGGGTCCGTGAAGGACGATTGTCGAAAGAAGAGGCGTCAACTAGCAAGAAGTATGGGAGTAATTTCAGTAAGAGGAAAGAAAATGAAACAAATGCAATAAGTAGTGGGAGGTAGAGGACGCCTCAGGCAAGAAGGAATTTACCACCCCGTTAACATCATCATCATCAAGTATCTTCTATTATTCTAGTGTTTTCAAATCAGTCAACAATACCAATTCAACAACCACAACAACATCAGTATCCAAATCAACGTCAACATCAACAACCGCAACAAAGAACAAACACCTACAACAGCAACAATTCTGACAACAATCATCACCAGCAACAAAACTTCAAGAGGAAGAAGGTCTCTTTCGCCCCGATTCCTATGTCGTATGCAGAGTTGTACCCATCTTTAGTCCTTAAGATTTTGATTCAACCGAGGACTCCACCGCAGATACCAGAACCACTTCCATGGTGGTATAAACCTGAGTTTCGTTGTGATTTTCACCAGGGTGCACCTGGGCACGATATTGAGAACTGTTATCCGCTGAAATATGAGGTGCAAAAGCTTATGAAGAGTGGCATGGTGTCTTTTAAGACCACGCGCCTAACGTGAAAGCTAATCCTTTTCCCACTCATGGGAATACTTTAGTGAATATGGTGGACGGCTGTCCAGGTGAATATAAAGTTTTTGATGTGTGTTTCATTCGTGGATCCTTGGTGCAGATACACAAGGACATTTGTATGGTGAGTGAATGTGAACATGATCGCGAAGGTTGTTATATTTGTAGTGTGAACCCAAGGGGGTGTGTTGTGGTAAAAAAGGACATCCAGCGCCTGATGGATGAAGGCACGATCCAGATTTGTCAATCCCGTCATGAAGATGACGATGTTAATGTCATTGTTCCCGTTTTCACGCAACCAGAGCGTTTGGTGATTCAGTATGACAGTAGCCAGAACGTCAGCAATAGATCAGTTTCGCTGTTAGTAATATAGTTGGCGGGCCCAGTCTCGTATGCATCTGATAAGGCTGTACCGTATCAATACAATGCTACGATGATTGAGAAAGGTCAAGAGATCTCGTTGCCTACAACCAGTTCGGTAGTGAGCATTGCAGATGTTACGAAGGTGACCCGCAGTGGTCGAGTGTTTGGGCCAGTTGTCCCTGAGAATAAGGAAGATTTGATTGTTGGTAAGAAAACGGAGGTGCCTATGGTAGATCCTGTGGGCTGTTCAAGAGATAAGTCTGGTGAATCCAGCAATTTTAAAGCCAATAGTGATGATGATGAGGTACTCCGACTGATCAAGAGGAGTGAATTCAATGTGGTTGAGCAGTTGCTCCAGACTCCCTCAAAGATTTTCGTGCTGTCTCTGATTTTGAATTCTGAAGCGCACAGAGAAGCACTCCAGAGAGTTCTCGAACAGGCATACATGGAGAAAGATGTTACTGTAGCTCAATTTGATCATATTGTAGCTAACATCACTTCATGTAATAATTTGAGTTTTCGCGATGAAGAACTCCCTAAAGAGGGAAGAAATCACAATCTGGCTTTGCGTATTTCTATGAATTGCAAAGAAGATGCTTTGTCAAACGTGCTAGTTGACACTGGGTCGTCACTCAACATGCTTCCAGAGTCAATGTTGTCAAAGTTATCGTACCAAGGAGCTCCCATGAGGTACAGTGGAGTAATCGTCAAAGCCTTCGATGGCTCGCGCAAGACTATCATTGGAAAAGTAGACCTTCCAGTCAAGATAGGTCTGAGTGATTTTCAGATTACTTTCCAGGTAATGGATATTCACCCGGCCTACAGTTGATTGTTGGGAAGGCCATGGATTCATGAAGCAGGGGTTGTTACTTCCACTCTACACCAGAAGCTCAAATTTGTCAAGAATGGCAAGTTGGTGATTGTGGGAGGTGAGAAAGCACTGCTAGTCAGTCATTTGTCATCTTTTTCAAATGTGGAAGCTGAGGATGAGGTTGGGACTCCATTCTAAACCTTATCTATTACTGCTAAGAAGAGAGTTAGGGCACCTATGTCCTCTCTGAAAGATGAGCAGAAGATTGTTGAAGAAGGTCCTGTTGATCAGTGGGGGCGCGTGGTAGAGGTCGCCGACAACAAAGGAACAACTGGTTTGGGGTTCCAGAAGGGTTCGTCAACCATTAAATTTGAAGAGATGCAACTCAACTTCCGTAACAGAGGGTTCATTCATGGGAATGAACAACACTTAGCTGCTGTGCTAGAGGACAATAAAGAGGAAGACTGCACCAACTTTGTAACGCATAGACAGACATGCAACAATTGGACTGCTGTTGATATTCCCGTTGTTTTGCATCGATCTAAGTAATTTGCTTTTTATATTTTAAAATCCTTCTCCTATGCCTAAGGGAGAAGTGAACATTGTTGGGCATTTTAAATTGATCATCAATAAAATTAATTCTATTCATCTACATCTTTGATGTTTATTTGTACTTTTTGCTTTATTCTGAAAATGGTAATCACAAAAAACATAAATAAACAAGATAATTGTCCATCTGCATAATATTTGGTCCCAAATGGACTTCACTAAAATCAAATATCAAATCATTATGTAGGTTAGTTCCTAACCCCATTGAATACAATGATCCTTCTCCTTCTCTAAATTTTGAATTCCTTGTGTTTGAGGCCGAGGAGGAAAGTGATGAAAAAGTGAGTGATGAATTGTCTCATCTTCTTGAGCAAGATGAGAAGATTATTCATCCATTTGAAGAGCAGATTGAGCTTGTCAACTTGGGTTCCGAAAATGATGTGAAGGAAGTCAAGATTGGGTCTCGATTGTGTCCAGATGCTAAGAAGGGGTTGATTGATCTTCTTCGAGAGTGTTCAAATGTGTTTTCTTGGTCCTATCAAGACATGCCTGGGTTGGATTCTAATATTGTGGAGCATAGATTGTCGTTGAAGCCAGAATTCCCGCCACTCAAGCAGAAGTTGAGAAGAACGCATCCTGATATGGTTGTGAAGATCAAAGAGGAAGTTCAAAAGCAGATTGATGCCGGTTTCCTTGTGACTGCTGAGTATTCGCAGTGGGTGGCCAACATTGTGCTTGTGCCAAAGAAAGATGGAAAAGTCCGCATGTGTGTTGACTATAGCGATTTGAATAAAGCCAATCCGAAAGATGATTTCCCTCTGCCACATATTGATATGTTGGTAGACAATAATGCTAAATTTAAAGTCTTTTCGTTTATGGATTGATTTTCCGGATATAACCAGATTAAGATGGCACCCGAGGATATGGAGAAAACCACGTTCATTACACCCTGGGGAACATTCTGTTATAGAGTGATGCCTTTCGGTCTAAAGAATGCTGGTGAAACTTACTAGAAAGCAATGACTACTCTTTTTCATGATATGATGCATAAAGAGATTGAAGTATATGTCGATGACATGATTGCTAAATCAATTGATGAAGAGGAACATGTTGAGCATTTGTTGAAGTTATTCCAGCGTTTGAAGAAGTATAAACTCTGCTTGAATCCCAATAAATGAACTTTTGGTGTTCGTTCTAGTAAGTTGTTGGGCTTTATTGTCAGCGAGAAGGGTATTGAAGTTGATCCTGCCAAGGTCAAAGCAATACAAGAGATGCCTACGCCCAAAAATGAGAAACAAGTCAGAGGTTTTCTCGGCCGCTTGAATTATTTTTTGAGATTCATTTCCCACATGACTGCCACATGTGCGCCTATATTCAAGCTTCTTCGGAAAGATCAGTCTTGTGATTGGACCGAAGACTGCCAGAAAGCATTTGATAGTATCAAGGAGTATTTGCTTGAACCTCCGATCTTGTCTCCACCTGTAGAAGGAAGACCGTTGATCATGTATTTGACTGTGCTAGAGGATAGTATGGGTTGTGTTCTTGGTCAGCAAGATGAGACTGGGAAGAAAGAATTTGCAATTTACTACCTCAGTAAGAAATTCATCGACTGTGTGACTCGGTATTCAATGCTTGAAAAGACTTGTTGTGCATTGGCTTGGGCTGTTAAGCGTCTGCGTCAGTATATGTTGAATCATACCACTTGGTTGATATCCAAAATGGATCCAATCAAGTCTATATTTGAGAAGCCTGCTTTAAATGGGAGAATTTCCCGTTGGCAGATGTTGTTATCAGAGTATGATATTGAATATCGATCTCAAAAAGCAATCAAAGGTAGTATCTTGGCTGGCCATTTGGCTCACCAACCAATTGAAGATTATCAGTCAGTGCAGTATGATTTTCCTGATGAAGAGATTTTGTACTTGAAAATGAAAGATTGTGATGAACCATTGCTAGAAGAAGGACCAGAACTTAATTTTCCCGATGGGGCATGGTATTTGATGGAGCTATTAATCAATATGGAAATGGCATTAGGGAAATGATTATTACTCCTCAAGGAACGCATCTACCATTAACAGCTAGATTGACTTTCAAGTGTACAAACAACATGGCAGAATATGAAGCTTGCATTATGGGGCTTGAAGAGGCTATGAATCTCAAAATCAAATATTTGGATGTCTTCAGCGATTCAGCTTTGGTAGTGAATCAGATTAAAGGAGAATAGGAAACAAATCAACTAGGTTTAATACCATATTGATATTATGCGAGGAGGATTTCAACTTTCTTTACAAAGGTTGAATTTCATCATATCCCTCGAGATGAAAACCGTATGGCAGACGCCCTTGCAACATTGGCATCGATGATTGTAGTGAAGTATTGGAATGAAGTTCCCAATTTATCTGTGATGCATCTTGATAGGCCAGCTCATGTGTTTGATGTTGAAGAGATCAAAGACGAGAAGCCGTGGTATTACGACATCAAGTGTTTCCTCCAAAGTCATATTTACCCGCTTGGGGCATCATTGAAAGATAAGAAGACTTTGAGAAGATTAGTCTGTAATTTCTACTTGAATGGTGATGTACTATACGAAAGAAACTTCGACATGGTTTTGCTCAGATCCTTGGATAGACACGAAGCAGACTTGTTGATGACCGAAGTGCATGAAGGATCCTTTGGTACTCATTCCAATGGACATGCAATGGCGAAGAAGATGTTGTGAGCTGGTTACTATTGGCTGACAATGGAATCTGACTGTTGCAAGTTTGTGAAGAAGTGCCACAAGTGTCAAATTTATGCTGATAAGATTCATGTTCCTCTGACACTATTGAATGTTATCTCTTCCCCATGGCCTTTCTCCATGTGGGGAATTGATATGATTGGGATGATTGAGCCCAAAGCTTGGAATGGACATTGTTTCATTTTGGTGGCAATTGACTACTTCACAAAATGGGTTGAAGCGGCATCATATTCAAATGTAACTAAGCAAGTTGTTGTAAGGTTTATCAAGAATCAGATCATATGCCGTTATGGTGTGCCAAGTAAGATCATTACTGATAATGGATCGAACTTGAATAACAATATGGTGAAAGCTCTTTGCAAAGACTTCAAGATTGCACATCATAATTCTTCTCCCTATAGACCCAAGATGAATGGGGATGTTGAATCTGCAAACAAGAACATCAAGAAGATTATCCAAAAGATGGTTGTCACGTATAAGGATTGGCATGAGATGATCTCATTTGCTTTACATGGGTATCGTACATCCGTCCATATTTCAACAGGGGCAACCCCTTTCTCTATTGTTTATGGTATGGAGGCAGTACTCCCCATAGAGGTTGAGATTCCTTTGTCGCGTGTGCTCATGGAAGCCAAGTTGACTGAAGCTGAATGGTGTCAGACCAGATTTGATCATTTGAATTTGATTAAAGAGAAGAGATTGACTTCCATGTGCCATGGTCAGTTATATCAGCAGAGAATGAAGAAAGCTTTTGATAAAAAGGTCAAACCTAGTGTGTTAAGAGAAGGTGACCTTGTGCTCAAGAAGATTTAATCGTTCAAGCCAGATTCCAGAGGAAAATGGACTCCAAATTATGAAGGCCCATATGTTGTTAAGAGAGCCTTTTCAAGTGATGCCTTGATTCTTACAACTATGGATGGTGAAGAGTTCACTTGTCCTGTGAACGCAAATGCAGTCAAGAAATACTTTGACTAAAAAAGAAAAGAACAGCTCGCTAAGTTGAAAACCCGAAAGAGCGGCTTAGGCAAAAATGAGTGTCTCGGTGGATTGAAAACCCGAAAGGGAGATCCAGGAAAAAATTAGAGACATAAAAACATAATTGATTTCCCGATAAGTTGAGAACTCCATTTTGGGGCAACTTATGCAAAAATTCGGGATTATGGCAAGTAACTGCATTCTGCTGATCTTCAGTGATTTTTGAAAACTTGTTTGAGCATAAGGGTTGACGTCGGTTCATCTTCAGTAGCGACCAAGAGCAAAGTGGATATCAAGATTTGGTAGAAGGATTGAGGATCATTTGTATTCAATGTAACCATTTTCCATGTAAATTACCATTTTTAACTTTGTAAAATCTATGGAGTCTTATCATTTACAGACTACCATTCCAATAAATGAAGTTGAGCTTTTATCCAATTGTTTCTACTCTTATTTACTTCGGCCAATAGTTTTAAATTTTTATTATGATCATTTTGAAATAAAATTTTTAAATCAAAAATGAAATTTTCTTAATTATATAGAAAGTAACAGTAATATCAATAACATTTCAGTAAGAAGCAAGTTCTTAAGTGTGAAGCATCCGAGGTTCCCCAAGCAGTAACTCTTTGAGTATCTCTAGGCATCAGTGTTGATTCATGTCCTTAGTAGAGTGTTGTTGTCCTCAGCTAGTGGATTCAGTTCCCGGTTGAGTGTTTGTTCCTCAGTGGAGTTTCTTGCATTTCTCTAGTTGAGTTAATCGATTCAAAACCCCAGTGGCGTGACCTGGCTCCCCAACAGAGTTTTGGCCTTCCCAACGGAGTTCGTATTTCTTCAGCAGGTAGATCGTCATTAGAAGATGTTTGATCTCTCTCTAGTAGATCGCTTTGGTATCTCCATCGATCATCGCATCTTTGCTCCCAGTCAAAGTTTCCTCCTAGTTTCTGAGCGGCTTTTTGATTCTCCCCCAGTAGGGTTGTCTCCCATTTTTTATGGTTTTGACCTAAAATTCCCTACAATTGGATGTGTTTTCTTCTCAACAGATCTCCTCCTTCCCCAACTAGGGTTTGAGCTTTTGGGATGTTGATCTCTCTGTTTTCTAGTAGTTTGTCTCCCTGATTTTTGTGGATTGACCGAGGATTGTACTGGTGGTTCAAATTCTTTGTGACACCTCTGTATCCTTCATGATCGTTTTGTCAGCATAATCACCATATATACATATACATATACATTCATATAATTTTATGATTTTGCATATCCTGCATTTTCATATTTGTTTGGTTTGAGATTCTCATTCTCTATTATGGGGGTACTTTATCCCCATACCAAATTGGGCGTTTGTCCTCCTTCAATTATAGAGTGTCAGCCCATTAAGCAGAAAGACTTTAACCTTTCTCCGTTTCCCCACTGAGTTTTTTTCCTCGTGGATGATTGTTATTTCAGTTTCCTCTCCAGCAAATTTTCTGGATGAAATTACTCCTCTTGAGTTAGGTCCTCATTGGGTCGTGTCTTGATTGACCGTTTCTTTCTAGCTCTTACCTAGATAGATATTTTGGTCCCCTAAGAGTCTATTACCCAGTAACTGGTAATATTCTTCTTAGTCGGAAGTTTGTTACTTTTTGCCCTATACCCGGCAAAAGTACCCATTTTCTCCCCAGTGAAATCCTCAGAAGTATATCCTTGATATGTTCACTTTAACTAGTGACGAATATTCTCATCTTTGGTATTCTACCCAGTGAAAAGGTAGTTGTAATCCCCATTGTGTTTCCCCAGAGAGTTAATCCTTGTTGGTCTTCTACCCAGTAACCAGTAGTTGTAAATCCTATTGTTCCCCTTTAGCGGAGTCTATCCTTGATATGTTCACTTTGACCAGTGACGGATTTTCTCTTCTTTGGTATTCTATCCAGTAACTGATAGATGTAATCCTTATTTTGTCCCCTTTTCAGAGTCTATCCTTGATATGTTTATCTTAACCGGTGACGGATTTTCTCTTTGATATGGTATTCTATCCAGTAACCGATAGATGTAATCCCTACTTTGTCCCCTCACAGAGCTAATCCTTGATATGTTCATCCTAACCGGTGACGGATTCTCGCTCCGACGGTTTTCTATCCAATTTTTTATAGATGTAATTCCTTTTGTTGTTCAGTTGGTATATCCTTGATATGTTCATCCTAACCGATGACGGGTATCCTCCTTGACATCCCTAGGCAAGTCTATACTTGATATGTTCATCTTAACCAGCGACAGATTTTCTTCCCTTTCGAGTTTATCCTTGATATGTTCATCCGAACCGATGACGGATACTCTCACCTTTGGTCTTCTGCCCAGTAACTGGTAGTTGTAAATCTTATTTTCTGCAGTTTCCCCAGCAAGGCAATTCTTACCCAGTATCCGGTAATGAATATTTCCTCCTGGCTTTTCCTCAGCGAGTCATCCTTGATATGTTCATCCTAACCGATGACGGATGTTCTCTCTGTCAGATCTTTATTATCTCCTTACCCAGTAACAGGTAGTAGATAATAGATATCTGCTCCTCCTGTGTTGAAGTGTAACGCTTCCCCAGTCGAGTCGAGTGTGCATTTCCTTAGTGAAATCGCTTTTCCCTGCATGAGTCGAATAATTCAGTTTTATCCTGACTTATTCGTATTCCCTGCAGAGGTTGTTTTTGTTTCCCCGGCTGAATCTTTCCATCGTATATGGATCCCCTCAAGTCCCGGAGTAGTTTTAAGTCGTAGCCTGGCCTACGCATAACTCCTTTTATCCCCTCAGAGTCTTTGTCTCCTTAGTGAGTTTTCCTTACGGAATGCATTGTGCTCCTGCGGACTTTCGGTCTCTCTGATTTCTGTTTCCTTTGTGGCAATATTTCCCCATAAAGCATTAAATTTTGCATTCATAGCCTTTGCATCATGAGGTCTCTTAAGGACTAAAATTTGTTTCTATATGTTGTTATTTAATCCCATTCTATTGAGTCGAGCTGAAGATTTTAACCTCCACCTCCTCGGTTAGAATATCCTTAAATAGGGGCAGCTGTAAGACCCCAATTTTGACCCTAAGATCCCTCATGCATTTCATCATAAGTATTAGCATTGGGATCATACCTTGGTATCCTCATTACCCCTCCTTCATTGGGTTTGTTTGGGGAGAGATCACCAAGCAGTTTGTGATTATAACATACTTGTATATTGTTGGTTCTAAGTGTTGGCAGCAATTTTGGTAAAACATAGAGCGTTCACAAGATGTTGTGTGTGATGTCTTAACATAAGATATCCTATGTACCTGATGGAGTTCAAGAACATAATAATGCATGATTGTTTCAGAATGTCATACACAATGTCATGGCATCTGATAATGTGTACCTGCTGGAGTTTAAATGGAAAGCATAATTATGCAGGATTGTTTCAGGATGTCATACACGATGTCATGACATCTGATATTTTGTACCTGTTGGAAATTATAAAAGGAATTATGGAATTATGCAGGATTGTTCTAGGATGTCATACCCGATGTCATGACATCCTGTACACAGAACATTCAGTGTGAATGTCTGGTGTTATGTGATTGCGCATTTAACGACAATCTATGTATGATTGAAGATCTGATTTGCAGGCGCATTCAATCATTGATTACAACTTGATTTACTTATTTTCCAAAGAGATCTAACCAGCTGTTATGAGAAGATTTAATTGGAAAATAGTTTTAGGGTTTTCAAGATGTACAAGCCAAGCCGAATGCTTCTATAAATAGGACATGGAAAACCTGATTTGATACACAACCAATACTGAGCGAAATAATGAGAGAGAGAGAGCTAGGGTTTGTGTCTTGTTTAGTCATGAGACTTGTAAGCCATTCAAGTCATCCATAGATGATTGAATTGGTCTGATTTGTGGTAGTAATTTTTCACTCAAATCTTGTAAGCAAGAGTGTGTGTCTACTTGATCAAAGTTGTTAAGCAAGGTCAAGTATGTGTCTACTTGATTGAAACTGTAAAGTAAAATCAAGTGTGTGTTATTGAAAAGTGTTTTCTTTTCACAAGGGATTGTTGTTTAAAATCATAGGTGTGATTGAAGGGAAGTGAATGGGTTCTCATATCTAAGAGTGCTTAGGTAGAAATTGCACGGGTAGAGATTAGGTGAGAAATGTAGTGGGGTATTCGTTACCTTTAGATTTATTGACTAAATCAAAAGTAAACCATACAAGTCGAGTCGCCACTGCACTTCTATTTATCCAAAGGAATGGTTAGAAAGCGAACAAAAACCTAATAGTTTTATCGAATCAAAAACTAGTAAAAATGTTAGAGATCGGGGTAAGGGGGTTGGCTATGCAATGGGAAGGTTTTAAGCACCCAAAACATCCCAGGTACTCCTAGGGAACCCTTTTCACACTTGTTGTAAGGTTGGTATTTTGTGAAAAATTTGTTTGTGCAAACATGATTGGGGAGATGAGAGAAGAATGTACAAATTGTTTACAATTTTTGTGTTTGGATGGATAAACCCATTGCCTACGTACCATCTTAAAAAAGATTAGGATCAAAACCTCGTAGTTCGGGGTAAAAATCTCAAAACAAGTTGGTGAATTGATTGGTCCAAAAGCCTTAAGGTCTTTTGTTATCCAAGGGAGAAAACCCAACCTAAAACCACAAATCCACCATGTGAGGATAGCTTCAACATGCTAGTGAGGGGTTAACCTTATAATAAGCATGGAATACTCATTGTCCATCACTAAGGATATAGGTGAGTGTTACATCTACCTCAAGGATAACTCAAACCTAATAACTAAAGGTTATGAAATTTTTTTGATGAGAAAGTGGCCATTGAAACCAAAAAACATTTGAATGAGTTATATTTACCAATGAAAAGTATTTACAAAACATGGTCAAAGTTGACTTAAAGATTCAATTCAAAATAAGTGTTATGAAAAGAAAGTTTGAAAATCAGAAGCATAATGCTTAGGTTTCTAATGTATGAAAACAAGTGTTAATGTTTGCACAAAAGTTTTGGCTTGGGTTAGAGTGGAGGGAAGAAGAAGAATGGCTAAAGTCCTAGTCATATAAGAGATGAAGGATAAGAAACAAGACCACAAATGGAGTTCCTCTCTTGCGATCATATTGATGATCCAAGTAGCTCCCATCCTTTGGAATAAGCAAGCAAATAAGTGTATATTCAAGCAATCAATCAATCAAGCAAAGCTCTTAGAAATCTTCTAATGGCTCTTGGATCTCTCACTTTAGAAGCACATGATAATGGTTCTTCAATTTGGCTCAAATAGGAATCCCTAGCACAAAAGCACACACATCAAAAAGTTCTATGGAGCAAATCAAGAATGGACAAGAGTAAGTTTAGAAATTTGGTCCTTCTAATCCATCTTCAACATTAAGGCCTTTTTTTACTCCATTTTTGCATAGGGGATGTCCTAGAATCTAAGTCCATTTGCCCATTTTTCATTTTTTGGTCCACAACAATCAAAACAAAAGCACAAGCACAATAATATATACACAATTATGTGCTCAAGTGAGCAAAAGGCAAATTGCATTAACATAAACATGTGCTCAAATGAGCAAAGGGGCAAAAGCAAATGAATAATATGTACAAGAATAGTAAATTGCATAAATGTAAAGTGAAAGAATTAAATGTTAATGGTTAATGGTTAGTGTTAGAGTTAGTGTGCCATAAGGCAATTTAGTGCTATGTTAAGCAATCGTAATTGGACTTATGTAGAAGTCACTACTATCTGAGGCCAGTCAATAATAATGTAGGCAACAACACAATTTAGAGATTTTGATTAGTGAATCAAACTCCTACAACTTGCCATGCCAAAAAGAAGATGAGAAATGATCTTGTATTAATTTAGGTTCTTAACTTGATTAGGAAGTAGCCTATCCTTAATGCAAAGCCATTTACTTGATCCATGATCAAGATGAATTAGATTTGAATCAAGGAAGGTTAAACCTTCCATGTATCAAGGCTAACCATCAATCTTTAACTCATTGATCAAAAAAGAAGAAGAAGAAGAAGAAGAAGAAGATGAATATTAAAGTACATTAATGGAAATGAAATGAAATAATCAACAACCATTGACCAAAGATAGAGAAGATCATGGTGAAACAATTGTAAACAGAAGCAAGATGAAGATTAGAAGTCAAGAACAAATAAAATATTTTTGGGATTTTTCAAAATTAAAATAAAACTTGGATTAAAATAATAAATAAAGGTCAAACTTCAAACTCACTTCAAATCAACTTTGAAAAGTCCAAGTGAATTATCCTAAGTTCAACAAGGTCAAACAAAGTTTGACAAAAATTTTCAGCATTTTTAGAAGTCAGAAACTATTTTTAATCAATTAAAAATGCATAAAAATAACCTAATTGAAAGAAAATCTCAAATAAATCTCAAATCAATTAATAAATCGATGAGAATATTTTTCATAAATCTATCATCATTCAAAGAGGTTGGAAAAATATTTTTGTATTTTTTGAATATCAAAAACTATTTAAAATGAATTAAAAATAACCAGAAAAGAGAAAATTTCTAAAAAATATCAAATGATAAAATAGGAAATATTAAAAATCATTTTTAGAAACTAGAAATTAAAAGAAGAAAAATGCAATTGGTCTCACATTTTTCGGACCAATAATGAAGGAGATATGAATTTTTAAAATGAAATGGAATTAAAAGAAATAAAAGAAAATTAAAATCAGAATTTAAAATAATGAAAAAACGTGGAGCGTTGGATGCAGAGCTCATTAATTGAGCTGACAAATCACTTGGTCCACACACGCGTGCCTACCATACGCTTCAGTCAAATGAAACACACGCTGCCATTAAATAAGTCATATCATTGGACGGCTATGATCAAATCTGGAAATAGAAACGCATGGCTCAGATTTAATCTGGGGACTGGACGGTGATATGCGCCACCGTCTTCTCCGGCCAGCTTCCGGCGAAGGCAAAAGGTGCAGAGAAATAAAAGTTTACCAAATGCCACGACCTAGGTACCAAACGAAAGCTGGGGTGATGTACATCTCCCCTGTGCCTACCAAATCCACTCTAGATTCCTATTGAGAGAGAAATCAGAGGTTGAATTTCATGGAGTTCAACTGAAACTTGTTGGATTTTGATAATTCAAAGCTCAAATCAGTTGGCTCTATGGAGAGGACTTTAGACCACACAACAACAGCAAGAAACAAGCAATATATGAGCAGGTTCGAAGAAAATAAAATTTGAAGTAAACCTCTGATTTGCAGAGCTTGAGAGCACGATTTCTTGGTGATTAAGCTTGCAGTATGATCTATGGATTAAGGTAAGCAAGGCTGAAGAACTTTAGATCTAAAAATCAATCAATGAAATTGAATTTTAGATTTGAAAAAATTAAGAGAAAATGGTGAGTTCCTTTGAGTATGGGTGAGGAATCAATCGTGCAGCATGTAAGGCGCCTTCAGGTATTGAAATGAGGAACATAAGGCATCTATTTATAGCAAAAGGCATGGCTGAAAGCAAGATCATTTCATTGCATGGATGGAAAGGGCCTCCATGCATGGGCCTGTACAAGCGCATGAAGGGCCCAATTCCACTTGGATTTGCAAGCTAATCATCAGCAGATGTAAATTGGACCTGCAGATGGTGTATGTTTAGCTCATGCAATGCAAATTTAATTGATTTTCAAAAATGCACCAATATGTTCATGCTTTCGAAAATGCCATTTCCATAATTGAAACACAACCTTATGAGTAATGGTTGGAAATCTTTTTGCATGAGGATCATTGGTTATGTTGATCAAAACTTCATTTGAAACTTGGAAACTGGTGAAAAGTGATCATGAAATGTAGGGTGCAAAACATGTACATGTGAAAATTTCAAAAATGGCCAAACTTTAAGCACTTCTGTTTTAATGATGCATGCTCCAAATGACAAACCTTTCAACATCAAAGTTGTAGATATTTTTAAGGAAATCAATTTGGTCTTAAATTTTGCATCATTTGGATTTTTGATGAAGAAGTTATGGGCACTTGAAGTTGGACTTTTTCACATTTCAATGCTTTGGGTCCAAAGTGACCTATAATGTTTTGCATTATCACATGTATTTATTTTAAGATTTTGAAATTTTGTTCAACATAACAATTGAAGTAGACATATTAAAACTTCCAATGCATTAGATACCACCTCAAAATCATGAAAAATGAAGGAGTTATGTCCTTGGGAAGTTGACCCAAAATTAGGGTTTCAGTCAAAATGACCTATAATGTCTTGAAATAGATGATGACCTTCCAAGCTTAAAATCAATTTTTTATGAACATGAAAGTTGTTCATATTGCTCTTAAGAACAGTTCTTCTCTTGGGGTCATCTCCATTTTACAAACACATTAAAAGTTAGGTCTCAGTGTACTTCAAAATAGTCAGATGAATTGACTGATCAACTTCTCAAGTCCAAAACTCATATCTTGATGAATTGATGCTTTAGAGCACTCAAATAAGTTAAAATATGCATGAAATTATGAATTAAATAACTTCCCTTGATTGTATTTGATCATGGGCTGAGGTTGCTTCATGAGCAAGGCATAGTTGATGAACATATGAATTATGGTTTCCTTGGGAAACAAGCCTCAAACCCCTTGATTTTCTTTGGTCAAAATGAGGAATTGAGATACTTGGGAGGCATATTTTAAGGATGAGAGCTTTGGGAACCATTTCCATGTTTGCTTTCACCTTCTCTTGGCCATATCAATGCACATGGGATCTCCTAAAAGCTTTGGTTCTTGTGAATGCTCAAGCTACAAACAAAAGATGTTAGTGACATATTTTTGTGCTTTTGGTTAGTAAATAAAATGATAAAAGAAATAATTATACAAATCAAGCATGCTTGGTGATCTCAAGCCAACTCTCAATAGATCCCACCCAAAGGTAAGGAGCCAAGATGCTATGATTCTTGAGGCAAGATGCAAATGCAATGTTATGATGCCATGAGGGATCTTAGGGTCTAAATTAGGGTATTACAAGAAAGACTGTAACTTTTTGAAGTGTACAGAGATTCTTTGAACTGATTCTATTTAGTGGATTTCCTTCTTGGGTTGGTAGCCCCCAGACGTAGGTGAGTTGCACCGAACTAGGTTAACAATTGCTTGTGTCTTTTCTATTACCATTCCTTATCTTTATCCTGTTTGTGTTACTCAGATATTAGTGTCGTGACATTACCTTCGACATCTCATATCTGATACCAGAATTTCAATTGGTATCAGAGCAGGCATCCTGCTCTAGTTCTGGGTGAGATCTAGGGACAATACTTTCTGGTACAATGGAGAGAGATGTAGGATCCTTTCACAGGCCACCAATTTTGGATGGATCTAACTATGACTATTGGAAACCTCGAATGGTATCCTTCCTAAAATCTCTTCATAACAAGGCTTGGAAGGTTGTGTTAACAGGCTGGGTACATCCTGTATTTACTAAAGAAGGAGAAGACACAACTGATAAGAAACCTGAAGAACAATGGTCCAAGGAGGAGGATGATCTAGCCGTTGGAAATTCTAAAGCATTGAATGCAATATTCAATGGGGTAGACAAGAATATTTTCAGGTTGGTAAACAATTGTGAAGTGGCCAAAGATGCTTAGGACATTCTCAAGACCACTCATGAAGGCACCTCTAGAGTAAAGATGGATAGACTACAGTTGCTCACCTCCAAGTTTGAAAATTTAAGGATGAAAGAAGATGAAAATATTCATGAATTTCGTATGAGTATCCTTGAAATTGCTAATGCTTCAGGAGCCCTGGGAGAGAAGATATCAGGTGAAAAATTGGTAAGAAAAATGCTCAAGTCACTCCCTAAGAGATTTTCTATGAAGGTGACTGCCATAGAAGAGTCTCAAGACATCTCCAACATGAGAGTTGATGAGCTAATTGGTTCCCTCAAAACATTTGAGATGGGATTGAATGATGGTTTTGAAAATAAAACCAAAAGCATGGCTTTCATGTCAAACACAGAAGAGGAAAATAGTCAGGATATTGGTGAAGATTTGGCCAATGAAGTAGCAATGCTGGGAAGACAGTTCAACAGACTGTTAAAAAAGATGGATGTAAGATCTAAGGAAAATGTCAAGAACATCTCATCTGGCATCAGTAAATCCAACAATGCTGGAAGAAGAGAAAGGTTAATTGATAAGTCCAAATAAGGAAAAGAAGTACAGTGTTATGAATGTGATGGGTTTGGACACATTAGAACTGAATGTGGAACCTACCTCAAGAAGCAGAAGATGAGTCTTGCTGCCACTTGGTCTGATGAAAGTGAAACAGAAGAATCTGCAAATTTGGTAACTGCCTTGACTGGAAGATGGTGTTCTGATGAAGACTTAAGTGATGATGAAGTAATCTTTGAAGAGTTGGCCTCTACCTATAGAAATTTGTGTCACAAAAGTGTAGAGTTATGTAAACAAGTTGAAAGCCAGAAGAAGGAAATAACTCAAATTGAGAATGAGAAGGTAGAATACTTGGAAACCATATCCAAATTAAAAAAAGAAGCAGTGGTTCTGAATGCCAAGCTAGATGAAAGCCAAAAAGTTGAAAGCTAGAAGATAGTACAGCTGGAGAATGAGAAGGTAGACCACGTGGAAACCATCTCCAAGCTAAAAACTGAAGTTATGTTCTTGAATTCTAAACTAGAAGAGATGACCAAGTATGTAAGAATGTTAAACAATGGATCTAACTCCTTAGACAAGATTCTCCAAACTGGACAAATAACAGGAGACAAATCTGGCATTGGGTATAATGAATCTAAGCTTGAGTGCAGTTACAATGGTTGCAAACCACAAGCCAAACCTAAGTGGAGCAAACCTGTGATGTCACATCATATGGCACAACATCAGAAGAGCAGACAGCTGAAAGGGAAACACCAAAGATGGAGATGCCATTACTGTGGGAAATTTGGTCACCTGAAGCCCTTCTGCTATAAGCTGTATGGTTATCCTAGCCCTGTTCATCATCAGACTCACTATCAATCCAAACCCAAACAGCACAATCCTCTCAACAAGAAGCAATGGGTTCCTAAGACTAATGTTACAAGTCTAATAGCTCACATTCCCCTCAGAGTCTCAACCAAAGAAGAGTGGTATTTTGATAGTGGTTGTTCCAAACACATGACTGGGAACAAAGACCTAATAACTGGTCTTCATCCTCATGCCATAAGCTATGTAACCTTTGGTGATGGAGCAAAGGGTGAAATCAAGGGGATAGGCAAGCTTGATTGTCCTGGAGTTCCTAAACTTGACAAGATCCTACTGGTTAAGGGCTTGACTGCAAATCTAATAAGCATCAGTCAACTATTTGATCAAGGTCTGAATGTTAACTTCACTAAAACTGAATGTCTGATTTCTAACAAAAACAGTGAAGTGATTATGAAAGGAATCAGGACCAAAGACAACTGTTACATGTGGAGCTCTCAAATTGATTATTCCTCAAAGTGTACTTATGTCAAAGAAAAAGGGATGAAGATGAGTATATCTGCTAGAGGAACTCTCAAGAGTGATGAAAGACAAGTCTGTGGGAAATGTCAGCCAAAGATGTCACACCAGAAGCTCAGACTTAACATCACTTCCAAAGGAGAAAAGCTCATGATGGCTCAAATAGGTAGGAGGTTGGATCAGATAGGTGGACATGTTACTAGTCATATGTAGTCTGAAGTTGGAAAGAGCTTTGTTGGACTTGGGCTACAAGTCAAGCAGATAGAATGGACTACGTGTCTATCTCAAAGCAAAAGTGCCAAGAACAATGTTGAGAAGATTGGGATGGAGAGTGAAAGGACACCTGCTCCTACACACTTGAAAGATGAAAATGGTGTTTATGCTGAAGATATAGCAGATGTAAGTAGTTGTTCTCAACAGGGTTGGTTGAAACTACTGATGATTGCTTACAATGCCACACACGATGTCATGACATTGTACTATGACAACCTGAATGCTACAACTATGTCCAGAAATCCTATTCAGCACAGTTGGACCAAGCACATTAATTGCTATCATCACTCCATTAGAAAATTTGTGGAAGACAAATTCATAGCTCTAAAGCATGAAATACAATTAGCTGACAAATTTGCAAGAGGTTAGGATGAAAATCATTTTGAATATATAAGAGAGAAATTGGGGATTTGGATTCTTGTGAAATTATGGCAATTAAAGTGGAGTGGAAAAGGAAATAAAAATAGTGTCTGCCCACTTAAAAGAAAGAGCCATATTAATGATGAATCATTACCTAGTATTGGAACTAGTATCTATGCCATTTCCACACGCTACCTAAACACAACTCTTTCCATCTTCATCCAACTACTCAGAAAACCTTTGCTAGGGCAAAGATATTTTTTTCAAAAGTTCAACAACATGTATCAACATCCCTCCTCCTCAGGATCAAAACCCACTCATCATGCAAGGACTCCCTCCATGGAGTTTCTAGATGAAGACGTGCTGGATGTTACTCCTCTTTGTGTGATACCAGGTGACGCCCCAGGTCCTTCTTCCATGGATGGAAGTAAGCAAGGTAACATTTCTAAAAAATATCCTAATAAAGATGACATGCACTTTACTGATCGTACCATAAGGAACCTAGTTACTAGGATTCTGAATGAAGGGCATGCAGTCAAGGGTGTTTCTACCCCTCTGTCCAGAAGGGACCCCTCTCCTGAGGTGGAACCCCAAGATGAGAAAGATGATGACTCATCTAGATCAGAAAAGGAAGTGGCTGCTGAGGGATTATGTTCTCTAGGTATAACCTTACCTAGCAAGAAACCAACAAGTGTGTCTCATGAAACTGCTGAGAATATTATTGATATGGAGGAAGAAAGTGCTGAGGAAGAGGATGACACTTTGGTCCATCTTGTGAAACCAAGTGTAGCTAAGAAATTGAGGACCCGAAAAGGGAAGACTGTGGCTAAAATGAGGACAGCAAGAAAAGAGAAAAAGGTTACTGGTGTAGGACCCTCCAAATCTTGGAGTAAAGTTGAGGTTAGGATGAAAAAAGAAAGAGAGAGTTATGACTCTGAAGAGGATGTCGAAGACGATGTCCCAGACATCTCCCCTGCTAAAAAGCAAGCTGTTAAGAAATCTCCAGGCAAAGTGGGAGCTGTGCACTTAGACAATATCTCCTTTCATCTAGAAGATGGTGCTGCAAAATGGAAGTTTGTCATTCAGAGGAGGGTAGCTGTTGAAAGAGAGCTGGGAAAGGAGGCTGTTGAGGTGAAGGAAGTCATGGAATTGATTAAGGTTGTTGGACTGATGAAGACTATTGTTGGTTTACCCCAATGTTATGAGGGGTTAGTAAAAGAATTTGTTGTAAATATCCCTGAAGATATTTCTGAAAAGAGAAGCAGCGAATTCTGCAAGGTTTTTGTAAGAGCTGGATGTGTGAGATTCTCACCAACCATAATCAAAAAGTTCCTAGGGAGAGGAACTGATTAAGGAGTAGATTTAGAGACTACAGACAATGAAGTCTGTAGGACTATTACAGCTGGCCAAGTTAAGGAATGGCCTAGTAGGAATCACCTATCAACTGGAAAGTTAACTGTCAAATATGCCATCTTGCACAAGATTGGTTCAGCCAACTAGGTGCCTACTAATCATATCTCAACCATCTCCATTGGTCTTGGAAGAATTTTTCATGCTATTGGAACCAGAATAAACTTTGACTTTGGAAGGTTTATGATTGATCAAATTGTCAGACATGCCTCCACAAATGCAGTGAAGCTGCCCATTTCCTTCCCATCCATCATTTATGGTATTATCTTGAGCCAGCAACCAGGCATTCTTAATACAAGTAACATTCCAAGCAGAAGAAAGCCACCACTATCCATTCACCACAAGCTGTTTGAGGGAAGTCATGTCAATGGTGTTGTCATGACATCTGCCAAAAAGGAGCCTGCATCTCAGGGTAGCTTGATTGATCAATTAAAGGAAATCTGCAAGGAACTGGATAATGGTATAAGGGTTTCCAAGGCAAGAAAAGAGGCTTTGGAGGTTCTTATTAGTAGCCTAGAAAAGGAAGAGTTGGAGAAGGCTGGTGAGACCAAAGATTCAGATGCCAATACATCAAGTGAGAGGTTCAATGCTCAATCTAGTGGCAAATCAGATTCTGAAGGTGAAGATGATACCTCTTCCTCTGATTAAATGGTGATGGTTCCCCCTGTTTTGAGGATTCTGTGTTGATGAAGACTGTTCTGGTGTGGCTGATGTTATGGAAGTTGTTCCCCCTGCTGTTTGGATGCTGAAGAATTTTTAGTTTTTCTGAAATATGTGTAATTTGTGGCAGTCCTTACCGATGCCTTTATGTAATATTTTGGGCTCTTAATGAGTTCCATGGATTTGTCATTATCTCAGCTGACACAGCTGTGTATAATGTTGGTTTGTATCTCCTAACAATTATGTTTTAACATGTTATATGTTATGACATATGTAGTGACATTCTCTGCTAGGCTAATTGACATTTATTTTGTCTAATTGGTCACCTTTGGTCAAAATTTTGACTAAAAAGGGGGAGAAGTGGTGTTGGAGATGTGGAGCTGTGAGGAGATGTATGTGCTGGAGTAGCTGAACAAATGAACTCCAGCTATTATTGAAGGAGATGTGTTTGTTGTAAGACAGAATGTTGTTCTGTTTACAGATGTCAAAGGGGATGTCTGCTATGTGGTGCACAGGTGATGTTGAAGCAGATGTCAGAATGACATTCTGATTGTTACAGGTGTGGTGGTTACATGAGATGTTATTATCAAAGAAGATGTTTGTGTTGCACAAATTTAGGGGGGGAAGGAGTACCCTTGTGCATTTGTGTGTCTTACTAGTTGCCTCTATAACTAGTAATTCTGTTTGTGTTGCACGAATTTAGGGGGTGAAGAAGTACCCTTGTGCATGTGTGTATTACTAGTAGCTATAGCTAGTAATTGTGTTTGCTTCTGCTGCTGTTTAAACTGTTGTTTAACTGCTGATAGTTTTCTTGTGAACAAAAAGGACAGATATATGTTTTGGCCAAAATTTGCCAAAGGGGGAGTTTGTTGGTTCTAAGTGTTGGCAGCAATTTTGGTAAAACAAAGAGCATTCACAAGATGTTGTGTGTGATGTCTTAACATAAGATATCCTATGTACTTGCTGGAGTTCAAGAACATAATCATGCAGGATTGTTTCAGAATGTCATACACAATGTCATGGCATCTGATAATGTGTACCTGTTGGAGTTTAAATGGAAAGCATAATTATGCAGGATTGTTTCAGGATGTCATACACGATGTCATGACATCTGATATTTTGTACCTGCTGGAAATTATAAAAGGAATTATGGAATTATGCAGGATTGTTCTAGGATGTCATACCCGATGTCATGACATCCTCTACACAGAACATTCAGTGTGAATGTCTGGTGTTATGTGATTGCGCATTTAATGGCAATCTATGTATGATTGAAGATCTGATTTGCAGGCGCATTCAATCATTGATTACAACCTGATTTACTTATTTTCCAAAGAGATCTAACCAACTGTTATGAGAAGATTTAATTGGAAAATAGTTTTAGGGTTTTCAAGATGTCCAAGCCCATCTGAATGCTTCTATAAATTGGACATGGAAAACCTGATTTGATACACAACCAATACTGAGTGAAACACTGAGAGAGAGAGCTAGGGTTTGTGTCTTTCTTAGTCGTTAGACTTATAAGCCATTCAAGTCATCCATAGATGATTGAATTGGTCTGATTTGTGGTTGTAATTTGTCACTCAAAGCTTGTAAGCAAGAGTGTGTGTCTACTTGATCAAAGCTGTTAAGCAAGGTCAAGTGTGTGTCTACTTGATTGAATCTGTGAAGTAAAATCAAATGTGTGTTATTGAAAAGTGTTTTCTTTTCACAAGGGATTGTTGTTTAAAATCACATGTGTGATTGAAGGGAAGTGAGTGGGTTCTCATATCTAAGAGTGCTTAGGTAGAAATTGCACGGGTAGAGATTAGGTGAGAAAGACTGTAACTGGTTGAAGTGTACATAGAGTCTTTGAACTGATTCTATTTAGTGGATTTCCTTCTTGGCTTGGTAGCCCCCAGACGTAGGTGAGTTGCACCGAACTGGGTTAACAATTGCTTGTGTCTTTTGTATTACCATTCCTTATCTTTATCCTGTTTGTGTTACTCAGATATTAGTGTCGTGACATTACCTTCAAGATCTTATATCTGATACCATAATTTCATATATTATCATTTTACTAACCAAAATACCAAATATATGTCTTTGTATCTATCTAACTCTATTTGTAGGTAGGGACACGATTTCCTTAATTCATTAATCACATCTAGGGTTTGAGACCCTCATGAACAAAGAGCACCATCAAGAATTGATTCAAGAATGGTTGTGAGCATCATGTATGAGTCCCATTTGCTTCTACATATTATATTGATCAAGTTTTCTTCAAGAGTTTGAGGGTGATTTGCCTTGGAAACCCTATTTTGACTGGGTATCTTGAGTAACTTCTCCAACAAGCTATCTCACCAATTGATCAAATTTCTCAAGGGGAACTTCAAAATTCATCATCTTATGCATATATGATCTACCATGAGCCAAGAAAGTCAAGAGAATTGGAAGTTAGCAAGTTGGTTGATGGTGGTTGGCCAAATGAATTCATCTGATTAAAACCGGGTCTCCCTACACCCTATCTCCTACAATTTTCACCACATGAAACTTATTCCAAGAGCACACTTATTATAAATGTCATTATAAACAACTTTCATGTTGAGACCTAGACCTAGTTTTGCTTGGGAAATCATTTCCTATGTTGAAACATTATAGGTCATTTTGTCTAAACCCTAATTTGAAAGTCAACATCCCAAGGCCATAACTTGCTCAATTTTTATGAGATGAAATATTTCCAAGTTGCACAATCAAATTCAATGTGTCTACTTAAACTTTGAACTTTGGAGTGATAGCTAATTCAACTTCTTTTAACATATGATATGAGGCTACATTATAGGTCACTTTTGACCTATACCATTGATCAAGTGATTTTGCCAAACTTCAAAAATGCATAACTCTATCATTTAAAATCCAAATGACATGAAGTAGGTGTCCATTGTGAATGTATTTGAGAGATCTACAACTTTGATGAAGACACATTTCTCATTTGAAGCTCCTATAAAAGGTTAATCAAGGTGGAATATTGAGACATATGGCCTGACACTTAGAAAATTTTGATATATCAAAATTTTCCAAACTTCCACCTCAAATATCTCCAAGTTCCAAGCTCCAAAAGAAAAGGTGTTCAACATCAAACTTGTTCCTCTTGATCTCACCTTTCCAAAGAGCTAAAATTCATGCACTTTGGGTGAGAAATGCATAGGCTTCACATGGCTTAAACAGGCTGGTATCATGTGTCATGAATCAAACTTCGAACAACAATGCTCAATTGCCTTGCAATCCAATCCACCTCCAATGCATCTGAACTTCATTATGGACTTTTGAACAATCATTTGATGGGCCTCTGCGCGCCCATGCATCTTGCTTACCTCACTTTGCCAATTTTGGAAACTTGAAAGGAGTGTGGAATTATCACTTGAATTATCTATAAATTGAAGCTCAATTGCTCAGAATCAACACACACACTACACCAACTTTGATTCCCCACAGAAAACCCTTCACATTGAGAGGATAAACCTGAAAAATTCGTTTGAATTTGAGCTTGAATCTCCACTGTTTTGGAATTCAATTTTCCAGGAGTCAATTGATTTTAAGCCATTCCATTCCTCTTCTACAAGAAATTGGAGTGAAGCAAAGCACGATTCAGATCAAGATCTAGCAAGCTCAAACCTCCATTCAAGGTAAATTGTAGAAAATTTGATCTCTTCGATTCTCCTTGTTTCTTGCTCAATTCTCTTGATTATTATGTTGGTTGAAGTCCTACCAATGTAGGCAAGGTGTTTGAGTTGTTTTGATGCTGAATCGAAGCAACTCAGATCATGAACCTCATTTTCCAATTCCACATATCTCTCAATATAGGTGGAATTGGAAGAAATGGAGGTGATATTCGTGCTCAGTGATGTTTTCTCTTTAAAATCATGTCCTTGTTTGAAATTTTGGTGATGGTTGATGATGACCAGTCCAGCGAAGCTCGCCGGAAAAAACAACCGGAGCTCTGGCTCCGGTGATGATGTGGTTGAGGTCTAGACCGTGTGATCCAACTCTCGTGTTCTAATCTTAGTCGTGCATTGTGATTACCAAGTTTACAGCGCAGTGGACTCGTGCATTGGTCCACGTATTTTTGCAATTTCTGATTTTCCTTTTAATTTCATTTTCTTCAATAATTCATATTAAATTCAATATTGATCCAAAAAATATGAGACTTTCACCAAAAAATTTCAAATATTTTTCTCTTTCATATTGTGAATTAAAAATATTTTTTGGGTCATTATTAATATTTTTCATTAATTATTTTATTTTTCACTTGTTTTTAATTATTTAAAAATATTTTTAAGTGTCCAAAAACTATGAATTTTTTTATCCAAGGTCCTTTCACCTTGTTTGACCTTTGATAAATCACGTGGCCATTCATTTGGTGTTTTGATGTGATTTTAGGATTTGGACAAAACATATTTGAATTTAATGCATTATTTTAATACTTTTAATTGAATAAATGCCATTTTAATTGTGTTGACCATTTGGATTGACTTATTTGAGTTTCTCATTTGTTGTTGGGCCTTGGTCAAGGTTGATTTGACTTTGTCAAATTAATATTATTGGGTTTAGGGGATTGATGGAATGTACATTCCATCTCCCAAAATGAATGAATAATATTAATTTAGTAAAAGTCCTCCTTTGACCAATTTGTGATCTCATTCATCCCTTTGCCTCTTCATCTAATTCCCCTTCTTCATCCATTCATTTTCAATTGGCCAATGACATCTCAAAGTCCTAATGCTAGTTGATTGAAAGATTAACATGAGTATGGATGAGATTAGCCCACACCTTTGCATACTTTTTGTGTGTGGTATGTTTAATGAGCATAATTCTTAATACTATGTCTCCAACATGCATTAACACCAAAAGTTTATTGCCCGATCTCAAATAGTTATGACTTCTACATAAGTCCAATTACGATTACTTAACATAGCGCTAAATTTGTGACACAAAAGGTATAAGCATTCTAGTTAGTGAGATTGTAAGTTTCCCCTCTTCCATGGTATTGTGTGGAAACATGGCCTTCTTTCCTTCCTTTGGAAGATGTTTTGGTTCAAGGATCCATGCTTTTGGTAAGTGGGTTGAGTGTTCTCCAAAGAATGTCTTAACATCAAAAAGCAAAACAAAACTAACTATTAACTTACTAACCATTAACTTTTACTTTCAAGCTTTTACTTTTAATGCAATTTATTTTTATTTCTCTATTATCATTTGTCATTGTATATATCATTCTAATTATTTATGTTTATGCAATTTTCACTTTGTCCACTTGGACCATATTGTGTGATATACTTTGTTGCTTTGTTTGTTTGATTGGTCTTTGACCATTAATGCACATAATAATAACAAAAACCCTAAAAGACAATTTGAGTGGATTGTTGTTTTGATCACCCCAATTGGACTTAGAATTTAGGCAACATTCCTTTGCTAATGGACTTGGCCAATGCCAATTTGTTGAGAGACCAAGAACTTGCAAGTTTGAATTAATCTACTACATCATTCAAGATCTCTCCAGATTCATCTGCAACATTGATCCTTGTTAAGCTAGTATGTTGAACCTGTGATTTGTGGGATTCATCTGCTACATAGGCTATTTTGAAGAAGATCATTAAAGTGGATAAGCTTGGATGAGGCCATCTTTATTTGATGCCTTTGCTCTTCCATATTGATATAATTGTGCATTTGTGTGTTGCTTGATCTAAAAAGTCCAAGGGAATTCTGGGTGTTTGTTGACATACTTGTCTATTGGATTGCTCCCATTTGGTCAGATCTTTTTAACTTTAAACTTTTAAAATTTCTTGTATCTAGGGTAGTCTCTTCATCTTCTCCCCATTTCTTTAATTTCAAAATCTCTCCCTCCATTTTTTAAATCTTCTTTGTGTGAACTATTTTTGCTCTAAACATAGACCACTTTTGCAAAAAACGTAGAAACTTTGGCCTTATGCCATTGCATATTCAATTTTTTTTTCTTAAATCAAACTTTTAAATGAACTTAACTATACTTGACTTAATCTTTCAAAAAGCCAAAAAGAACTAACTCATTCAAACCATTTTAGGCCTTTGTGCCTTTCAACCTTAATATTTGCTAAAACCAACCAATTCACTTTGAAATTTATAGCACGAATTACTTGGTTTTGATCCCTCATTTATATGTTGGTACGTAGGCATAAGACCAAAGGTCTTTTCAAACACAAAAGTATAATTAATTAATTCTTTTCTCATCCACCCATTGTATTTGCTTGTAAACATCACTTTATACCAAGTACATATGCACACAAAAAAAGACTCCCTAGGAGTACCTAGGTCACTTTGGGTGTTAACACCTTCCCTCTGTGTAACCAACCCCCTTACCTGTTATCTCTGACTTTTATTAGTTTTTATTTGAAAACTTCTTACTATTTGGTTTTTGTTCTCATTTTTCCATTTTCCCTTGGAAACAATAAAATCGCGGTGGCGACTCTTGTTAATTGATCTTTAGCTTGTCAATAGCTTAATGATCATGAATTTCCCGCTACAAGTCCATTATACTATGTCTCTAACATGCATTAACACCAAAATTCTATTGCCCGACCTCAAATAGTTGTGACTTCTACATAAGTCCAATTACGATTGCTTAACATAGCGCTAAATTTGTGACACAAAAGGCATAAGCATTCTAGTTAGTGAGATTGTAAGTTTCTCCTCTTCCATGGTATTGTGTGGAAACATGGCCTTCTTTCCTTCCTTTGGAAGATGTTTTGGTTCAAGGATCCATGCTTGTGGTAAGTGGGTTGAGTGTTCTCCAAAGAATGTCTTAACATCAAAAAGCAAAACAAAACTAACTATTAACTTACTAACCATTAACTTTTACTTTCAAGCTTTTACTTTTAATGCAATTTATTTTTATTTCTCTATTATCATTTGTCATTGTATATATCATTCTAATTATTTATGTTTATGCAATTTTCACTTTGTCCACTTGGACCATATTGTGTGATATACTTTCTTGCTTTGTTTGTTTGATTGGTCTTTGACCATTGATGCACATAATAATAACAAAAACCCTAAAAGTCAATTTGAGTGGATTGTTTTTTTGATCTCCCCAATTGGACTTAGAATTTAGGCAACATTCCTTTGTTAATGGGCTTGGCAAATGCCAATCTGTTGAGAGACCAAGAACTTGCAAGTTTGAATTAATCTACTACATCATTCAAGATCTCTCCAGATTCATCTGCAACATTGATCCTTGTTAAGCTAGTATGTTGAACCTGTGATTTGTGGGATTCATCTGCTACATAGGCTATTTTGAAGAAGATCATTAAAGTGGATAAGCTTGGATGAGGCCATCTTTATTTGATGCCTTTGCTCTTCAATATTGATATAATTGTGCATTTGTGTGTTGCTTGATCTAAAAAGTCCAAGGGAATTCTGGGTGTCTGTTGACATACTTGTCTATTGGATTGCTCCCATTTGGTCAGATCTTTTTAACTTTAAACTTTTAAAATTTCTTGTATCTAGGGTAGTCTCTTCATCTTCTCCCCATTTCTTTAATTTCAAAATCTCTCCCTCCATTTTTAAAATCTTCTTTGTGTGAACTATTTTTGCTCTAAACTTAGACCACTTTTGCAAAAAACGTAGAAACTTTGGCCTTATGCCATTGCATATTCAATTTTTTTTTCTTAAATCAAACTTTTAAATGAACTTAACTATACCTGACTTAATCTTTCAAAAAGCCAAAAAGAACTAACTCATTCAAACCATTTTAGGCCTTTGTGCCTTTCAACCTTAATTTTTGCTAAAACCAACCAATTCACTTTGAAATTTATAGCACGAATTACTATGTTTTGATCCCTCATTTATATGTTGGTACGTAGGCATAAGACCAAAGGTCTTTTCAAACACAAAAGTATAATTAATTAATTCTTTTCTCATCCACCCATTCTATTTGCTTGTAAACATCACTTTATACCAAGTACATATGCACACAAAAAAGACTCCCTAGGAGTACGTAGGTCACTTTGGGTGTTAACACCTTCCCTCTGTGTAACCAACCCCCTTACCTGTGATCTCTGACTTTTATTAGTTTTTATTTGAAAACTTCTTACTATTTGGTTTTTGTTCTCATTTTTCCATTTTCCCTTGGAAACAATAAAATCGCGGTGGCGACTCTTGTTAATTGATCTTTAGCTTGTCAATAGCTTAATGATCATGAATTTCCCGCTACAAGTCCATTATACTATGTCTCTAACATGCATTAACACCAAAATTCTATTGCCCGACCTCAAATAGTTGTGACTTCTACATAAGTCCAATTACGATTGCTTAACATAGCGCTAAATTTGTGACACAAAAGGCATAAGCATTCTAGTTAGTGAGATTGTAAGTTTCCCCTCTTCCATGGTATTGTGTGGAAACATGGCCTTCTTTCCTTCCTTTGGATGATGTTCTGGTTCAAGGATCCATGCTTGTGGTAAGTGGGTTGAGTGTTCTCCAAAGAATGTCCTAACATCAAAAAGCAAAACAAAACTAACTATTAACTTACTAACCATTAACTTTTACTTTCAAGCTTTTACTTTTAATGCAATTTATTTTTATTTCTCTATTATCATTTGTCATTGTATATATCATTCTAATTATTTATGTTTATGCAATTTTCACTTTGTCCACTTGGACCATATTGTGTGATATACTTTGTTGTTTTGTTTGTTTGATTGGTCTTTGACCATTGATGCACATAATAATAACAAAACCCTAAAACACAATTTGAGTGGATTGTTTTTTTGATCTCCCCAATTGGACTTAGAATTTAGGCAACATTCCTTTGTTAATGGGCTTGGCCAATGCCAATCTGTTGAGAGACCAAGAACTTGCAAGTTTGAATTAATCTACTACATCATTCAAGATCTCTCCAAATTCATCTGCAACATTGATCCTTGTTAAGCTAGTATGTTGAACCTGTGGTTTGTGGGATTCATCTGCTACATAGGCTATTTTGAAGAAGATCATTAAAGTGGATAAGCTTGGATGAGGCCATCTTTATTTGATGCCTTTGCTCTTCCATATTGATATAATTGTGCATTTGTGTGTTGCTTGATCTAAAAAGTCCAAGGGAATTCTGGGTGTCTGTTGACATACTTGTCTATTGGATTGCTCCCATTTGGTCAGATCTTTTTAACTTTCAACTTTTAAAATTTCTTGTATCTAGGGTAGTCTCTTCATCTTCTCCCCATTTCTTTAATTTCAAAATCTCTCCCTCCATTTTTAAAATCTTCTTTGTGTGAACTATTTTTGCTCTAAACTTAGACCACTTTTGCAAAAAACGTAGAAACTTTGGCCTTATGCCATTGCATATTCAATTTTTTTTTCTTAAATCAAACTTTTAAATGAACTTAACTATACCTGACTTAATCTTTCAAAAAGCCAAAAATAACTAACTCATTCAAACCATTTTAGGCCTTTGTGCCTTTCAACCTTAATTTTTGCTAAAACCAACCAATTCACTTTGAAATTTATAGCACGAATTACTAGGTTTTGATCCCTCATTTATATGTTGGTACGTAGGCATAAGACCAAAGGTCTTTTCAAACACAAAAGTATAATTAATTAATTCTTTTCTCATCCACCCATTCTATTTGCTTGTAAACATCACTTTATACCAAGTACATATGCACACAAAAAAAGACTCCCTAGGAGTACCTAGGTCACTTTGGGTGTTAACACCTTCCCTCTGTGTAACCAACCCCCTTACCTGTGATCTCTGACTTTTATTAGTTTTTATTTGAAAACTTCTTACTATTTGGTTTTTGTTCTCATTTTTCCATTTTCCCTTGGAAACAATAAAATCGCGGTGGCGACTCTTGTTAATTGATCTTTAGCTTGTCAATAGCTTAATGATCATGAATTTCCCGCTACAAGTCCATTATACTATGTCTCTAACATGGATTAACACCAAAATTCTA
Source organism: Lathyrus oleraceus (assembly GCF_024323335.1). Lineage (NCBI taxonomy): Eukaryota > Viridiplantae > Streptophyta > Magnoliopsida > Fabales > Fabaceae > Lathyrus > Lathyrus oleraceus. The sequence continues at coordinate 231,248,351 of NC_066580.1, read as the reverse complement.
TTGCCCGACCTCAAATAGTTGTGACTTCTACATAAGTCCAATTACGATTGCTTAACATAGCGCTAAATTTGTGACACAAAAGGCATAAGCATTCTAGTTAGTGAGATTGTAAGTTTCCCCTCTTCCATGGTATTGTGTGGAAACATGGCCTTCTTTCCTTCCTTTGGAAGATGTTTTGGTTCAAGGATCCATGCTTGTGGTAAGTGGGTTGAGTGTTCTCCAAAGAATGTCTTAACATCAAAAAGCAAAACAAAACTAACTATTAACTTACTAACCATTAACTTTTACTTTCAAGCTTTTACTTTTAATGCAATTTATTTTTATTTCTCTATTATCATTTGTCATTGTATATATCATTCTAATTATTTATGTTTATGCAATTTTCACTTTGTCCACTTGGACCATATTGTGTGATATACTTTGTTGCTTTGTTTGTTTGATTGGTCTTTGACCATTGATGCACATAATAATAACAAAAACCCTAAAAGACAATTTGAGTGGATTGTTTTTTTGATCTCCCCAATTGGACTTAGAATTTAGGCAACATTCCTTTGCTAATGGACTTGGCCAATGCCAATTTGTTGAGAGACCAAGAACTTGCAAGTTTGAATTAATCTACTACATCATTCAAGATCTCTCCAGATTCATCTGCAACATTGATCCTTGTTAAGCTAGTATGTTGAACCTGTGATTTGTGGGATTCATCTGCTACATAGGCTATTTTGAAGAAGATCATTAAAGTGGATAAGCTTGGATGAGGCCATCTTTATTTGATGCCTTTGCTCTTCAATATTGATATAATTGTGCATTTGTGTGTTGCTTGATCTAAAAAGTCCAAGGGAATTCTGGGTGTCTGTTGACATACTTGTCTATTGGATTGCTCCCATTTGGTCAGATCTTTTTAACTTTAAGCTTTTAAAATTTCTTGTATCTAGGGTAGTCTCTTCATCTTCTCCCCATTTCTTTAATTTCAAAATCTCTCCCTCCATTTTTAAAATCTTCTTTGTGTGAACTATTTTTGCTCTAAACTTAGACCACTTTTGCAAAAAACGTAGAAACTTTGGCCTTATGCCATTGCATATTCAATTTTTTTTCTTAAATCAAACTTTTAAATGAACTTAACTATACTTGACTTAATCTTTCAAAAAGCCAAAAAGAACTAACTCATTCAAACCATTTTAGGCCTTTGTGCCTTTCAACCTTAATTTTTGCTAAAACCAACCAATTCATTTTTAAATTTATAGCACGAATTACTAGGTTTTGATCCCTCATTTATATGTTGGTACGTAGGCATAAGACCAAAGGTCTTTTCAAACACAAAAGTATAATTAATTAATTCTTTTCTCATCCACCCATTCTATTTGCTTGTAAACATCACTTTATACCAAGTACATATGCACACAAAAAAAGACTCCCTAGGAGTACCTAGGTCACTTTGGGTGTTAACACCTTCCCTCTGTGTAACCAACCCCCTTACCTGTGATCTCTGACTTTTATTAGTTTTTATTTGAAAACTTCTTACTATTTGGTTTTTGTTCTCATTTTTCCATTTTCCCTTGGAAACAATAAAATCGCGGTGGCGACTCTTGTTAATTGATCTTTAGCTTGTCAATAGCTTAATGATCATGAATTTCCCACTACAAGTCCATTATACTATGTCTCTAACATGCATTAACACCAAAATTCTATTGCCCGACCTCAAATAGTTGTGACTTCTACATAAGTCCAATTACGATTGCTTAACATAGCGCTAAATTTGTGACACAAAAGGCATAAGCATTCTAGTTAGTGAGATTGTAAGTTTCCCCTCTTCCATGGTATTGTGTGGAAACATGGCCTTCTTTCCTTCCTTTGGAAGATGTTTTGGTTCAAGGATCCATGCTTGTGGTAAGTGGGTTGAGTGTTCTCCAAAGAATGTCTTAACATCAAAAAGCAAAACAAAACTAACTATTAACTTACTAACCATTAACTTTTACTTTCAAGCTTTTACTTTTAATGCAATTTATTTTATTTCTCTATTATCATTTGTCATTGTATATATCATTCTAATTATTTATGTTTATGCAATTTTCACTTTGTCCACTTGGACCATATTGTGTGATATACTTTCTTGCTTTGTTTGTTTGATTGGTCTTTGACCATTGATGCACATAATAATAACAAAAACCCTAAAAGTCAATTTGAGTGGATTGTTTTTTTGATCTCCCCAATTGGACTTAGAATTTAGGCAACATTCCTTTGTTAATGGGCTTGGCAAATGCCAATCTGTTGAGAGACCAAGAACTTGCAAGTTTGAATTAATCTACTACATCATTCAAGATCTCTCCAGATTCATCTGCAACATTGATCCTTGTTAAGCTAGTATGTTGAACCTGTGATTTGTGGGATTCATCTGCTACATAGGCTATTTTGAAGAAGATCATTAAAGTGGATAAGCTTGGATGAGGCCATCTTTATTTGATGCCTTTGCTCTTCAATATTGATATAATTGTGCATTTGTGTGTTGCTTGATCTAAAAAGTCCAAGGGAATTCTGGGTGTCTGTTGACATACTTGTCTATTGGATTGCTCCCATTTGGTCAGATCTTTTTAACTTTAAACTTTTAAAATTTCTTGTATCTAGGGTAGTCTCTTCATCTTCTCCCCATTTCTTTAATTTCAAAATCTCTCCCTCCATTTTTAAAATCTTCTTTGTGTGAACTATTTTTGCTCTAAACTTAGACCACTTTTGCAAAAAACGTAGAAACTTTGGCCTTATGCCATTGCATATTCAATTTTTTTTTCTTAAATCAAACTTTTAAATGAACTTAACTATACCTGACTTAATCTTTCAAAAAGCCAAAAAGAACTAACTCATTCAAACCATTTTAGGCCTTTGTGCCTTTCAACCTTAATTTTTGCTAAAACCAACCAATTCACTTTGAAATTTATAGCACGAATTACTATGTTTTGATCCCTCATTTATATGTTGGTACGTAGGCATAAGACCAAAGGTCTTTTCAAACACAAAAGTATAATTAATTAATTCTTTTCTCATCCACCCATTCTATTTGCTTGTAAACATCACTTTATACCAAGTACATATGCACACAAAAAAAGACTCCCTAGGAGTACGTAGGTCACTTTGGGTGTTAACACCTTCCCTCTGTGTAACCAACCCCCTTACCTGTGATCTCTGACTTTTATTAGTTTTTATTTGAAAACTTCTTACTATTTGGTTTTTGTTCTCATTTTTCCATTTTCCCTTGGAAACAATAAAATCGCGGTGGCGACTCTTGTTAATTGATCTTTAGCTTGTCAATAGCTTAATGATCATGAATTTCCCGCTACAAGTCCATTATACTATGTCTCTAACATGCATTAACACCAAAATTCTATTGCCCGACCTCAAATAGTTGTGACTTCTACATAAGTCCAATTACGATTGCTTAACATAGCGCTAAATTTGTGACACAAAAGGCATAAGCATTCTAGTTAGTGAGATTGTAAGTTTCCCCTCTTCCATGGTATTGTGTGGAAACATGGCCTTCTTTCCTTCCTTTGGAAGATGTTTTGGTTCAAGGATCCATGCTTGTGGTAAGTGGGTTGAGTGTTCTCCAAAGAATGTCTTAACATCAAAAAGCAAAACAAAACTAACTATTAACTTACTAACCATTAACTTTTACTTTCAAGCTTTTACTTTTAATGCAATTTATTTTTATTTCTCTATTATCATTTGTCATTGTATATATCATTCTAATTATTTATGTTTATGCAATTTTCACTTTGTCCACTTGGACCATATTGTGTGATATACTTTGTTGTTTTGTTTGTTTGATTGGTCTTTGACCATTGATGCACATAATAATAACAAAAACCCTAAAACACAATTTGAGTGGATTGTTTTTTTGATCTCCCCAATTGGACTTAGAATTTAGGCAACATTCCTTTGTTAATGGGCTTGGCCAATGCCAATCTGTTGAGAGACCAAGAACTTGCAAGTTTGAATTAATCTACTACATCATTCAAGATCTCTCCAAATTCATCTGCAACATTGATCCTTGTTAAGCTAGTATGTTGAACCTGTGATTTGTGGGATTCATCTGCTACATAGGCTATTTTGAAGAAGATCATTAAAGTGGATAAGCTTGGATGAGGCCATCTTTATTTGATGCCTTTGCTCTTCCATATTGATATAATTGTGCATTTGTGTGTTGCTTGATCTAAAAAGTCCAAGGGAATTCTGGGTGTCTGTTGACATACTTGTCTATTGGATTGCTCCCATTTGGTCAGATCTTTTTAACTTTAAACTTTTAAAATTTCTTGTATCTAGGGTAGTCTCTTCATCTTCTCCCCATTTCTTTAATTTCAAAATCTCTCCCTCCATTTTTAAAATCTTCTTTGTGTGAACTATTTTTGCTCTAAACTTAGACCACTTTTGCAAAAAACGTAGAAACTTTGGCCTTATGCCATTGCATATTCAATTTTTTTTTCTTAAATCAAACTTTTAAATGAACTTAACTATACCTGACTTAATCTTTCAAAAAGCCAAAAATAACTAACTCATTCAAACCATTTTAGGCCTTTGTGCCTTTCAACCTTAATTTTTGCTAAAACCAACCAATTCACTTTGAAATTTATAGCACGAATTACTAGGTTTTGATCCCTCATTTATATGTTGGTACGTAGGCATAAGACCAAAGGTCTTTTCAAACACAAAAGTATAATTAATTAATTCTTTTCTCATCCACCCATTCTATTTGCTTGTAAACATCACTTTATACCAAGTACATATGCACACAAAAAAAGACTCCCTAGGAGTACCTAGGTCACTTTGGGTGTTAACACCTTCCCTCTGTGTAACCAACCCCCTTACCTGTGATCTCTGACTTTTATTAGTTTTTATTTGAAAACTTCTTACTATTTGGTTTTTGTTCTCATTTTTCCATTTTCCCTTGGAAACAATAAAATCGCGGTGGCGACTCTTGTTAATTGATCTTTAGCTTGTCAATAGCTTAATGATCATGAATTTCCCGCTACAAGTCCATTATACTATGTCTCTAACATGCATTAACACCAAAATTCTATTGCCCGACCTCAAATAGTTGTGACTTCTACATAAGTCCAATTACGATTGCTTAACATAGCGCTAAATTTGTGACACAAAAGGCATAAGCATTCTAGTTAGTGAGATTGTAAGTTTCCCCTCTTCCATGGTATTGTGTGGAAACATGGCCTTCTTTCCTTCCTTTGGAAGATGTTTTGGTTCAAGGATCCATGCTTGTGGTAAGTGGGTTGAGTGTTCTCCAAAGAATGTCTTAACATCAAAAAGCAAAACAAAACTAACTATTAACTTACTAACCATTAACTTTTACTTTCAAGCTTTTACTTTTAATGCAATTTATTTTTATTTCTCTATTATCATTTGTCATTGTATATATCATTCTAATTATTTATGTTTATGCAATTTTCACTTTGTCCACTTGGACCATATTGTGTGATATACTTTGTTGCTTTGTTTGTTTGATTGGTCTTTGACCATTGATGCACATAATAATAACAAAAACCCTAAAAGACAATTTGAGTGGATTGTTTTTTTGATCTCCCCAATTGGACTTAGAATTTAGGCAACATTCCTTTGCTAATGGACTTGGCCAATGCTAATTTGTTGAGAGACCAAGAACTTGCAAGTTTGAATTAATCTACTACATCATTCAAGATCTCCCCAGATTCATCTGCAACATTGATGCTTGTTAAGCTAGTATGTTGTACCTGTGATTTGTGGGATTCATCTGCTACATAGGCTATTTTGAAGAAGATCATTAAAGTGGATAAGCTTGGATGAGGCCATCTTTATTTGATGCCTTTGCTCTTCAATATTGATATAATTGTGCATTTGTGTGTTGCTTGATCTAAAAAGTCCAAGGGAATTCTGGGTGTCTGTTGACATACTTGTCTATTGGATTGCTCCCATTTGGTCAGATCTTTTTAACTTTAAACTTTTAAAATTTCTTGTATCTAGGGTAGTCTCTTCATCTTCTCCCCATTTCTTTAATTTCAAAATCTCTCCCTCCATTTTTAAAATCTTCTTTGTGTGAACTATTTTTGCTCTAAACTTAGACCACTTTTGCAAAAAACGTAGAAACTTTGGCCTTATGCCATTGCATATTCAATTTTTTTCTTAAATCAAACTTTTAAATGAACTTAACTATACTTGACTTAATCTTTCAAAAAGCCAAAAAGAACTAACTCATTCAAACCATTTTAGGCCTTTGTGCCTTTCAACCTTAATTTTTGCTAAAACCAACCAATTCATTTTTAAATTTATAGCACGAATTACTAGGTTTTGATCCCTCATTTATATGTTGGTACGTAGGCATAAGACCAAAGGTCTTTTCAAACACAAAAGTATAATTAATTAATTCTTTTCTCATCCACCCATTCTATTTGCTTGTAAACATCACTTTATACCAAGTACATATGCACACAAAAAAAGACTCCCTAGGAGTACCTAGGTCACTTTGGGTGTTAACACCTTCCCTCTGTGTAACCAACCCCCTTACCTGTGATCTCTGACTTTTATTAGTTTTTATTTGAAAACTTCTTACTATTTGGTTTTTGTTCGCATTTTTCCATTTTCCCTTGGAAACAATAAAATCGCGGTGGCGACTCTTGTTAATTGATCTTTAGCTTGTCAATAGCTTAATGATCATGAATTTCCCGCTACAAGTCCATTATACTATATCTCTAACATGCATTAACACCAAAATTCTATTGCCCGACCTCAAATAGTTGTGACTTCTACATAAGTCCAATTACGATTGCTTAACAAAGCGCTAAATTTGTGACACAAAAGGCATAAGCATTCTAGTTAGTGAGATTGTAAGTTTACCCTCTTCCATGGTATTGTGTGGAAACATGGCCTTCTTTCCTTCCTTTGGAAGATGTTTTGGTTCAAGGATCCATGCTTGTGGTAAGTGGGTTGAGTGTTCTCCAAAGAATGTCTGAACATCAAAAAGCAAAACAAAACTAACTATTAACTTACTAACCATTAACTTTTACTTTCAAGCTTTTACTTTTAATGCAATTTATTTTTATTTCTCTATTATCATTTGTCATTGTATATATCATTCTAATTGTTTATGTTTATGCAATTTTCACTTTGTCCAGTTGGACCATATTGTGTGATATACTTTGTTGCTTTGTTTGTTTGATTGGTCTTTGACCATTGATGCGCATAATAATAACAAAAACCCTAAAAGACAATTTGAGTGGATTGTTGTTTTGATCTCCCCAATTGGACTTAGAATTTAGGCAACATTCCTTTGCTAATGGACTTGGCCAATGCCAATTTGTTGAGAGACCAAGAACTTGCAAGTTTGAATTAATCTACTACATCATTCAAGATCTCTCCAGATTCATCTGCAACATTGATCCTTGTTAAGCTAGTATGTTGAACCTGTGATTTGTGGGATTCATCTGCTACATAGGCTATTTTGAAGAAGATCATTAAAGTGGATAAGCTTGGATGAGGCCATCTTTATTTGATGCCTTTGCTCTTCAATATTGATATAATTGTGCATTTGTGTGTTGCTTGATCTAAAAAGTCCAAGGGAATTCTGGGTGTCTGTTGACATACTTGTCTATTGGATTGCTCCCATTTTGTCAGATCTTTTTAACTTTAAACTTTTAAAATTTCTTGTATCTAGGGTAGTCTCTTCATCTTCTCCCCATTTCTTTAATTTCAAAATCTCTCCCTCCATTTTTAAAATCTTCTTTGTGTGAACTATTTTTGCTCTAAACTTAGACCACTTTTGCAAAAAACGTAGAAACTTTGGCCTTATGCCATTGCATATTCAATTTTTTTTTCGTAAATCAAACTTTTAAATGAACTTAACTATACTTGACTTAATCTTTCAAAAAGCCAAAAAGAACTAACTCATTCAAACAATTTTAGGCCTTTGTGCCTTTCAACCTTAATTTTTGCTAAAACCAACCAATTCACTTTTAAATTTATAGCACGAATTACTAGGTTTTGATCCCTCATTTATATGTTGGTACGTAGGCATAAGACCAAAGGTCTTTTCAAACACAAAAGTATAATTAATTAATTCTTTTCTCATCCACCCATTCTATTTGCTTGTAAACATCACTTTATACCAAGTACATATGCACACAAAAAAAGACTCCCTAGGAGTACCTAGGTCACTTTGGGTGTTAACACCTTCCCTCTGTGTAACCAACCCCCTTACCTGTGATCTCTGACTTTTATTAGTTTTTATTTGAAAACTTCTTACTATTTGGTTTTTGTTCGCATTTTTCCATTTTCCCTTGGAAACAATAAAATCGCGGTGGCGACTCTTGTTAATTGATCTTTAGCTTGTCAATAGCTTAATGATCATGAATTTCCCGCTACAAGTCCATTATACTATGTCTCCAACATGCATTAACACCAAAATTCTATTGCCCGACCTCAAATAGTTGTGACTTCTACATAAGTCCAATTACGATTGCTTAACATAGCGCTAAATTTGTGACACAAAAGGCATAAGCATTCTAGTTAGTGAGATTGTAAGTTTCCCCTCTTCCATGGTATTGTGTGGAAACATGGCCTTCTTTCCTTCCTTTGGAAGATGTTTTGGTTCAAGGATCCATGCTTGTGGTAAGTGGGTTGAGTGTTCTCCAAAGAATGTCTTAACATCAAAAAGCAAAACAAAACTAACTATTAACTTACTAACCATTAACTTTTACTTTCAAGCTTTTACTTTTAATGCAATTTATTTTTATTTCTCTATTATCATTTGTCATTGTATATATCATTCTAATTGTTTATGTTTATGCAATTTTCACTTTGTCCACTTGGACCATATTGTGTGATATACTTTGTTGCTTTGTTTGTTTGATTGGTCTTTGACCATTGATGCACATAATAATAACAAAAACCCTAAAAGATAATTTGAGTGGATTGTTGTTTTGATCTCCCCAATTGGACTTAGAATTTAGGCAACATTCCTTTGCTAATGGACTTGGCCAATGCCAATTTGTTGAGAGACCAAGAACTTGCAAGTTTGAATTAATCTACTACATCATTCAAGATCTCTCCAGATTCATCTGCAACATTGATCCTTGTTAAGCTAGTATGTTGAACCTGTGATTTGTGGGATTCATCTGCTACATAGGCTATTTTGAAGAAGATCATTAAAGTGGATAAGCTTGGATGAGGCCATCTTTATTTGATGCCTTTGCTCTTCAATATTGATATAATTGTGCATTTGTGTGTTGCTTGATCTAAAAAGTCCAAGGGAATTCTGGGTGTCTGTTGACATACTTGTCTATTGGATTGCTCCCATTTGGTCAGATCTTTTTAACTTTAAACTTTTAAAATTTCTTGTATCTAGGGTAGTCTCTTCATCTTCTCCCCATTTCTTTAATTTCAAAATATCTCCCTCCATTTTTAAAATCTTCTTTGTGTGAACTATTTTTGCTCTAAACTTAGACCACTTTTGCAAAAAACGTAGAAACTTTGGCCTTATGCCATTGCATATTCAATTTTTTTTTCTTAAATCAAACTCTTAAATGAACTTAAGTATACTTGACTTAATCTTTCAAAAATCCAAAAAGAACTAACTCATTCAAACCATTTTAGGACTTTGTGCCTTTCAACCTTAATTTTTGCTAAAACCAACCAATTCACTTTTAAATTTATAGCACGAATTACTAGGTTTTGATCCCTCATTTATATGTTGGTACGTAGGCATAAGACCAAAGGTCTTTTCAAACACAAAAGTATAATTAATTAATTCTTTTCTCATCCACCCATTCTATTTGCTTGTAAACATCACTTTATACCAAGTACATATGCACACAAAAAAAGACTCCCTAGGAGTACCTAGGTCACTTTGGGTGTTAACACCTTCCCTCTGTGTAACCAACCCCTTACCTGTGATCTCTGACTTTTATTAGTTTTTATTTGAAAACTTCTTACTATTTGGTTTTTGTTCGCATTTTTCCATTTCCCTTGGAAACAATAAAATCGCGGTGGCGACTCTTGTTAATTGATCTTTAGCTTGTCAATAGCTTAATGATCATGAATTTCCCGCTACAAGTCCATTATACTATGTCTCTAACATGCATTAACACCAAAATTCTATTGCCCGACCTCAAATAGTTGTGACTTCTACATAAGTCCAATTACGATTGCTTAACATAGCGCTAAATTTGTGACACAAAAGGCATAAGCATTCTAGTTAGTGAGATTGTAAGTTTCCCCTCTTCCATGGTATTGTGTGGAAACATGGCCTTCTTTCCTTCCTTTGGAAGATGTTTTGGTTCAAGGATCCATGCTTGTGGTAAGTGGGTTGAGTGTTCTCCAAAGAATGTCTTAACATCAAAAAGCAAAACAAAACTAACTATTAACTTACTAACCATTAACTTTTACTTTCAAGCTTTTACTTTTAATGCAATTTATTTTTATTTCTCTATTATCATTTGTCATTGTATATATCATTCTAATTATTTATGTTTATGCAATTTTCACTTTGTCCACTTGGACCATATTGTGTGATATACTTTCTTGCTTTGTTATTTTGATTGGTCTTTGACCATTGATGCACATAATAATAACAAAAACCCTAAAAGTCAATTTGAGTGGATTGTTTTTTTGATCTCCCCAATTGGACTTAGAATTTAGGCATCATTCCTTTGTTAATGGGCTTGGCAAATGCGAATCTGTTGAGAGACCAAGAACTTGCAAGTTTGAATTAATCTACTACATCATTCAAGATCTCTCTAGATTCATCTGCAACATTGATCCTTGTTAAGCTAGTATGTTGAACCTGTGATTTGTGGGATTCATCTGCTACATAGGCTATTTTGAAGAAGATCATTAAAGTGGATAAGCTTGGATGAGGCCATCTTTATTTGATGCCTTTGCTCTTCAATATTGATATAATTGTGCATTTGTGTGTTGCTTGATCTAAAAAGTCCAAGGGAATTCTGGGTGTCTGTTGACATACTTGTCTATTGGATTGCTCCCATTTGGTCAGATCTTTTTAACTTTAAACTTTTAAAATTTCTTGTATCTAGGGTAGTCTCTTCATCTTCTCCCCATTTCTTTAATTTCAAAATCTCTCCCTCCATTTTTAAAATCTTCTTTGTGTGAACTATTTTTGCTCTAAACTTAGACCACTTTTGCAAAAAACGTAGAAACTTTGGCCTTATGCCATTGCATATTCAATTTTTTTTCTTAAATCAAACTTTTAAATGAACTTAACTATACCTGACTTAATCTTTCAAAAAGCCAAAAAGAACTAACTCATTCAAACCATTTTAGGCCTTTGTGCCTTTCAACCTTAATTTTTGCTAAAACCAACCAATTCACTTTGAAATTTATAGCACGAATTACTATGTTTTGATCCCTCATTTATATGTTGGTACGTAGGCATAAGACCAAAGGTCTTTTCAAACACAAAAGTATAATTAATTAATTCTTTTCTCATCCACCCATTCTATTTGCTTGTAAACATCACTTTATACCAAGTACATATGCACACAAAAAAAGACTCCCTAGGAGTACGTAGGTCACTTTGGGTGTTAACACCTTCCCTCTGTGTAACCAACCCCCTTACCTGTGATCTCTGACTTTTATTAGTTTTTATTTGAAAACTTCTTACTATTTGGTTTTTGTTCTCATTTTTCCATTTTCCCTTGGAAACAATAAAATCGCGGTGGCGACTCTTGTTAATTGATCTTTAGCTTGTCAATAGCTTAATGATCATGAATTTCCCGCTACAAGTCCATTATACTATGTCTCTAACATGCATTAACACCAAAATTCTATTGCCCGACCTCAAATAGTTGTGACTTCTACATAAGTCCAATTACGATTGCTTAACATAGCGCTAAATTTGTGACACAAAAGGCATAAGCATTCTAGTTAGTGAGATTGTAAGTTTCCCCTCTTCCATGGTATTGTGTGGAAACATGGCCTTCTTTCCTTCCTTTGGATGATGTTCTGGTTCAAGGATCCATGCTTGTGGTAAGTGGGTTGAGTGTTCTCCAAAGAATGTCTTAACATCAAAAAGCAAAACAAAACTAACTATTAACTTACTAACCATTAACTTTTACTTTCAAGCTTTTACTTTTAATGCAATTTATTTTTATTTCTCTATTATCATTTGTCATTGTATATATCATTCTAATTATTTATGTTTATGCAATTTTCACTTTGTCCACTTGGACCATATTGTGTGATATACTTTGTTGTTTTGTTTGTTTGATTGGTCTTTGACCATTGATGCACATAATAATAACAAAAACCCTAAAACACAATTTGAGTGGATTGTTTTTTTGATCTCCCCAATTGGACTTAGAATTTAGGCAACATTCCTTTGTTAATGGGCTTGGCCAATGCCAATCTGTTGAGAGACCAAGAACTTGCAAGTTTGAATTAATCTACTACATCATTCAAGATCTCTCCAAATTCATCTGCAACATTGATCCTTGTTAAGCTAGTATGTTGAACCTGTGATTTGTGGGATTCATCTGCTACATAGGCTATTTTGAAGAAGATCATTAAAGTGGATAAGCTTGGATGAGGCCATCTTTATTTGATGCCTTTGCTCTTCCATATTGATATAATTGTGCATTTGTGTGTTGCTTGATCTAAAAAGTCCAAGGGAATTCTGGGTGTCTGTTGACATACTTGTCTATTGGATTGCTCCCATTTGGTCAGATCTTTTTAACTTTAAACTTTTAAAATTTCTTGTATCTAGGGTAGTCTCTTCATCTTCTCCCCATTTCTTTAATTTCAAAATCTCTCCCTCCATTTTTAAAATCTTCTTTGTGTGAACTATTTTTGCTCTAAACTTAGACCACTTTTGCAAAAAACGTAGAAACTTTGGCCTTATGCCATTGCATATTCAATTTTTTTTTCTTAAATCAAACTTTTAAATGAACTTAACTATACCTGACTTAATCTTTCAAAAAGCCAAAAAGAACTAACTCATTCAAACCATTTTAGGCCTTTGTGCCTTTCAACCTTAATTTTTGCTAAAACCAACCAATTCACTTTGAAATTTATAGCACGAATTACTATGTTTTGATCCCTCATTTATATGTTGGTACGTAGGCATAAGACCAAAGGTCTTTTCAAACACAAAAGTATAATTAATTAATTCTTTTCTCATCCACCCATTCTATTTGCTTGTAAACATCACTTTATACCAAGTACATATGCACACAAAAAAAGACTCCCTAGGAGTACGTAGGTCACTTTGGGTGTTAACACCTTCCCTCTGTGTAACCAACCCCCTTACCTGTGATCTCTGACTTTTATTAGTTTTTATTTGAAAACTTCTTACTATTTGGTTTTTGTTCTCATTTTTCCATTTTCCCTTGGAAACAATAAAATCGCGGTGGCGACTCTTGTTAATTGATCTTTAGCTTGTCAATAGCTTAATGATCATGAATTTCCCGCTACAAGTCCATTATACTATGTCTCTAACATGGATTAACACCAAAATTCTATTGCCCGACCTCAAATAGTTGTGACTTCTACATAAGTCCAATTACGATTGCTTAACATAGCGCTAAATTTGTGACACAAAAGGCATAAGCATTCTAGTTAGTGAGATTGTAAGTTTCCCCTCTTCCATGGTATTGTGTGGAAACATGGCCTTCTTTCCTTCCTTTGGAAGATGTTTTGGTTCAAGGATCCATGCTTGTGGTAAGTGGGTTGAGTGTTCTCCAAAGAATGTCTTAACATCAAAAAGCAAAACAAAACTAACTATTAACTTACTAACCATTAACTTTTACTTTCAAGCTTTTACTTTTAATGCAATTTATTTTTATTTCTCTATTATCATTTGTCATTGTATATATCATTCTAATTGTTTATGTTTATGCAATTTTCACTTTGTCCACTTGGACCATATTGTGTGATATACTTTGTTGCTTTGTTTGTTTGATTGGTCTTTGACCATTAATGCACATAATAATAACAAAAACCCTAAAAGACAATTTGAGTGGATTGTTGTTTTGATCTCCCCAATTGGACTTAGAATTTAGGCAACATTCCTTTGCTAATGGACTTGGCCAATGCCAATTTGTTGAGAGACCAAGAACTTGCAAGTTTGAATTAATCTACTACATCATTCAAGATCTCTCCAGATTCATCTGCAACATTGATCCTTGTTAAGCTAGTATGTTGAACCTGTGATTTGTGGGATTCATCTGCTACATAGGCTATTTTGAAGAAGATCATTAAAGTGGATAAGCTTGGATGAGGCCATCTTTATTTGATGCCTTTGCTCTTCAATATTGATATAATTGTGCATTTGTGTGTTGCTTGATCTAAAAAGTCCAAGGGAATTCTGGGTGTCTGTTGACATACTTGTCTATTGGATTGCTCCCATTTGGTCAGATCTTTTTAACTTTAAACTTTTAAAATTTCTTGTATCTAGGGTAGTCTCTTCATCTTCTCCCCATTTCTTTAATTTCAAAATCTCTCCCTCCATTTTTAAAATCTTCTTTGTGTGAACTATTTTTGCTCTAAACTTAGACCACTTTTGCAAAAAACGTAGAAACTTTGGCCTTATGCCATTGCATATTCAATTTTTTTTTCTTAAATCAAACTCTTAAATGAACTTAACTATACTTGACTTAATCTTTCAAAAAGCCAAAAAGAACTAACTCATTCAAACCATTTTAGGCCTTTGTGCCTTTCAACCTTAATTTTTGCTAAAACCAACCAATTCACTTTTAAATTTATAGCACGAATTACTAGGTTTTGATCCCTCATTTATATGTTGGTACGTAGGCATAAGACCAAAGGTCTTTTCAAACACAAAAGTATAATTAATTAATTCTTTTCTCATCCACCCATTCTATTTGCTTGTAAACATCACTTTATACCAAGTACATATGCACACAAAAAAAGACTCCCTAGGAGTACCTAGGTCACTTTGGGTGTTAACACCTTCCCTCTGTGTAACCAACCCCCTTACCCGTGATCTCTGACTTTTATTAGTTTTTATTTGAAAACTTCTTACTATTTGGTTTTTGTTCGCATTTTTCCATTTCCCTTGGAAACAATAAAATCGCGGTGGCGACTCTTGTTAATTGATCTTTAGCTTGTCAATAGCTTAATGATCATGAATTTCCCGCTACAAGTCCATTATACTATATCTCTAACATGCATTAACACCAAAATTCTATTGCCCGACCTCAAATAGTTGTGACTTCTACATAAGTCCAATTACGATTGCTTAACATAGCGCTAAATTTGTGACACAAAAGGCATAAGCATTCTAGTTAGTGGGATTGTAAGTTTCCCCTCTTCCATGGTATTGTGTGGAAACATGGCCTTCTTTCCTTCCTTTGGAAGATGTTTTGGTTCAAGGATCCATGCTTGTGGTAAGTGGGTTGAGTGTTCTCCAAAGAATGTCTTAACATCAAAAAGAAAAACAAAACTAACTATTAACTTACTAACCATTAACTTTTACTTTCAAGCTTTTACTTTTAATGCAATTTATTTTTATTTCTCTATTATCATTTGTCATTGTATATATCATTCTAATTGTTTATGTTTATGCAATTTTCACTTTGTCCACTTGGACCATATTGTGTGATATACTTTGTTGCTTTGTTTGTTTGATTGGTCTTTGACCATTAATGCACATAATAATAACAAAAACCCTAAAAGACAATTTGAGTGGATTGTTGTTTTGATCTCCCCAATTGGACTTAGAATTTAGGCAACATTCCTTTGCTAATGGACTTGGCCAATGCCAATTTGTTGAGAGACCAAGAACTTGCAAGTTTGAATTAATCTACTACATCATTCAAGATCTCTCCAGATTCATCTGCAACATTGATCCTTGTTAAGCTAGTATGTTGAACCTGTGATTTGTGGGATTCATCTGCTACATAGGCTATTTTGAAGAAGATCATTAAAGTGGATAAGCTTGGATGAGGCCATCTTTATTTGATGCCTTTGCTCTTCAATATTGATATAATTGTGCATTTGTGTGTTGCTTGATCTAAAAAGTCCAAGGGAATTCTGGGTGTCTGTTGACATACTTGTCTATTGGATTGCTCCCATTTGGTCAGATCTTTTTAACTTTAAACTTTTAAAATTTCTTGTATCTAGGGTAGTCTCTTCATCTTCTCCCCATTTCTTTAATTTCAAAATCTCTCCCTCCATTTTTAAAATCTTCTTTGTGTGAACTATTTTTGCTCTAAACTTAGACCACTTTTGCAAAAAACGTAGAAACTTTGGCCTTATGCCATTGCATATTCAATTTTTTTTTCTTAAATCAAACTCTTAAATGAACTTAACTATACTTGACTTAATCTTTCAAAAAGCCAAAAAGAACTAACTCATTCAAACCATTTTAGGCCTTTGTGCCTTTCAACCTTAATTTTTGCTAAAACCAACCAATTCACTTTTAAATTTATAGCACGAATTACTAGGTTTTGATCCCTCATTTATATGTTGGTACGTAGGCATAAGACCAAAGGTCTTTTCAAACACAAAAGTATAATTAATTAATTCTTTTCTCATCCACCCATTCTATTTGCTTGTAAACATCACTTTATACCAAGTACATATGCACACAAAAAAAGACTCCCTAGGAGTACCTAGGTCACTTTGGGTGTTAACACCTTCCCTCTGTGTAACCAACCCCCTTACCTGTGATCTCTGACTTTTATTAGTTTTTATTTGAAAACTTCTTACTATTTGGTTTTTGTTCGCATTTTTCCATTTCCCTTGGAAACAATAAAATCGCGGTGGCGACTCTTGTTAATTGATCTTTAGCTTGTCAATAGCTTAATGATCATGAATTTCCCGCTACAAGTCCATTATACTATGTCTCTAACATGCATTAACACCAAAATTCTATTGCCCGACCTCAAATAGTTGTGACTTCTACATAAGTCCAATTACGATTGCTTAACATAGCGCTAAATTTGTGACACAAAAGGCATAAGCATTCTAGTTAGTGAGATTGTAAGTTTCCCCTCTTCCATGGTATTGTGTGGAAACATGGCCTTCTTTCCTTCCTTTGGAAGATGTTTTGGTTCAAGGATCCATGCTTGTGGTAAGTGGGTTGAGTGTTCTCCAAAGAATGTCTTAACATCAAAAAGCAAAACAAAACTAACTATTAACTTACTAACCATTAACTTTTACTTTCAAGCTTTTACTTTTAATGCAATTTATTTTTATTTCTCTATTATCATTTGTCATTGTATATATCATTCTAATTGTTTATGTTTATGCAATTTTCACTTTGTCCACTTGGACCATATTGTGTGATATACTTTGTTGCTTTGTTTGTTTGATTGGTCTTTGTCATACCCCGATTTTAGTCCTGAATTTTTTTTATGTTTCTATTTTTATTTAGCATGCTTGGATTGGTCTTGGTCCAAAGTCGTGGTGTTGTTCATGTGATTGGGGATACATCTATGGTCTGGGTCATCTGAACAACCAAGCTTTTTGTGTTTCAAGCCGCTTGCTAGTCATGTTATTGGTTCATGGATACTATGTCAGAACCCTAACCTTATGGTCTCATTTCATGGCCTTGTTCATGTACATTATCAGTCAAGTTATTTTTTAAAAGTCAAACATTCAAGTCATAAGACAAAACAATTTGGAAACCAACTTCAAACCATTTGTTAAACCATTTCAATCCGTTTCATGTCATTTTAAGCCATTACATTTGATTCCACACAAGAAAATACAAGTCTTGACATTTTTGAGCAAATATTGATTTCGATCACTATTACAAGGAGCAGAACATAGTGTCCCTAGAAGAATGGGATTCATTTATGCAAGTCCTCAGAACTCCATTACCTGCAGCATTTAGAATCAATTCCAGTAGCCTTTTTCATGCCGATATTCGGTCCCAGCTAGAAAATGACTTTGCACGTGCTCTCCAGGCCATTGTTCTTGAAGGGGATGGGGAGGATGCTATTAGACCCTTGCCATGGTATCCCGAAAATCTTGCTTGGCATTCTAATTTTTCCTGTATGCAGCTCAGGAAGAATCAATCACTTAAGAGGTTTCATGAATTCTTAAAGCTAGAAAATGAAATTGGAAATATCACTAGACAGGAAGCTGTCAGCATGGTGCCTCCTCTGTTCTTAGATGTACATTCGAATCACATTGTACTTGATATGTGTGCTTCCCCAGGTTCAAAAACATTCCAACTGCTTGAAATTTTTCACCGATCAACTAAAGCAGGATCATTGCCTGATGGAATGGTTTTAGCAAATGATCTAGATGTACAAAGATGTAATCTTCTCATCCACCAAATAAAACGAATGTGCACAGCAAACATTCTATGTCTACTATCAAAAACACTTATTGCATACAAGAAGTGAAAAACAAATGACTATTCAAACTGCGAAATTTAAGAAGTTGGTTTCAAAGAGTTTCGAATCTCAATCACAAATCGATACTTGACGTCTGCTTTCAGGAGCCGCTCAATTGCAGTGTTAACATAATCCATATCAATGACTTCGATTTCAGGTTTTATATTGTGTTTAGCAGAAAAATCAATCATCTCTTGAGTCTCTTTCAACCCTCCAATCGCACTTCCAGCAACCAACTTTCTGCCTTGAAGTAAAGGAAAGACAGGAAGCTCCAAAGGCTTATCTGGTGCACCAACCATTACAAGTTTTCCATGAGACTTCGGTAATCCAATTAGAGGCACAATTCGATGATTCGCAGAAACTGTATCAATGATACCATCTAAAGTGAAGTACTAATTACAGTAACATTAGCACCAAAAGCTTTGGCATATTTAACAACCATGTGACCAAGCCCAACAACACCTACATGAAGCTCGGGTTTATGGAGTTCGAAATATCTTAGAGGACTATAGACAGTGATGCCAGCACAAAGGAGAGGTTCAGCGGCTTCAAGCGGTAAGCTAAGGAATACGAATCACAAAATGTTCATCTGCGACCATTGAGTCAGAGTAGCCTCCATGAGTGATTGTTCCATCACCATGTTTAGCACCATATGTGAGTGTAGATCGAGGGCAATAATTCTCGAGACTTTCCTCACAATTTTGGCAGGTACGACAGGAATCAACTAAGCATCCCACTCCAACCCTGTCTCCAACTTTGAATTTGTCTACTTTGCTTCCCACTTCTGTCACTATACCAGCAATCTCATGCCCAGGAACTAATGGATACGTGGAGACGCCCCACTCATTCTTCACCATGTGGAGATCAGAGTGACTTATCTCACAATACAATACTTTGAATGCCACATCTTTTTCATCAGTTTCTCTTCTAGCTGCATAACCAAAGGCTTTGTTAGGATGATCCAATTCAGGTTATGTTTGTTGCCATTTGAATGTGAAGAAAATGAAGTTAATGTCACTATGCTATATATGTATGTCTCTTAGTCTGGGTGGTGGCGATAGAAAAAAGAATACTATGTTGGTGGCCCAGATAGTGAAAAGAGTTCCAATTCCACGCCACTTTCTGAAACTTCTCAGAATATTGAAGAAACTGTGGCAGCTCCAGGAATCAAATATCTTCTTCCACAATTCCAACCTGGAACATATCCAAGCAAACATGACAAGACTGGTCAAGCATCACACAAATCCTGTAGCAAAACCATAATCTCATGTCAGTTCCATTTCTAGCCTAGCAGGAAGCTCACACATAACCTGCATTATATCAGGCCTAACATACACAGTCCTATGTTGGATCCACAAAAGCCACATGAGTCTTGCAAGCATCATCCTGCAGTACTCCTGCTCATCATCAAGCCAAGGTAGTAGCTGCATTGAAGTTCCTGTCAGCTGAAGCAAATTAAAAGAAAACAAGGAAATGAATACAACAATGAGAGTGAAACCTATGAAATATCAACCATAACCTGCAGGAACATAAGCATGCAAAGTGTGAGCATCAACCACAGCCTGCATAAATGCAATGTAACAGGGCATGGTTTAGTGATAGCCATTGGATTTCCTAACTAAGCACATCACAGGCCATGAACAATTTGTCCCAACAAGTGGATTCAGTGGACATCAAAGTCTGCAGTGGAAAAAGAGCATGAATAATTAGTGGAGTCATGAGAATTAATCAAAGGAAAGGATGTACATGTTAAGCTTGTAATGGCTATGACCAGTTCAATAGGTTGCATCTAATTCAATTGGTTTAATCCTAGCTCTAAGGTTACCTGCTACAGCCAAAGAATCATCGACCTTTTGAGTCCTCATTCACAAACCAACTGAGTTTTCTGACAAGAGAAATTCACTGCAGTAAAAAGGATAAAGTAAAATAGCAAGTCGGTTAAATTCCAAGAAAACATCCCAATTTGGCATAGAGACAAAAACAAAGAAGAAGGCACATGCTCAGGTTACCTGTTCCAGATCCAAGTATCAAACGAGATGGACCAAATTCTGAGAATCAAAAAGTGTTTTGCAGGAACGCCTCTTTTGAATCCAAGGACCAAATTCGAAACCCTAGGCTGAGAGCATAAATAGAGAGGGAGAGAAAATCAACGACAGAAAAATCGGAGGCGGAAAAGAGACTATAAACCCTAATCTAAAAAAAAAACGAGAATCAGAGGCGGAAAATCTCAAACAAAGAAAACCTAAAATCCCAAAATCGATTACCTGGAGGCCAGCTTCTTCACGTCCTTCACCACCACCGCCGCGACACTTTGTAAGAACTTCTCTTTCTTTCCTTTTATCCTTCTCATATGCTTATTGATGAATATTGTGAGAGTTGAGAGAGATTGATTCTTTGAGTTTGAAAGCGTGAGAGGGTTTGTTGATGAGCGATTTTGAGGTAGAAAGACGTCAAGAGAAAGGTTTGAGAGATGATTGCGAGCGACTTCGTAAGAGGGACGAGAGAGGCGAGTTCGTACGAGAATGTCGTTGGGTGGAAAGGGTGAGTTCGTGAGGTTGGGGAGAGGGTGAAGGAAGACGAGCGTCTGTTTCTTCGTTCCCATTTCTTTTTTTCTTTTTTTTTCTTTTTTAATTTAATTTAATTTAATTTGTTTTAACAGAGATAAACAAAAAAAACATAAAAATGTTTATAGGTTAGTATTTTCTTTTATTGTTCTTTTTATTTTTTATCTTAATCTTTTTTTATTTCATTTTTATCCCGGTTTATATATTTAACGTAGCATCACAGTAGCAGATAATCATGAGTGGTCTGTTGGGGAAGGACAGTATTCTAGTTTTGAGTGGGGTGGGTTCAATACTCATATGTAGTATTTTTTTGGTTTAGTATGTTATTTTATTTTTTTTCCTTTTAGCGTTTTATTTTAGTATTTTATTTCTTTTAACATTTTCTTTTTATGTTATACTCATAGTTTCATTTGTTAATAATGCAAAGTTGTTGTCTTTTAATTTAATTCAAAACCATTTTAAAAAAAAACTATAAAAATCATATTTTTCTCGATTTAATATCGAGCCCATTTTTCCATACCCTTGTAAGTCGATTGCTTTTTAAGCATCGCCATCAACCTCACATAGCTTACTCTTGGGCTTCCTTACAATGAGACATGTCCCTTGCACCTACACTCATACATTGTTTAATGCTTCATTATTTCATTCTTTGATTATTTGATTCGATTATATACTTGTTTATATCTTACTTGTTTGATTAACTGTGGCCTACTTGTATGGTGTGTGAGGCATGTATTGTTATTGTTTGTTTGCCATGAACAATCCCCATTCATAACAAATGTATCCCTCTCCCATGAAATGTATAATATTTTTTCATTCTTTATTCATCTGT
Organism: Lathyrus oleraceus; assembly: GCF_024323335.1. NCBI lineage: Eukaryota > Viridiplantae > Streptophyta > Magnoliopsida > Fabales > Fabaceae > Lathyrus > Lathyrus oleraceus. The sequence goes on along the minus strand of NC_066580.1, from coordinate 231,226,602 downwards.
AAATACAAGAATTAAAATGAACATTCGATAACCATTTCAAAGCAAGATCAAAACCTCGATCCAATGTCGAGTAATAATTTTTCAAAACCTAACAGAACCAGCACGTATTCATCCACCCTTTTGTAAGTCGATTGCTTTATGCATCGCCATCAACCTTGTAAGTCGATTGCTTTATGCATCTCCATCAACCTTGTAAGTCGATTGCTTCATGCATCGCCATCTACCCTTATCCCTAGCACTTCTCCTTGCTCCATTCGTCGATCTTTGTTCCGATTAGGTAGCACCCATTAGATAGAACCTTTTGTATGATAACATAGGTAGGATTCCCATATCCTTTTGTATGATAACATAGGTAGGATTCCCTTGTTCTTTTGTATGATAACATAGGTAGAATTCCCATATTCTTTGCATGCTAACATTAGGTAGATATTCCCATTTGTAAATCCTGAACACCTAAGTACATATTGCATGACAACTCTAGGGCAGAGCTTCCCCATTTCTTTTAGACCTTCCGTGCGTCTCCGATCTTGTGGCATGTAGTCCGTCCTATTGCAAAGAGGTAACTGCCTAAGACTCGATTCAGCGAGCTGCGACACCTACTGCTAGGACGTGAACACATCGCTCGCTCTCCTTTGACACAACTGGTGTCCTCCTTTGTAAGTCCATGTTCAGATGGCAATCCCTATGTAGCCGAACTACGACAACTCTGATTCTCATGTTCAGATGAGATACGTAGGCACAAGATGCGATGTCTTGCCGAGTTTGACTAACAACTAACAACTAATCCTTGTTTGCTTTCGCCCTCGTTGCGACCATTTCTTTCGCCCTAGTTGCAATCGAGACCTTTCCCTTTCCCTTGCCCTAGTTGCAATCGAGACCTTTCCTTTTCTCTTGCCCTAGTTGCAATCGAGACCTTTTGTTCCCGTAGTTAGTTTGAACTACGTTTTGCTCTGATTCTCATTCCCGATGAGATACGTAGGCATAAGACGCGATGTCTTAGCGAGCATACTTATCCTTCACCCATAGGTAGCCGAGCTACGAAGACTCTGATTCTCATTCCAGATGAGATACGTATGCAATGGATGCAACATCCGTGCGAGTCATTTTCTTTGACCCTTTCTTTTAGTAAATAGTACATTAGATAAACACACACCCTTTAGACAAGAACAACAAGAGTGGATCCCGTAGAGTACTACGGATGCGTAGGGGTGCTAATACCTTCCCTTCGCATAATCGACTCCCGAACCCAAGATTTGGTTGCGAGACCTTGTCTTTTCCTTTCCTCTCTTTAGGTTTACTTCGAGCGTTTCCTTTCCCTCCTTTGGGATAAATAACGCACGGTGGCGACTCTTCTGTCATATTTTCTTTCGCCGGTTGTTTTTTCGCACACTGTATTTTTTAGGCTGCGACAGCTGGCGACTCTGCTGGGGAACGAACCCAGAATCTCTGGTTTCCCTAAACGAGTCCCTCCTAGCTTTTGTAGATTTCTTGTTTGTTGGGTGTTTATGCTTTTGTACAGTCGTTTACTTTCCGCATTTACCTGCTCTATCTTATTGCATTCATGTAATATGTTTGTTGTATCTGTGGGTTCTGTGGGTTGTTTGTTTGTTGGGTTGGGATTGTTCTATGAGAGATAAGCCCACTACCCAGGCTTGAGTGTACACATAGGTGTTAGAGTGGATAGTCATGAGGCTTGCGTGGTATGTTGCTACGTTAAGTCGTTCATGAAGACCCACACCCAGTTGAGGTTTCTTTGGATATGTTTTGTCCTATGGGTGTTCCATAACGACAAATATTCCTTTAGAAATCGTCGACTCTGGGGACCATTTCCCGAGAACTCAGTCGAGGCCTCTCCTCCGAGACGTGATTATGTTAGCTCTGGTGGGCGCATTCTCGCTGCTCAATCCGAGGACCCCGAGACTGGGAACTTGCTTTAGGATATCCTGTTGAGGGGAGTCAGCAGAGGTCTTTTATCCCGTAATAATGCCAAACCTTTGGTGGTAAACGTATTATTCTCGACTGAAGGGCTAAAGCTGACAAACTTCTGTTCTTAGAACCTACCAGTAAGGGGCGGGCTAAATTCAGGAAACCTTAACCTCCAACCAACCCGGTTTTCTGGAGAGGAGTTTTGATCTTGTATTATATTCCTCAGTGGGTTTCTCTTCAGGCAGTGCAATCGACGGTTGCTCAAGCAGATACAGCAGTCCTGATTTCCATGTCACTGCATTGCATCACATCATTTTGCATTCATATCACTTCATACATGTTTATCTATTCCCAGGGGTTTACATCTTCTTCTTGATTCCGGTCGAGTTTTTCTGGTTCTCTAGAGATGGATATTGGCAGAAAGAGACACGTCGCTTACAAGTTTCCAATGGTTTGTTTGGAGCCTATTCAACAACTGATGAAGTTAATGGATCACGATTCTCTAGAAGGATTCCGGAAGGATTACGGTTTGATTCTAAGCTTCGTCACGGTTCTCTCCAAAGATCAACACGATGCTCTCTTTACACTGCTGCAGTTCTATGACCCTCCATTGAGGTGTTTCACATTCCCGGATTATATTTTGGTCCCTACTTTGGAGGAGATTGCCAGTTTTCTCAGAGTTCTTATCAAGTCACAATTGTTGTTCTACAATTCTGAGTTTCTGCCCGATCTCAGCATGGTTGCTTCGGCCACATATTTGGGGAAATCAGTCTTGAAGGCTAATATGTGTCAGAAGGGAGGAGTCAGTGGTTTTCATTTGAGTTTCTTGCTGGGAGAAGCTAAGAAGAAGCTTGAATATGGTGACCAAAGGGGTTTCAATGCTGTGTTGGCTCTTTGTGTGTATGGGGTTGTCTTGTTCCCTAATGTGGCAAAATTTGTGGACGTAGACGAAATACGCCTTTTTGTGTTGGGTAATCCAGTGCCGACCTTGTTGGGAGATTTCTTTCATTCGGTGCATCACAGGAATGAGAACAGAAGAGGAGGATTGGTGAATTGTTGTGCGCCTTTGTTTTGTAAGTGGTTCAGTTCCCACCTACCCAAGTCAGGAGCGTTCGTTGATGTCGAGGACTCGTTGAGTTGGTCGAAGAGACTGATGGGGTTGAGAGCTGAAGATATTTCTTGGTGGTCTGACCGGAGCTTGCTTCGGGCGGATATTATTCACAGTTGTGGGAACTTCCCAAATGTACCGTTGGTAGGAAGAAGAGGAGGAATCAACTATAATCCTTCTCTAGCAGTCAGACAGTTTGGATATGCTTTAAGAACTCCGCCTTTGAAAAAGGATGTGGAAGAATCTCTGTTTTTCCATTCTTCGCCTGATTTGACTGTATCCCGTAAGGCAGTTGAGGCCTGGCTCAAGCTGATCAAGAGAGGAAGAACTGTGCTTGGAAAAGGAGATTGTAGAACTTACCCTCAGTATGGAGAGTGGCTTCAAGGAAGAGTCGAAGAGTTGGGTTTGCCGTTTCCTATAGAAGAACCTCTGTATCCACCTACTCCTGCGCAGTCAACAATGGTGAGCCGAGAGGAGTATGACAAATTGAAGAAAGCCATGGAGGAGCTTCAAATTGAAAACTCGGAGTTAAGTGTGAAGTTGCAAGACTATATGCATCAATTCCATGAGGCAGAATATCAGAAGGGGGAAGCTGTCAGATTGCAAGGGGAAGCAGAAAGGAAATTAGCTGTGGAGGTGGACTTCTTCAGGAAGACAGACAAGGCCTTGGGATCATCCAATTCTGAGTTGAAGCGAGTCAAGCAACAATTAATGGATGCTCATGGTAAATTGGCAGGGTGGCAAGAGCGATGGGATGCATTTTCAACTTCTCGGAAGGAAAAGGAGGAGGAGATGGTGACCGAACTGACTGGTCAGATGGAGAAATTGAAGACTTTGCTAAAGGAGAAGAACAATGAGCTTCTGTGCGCCCGTTCTACCAATGGTTACATCACCGATCAACTCAATGAGGCTCGAGGACAAATTGAAGAACTTAAGGTGTTGGCAGGTTTGAAGAAATCCAAACTTGAAGAGGTATTCGGAGAAGATGATGGGAATTACTACAGAGAGCACATCAATGAGTTGGATGGAGTTATTCACCAAAGGAATCTGCTTATCCGGCGTTTGATAGAATTCCCAGATCATCCTGACACGATAGCATTGCTGGCTGAAGTGAGGAGCAGTCCTCATGGTTTGTACACAGGAGGCTGAGTCCTGATTTTTGCTCCTCCCTTTACTTGTTGCTTTGCTGTTGTGTAGTGATGATCCACAGACTTGTTGTGGAGATCCTCTTTTGATGTATTTTCGGCTAAGGCCCCTTTCCTTGAACTTGTTTGTATGGTGGTTTCCCTTTATTGCATATTGATCTCGGAAGTTTATCCATGACTCGGTCTTCTTGCACTATTCACCTGATGTGAGACTGGAATCAAGGGGGTAGAATACCTTTTGGATTTGATAAACATGTCATTGCATTTACATATTCATTTTCATATCTTGCATAACAGGTACCGCTGCGGTGTTCTCATATTATTTGGTGTTCCACTAGCAGGATAGCTGATTCAGGAATTCACCGGTACGGAACCCGCAGAAACCAGCAGAAAGCAATGGAAAGTCTACAAGCAGAACTTGCTGAGATGAGGGTCCGCATGAACCAATTCATGGATGTGGTTCAGGGAGTAGCGCAAGGACAACAAGAGATTAGACAAATGATACAAAGAAATCCCGCAACTACTCAACCAGAGGTCGTGACTGATCCTCCAATTGCAGAGGTTAATGGACCGGGGCCTGTCCCGATCCCACATAACAACCACGATCAACAACCCATTCACGATGATCAAGATGATCAGTTCTTGCTGCCAGAAGACTTTGGCATGAGCCATGGCATGGATCCCATGTTCAGGAGATTAGAGGAGAGGCTGAAGGCGGTAGAAGGACAAAACCCTCTAGGGGTAGATGTTTCTGACTTGGGATTGGTCCCAGGCGTGAGGGTCCCACCGAAGTTCAAAGTCCCAATCTTTGACAAGTACAATGGTAGCTCTTGCCCGAAGACCCACGTGCAAGCCTACTTCCGAAAGATGGTTGCATACTCTGATGACGAGAAGCTACTCATGTACTTTTTCCAGGACAGCCTAGCTGGGGCATCCCTGGAATGGTACATGAGGTTGGATAGAGCCCATGTCCGTTGCTGGAGGGATTTGGCGGAAGCTTTTGTGAAGCAATACCAGTATAATGCAGACATGGCCCCAGACAGAACTCAACTCCAGAACCTGTCTCTTAAAAGCAATGAGTGCTTCAGGGAATACGCTCAACGCTGGAGGGAGACAGCTTCCCGTGTTCAACCTCCCATGTTGGAAAAGGAGATGGCCAACATGTTCATGAATACGTTGCCTGAACCTTACCTAGAGAGTCTGGTGGGGTGCAATGCCTCCAACTTCGCTGATGTGGTCTCCACCGGAGAGAGGGTAGAGAATTACCTGAAGACCTACAAGAGCCACAATGGAGTTGGATCTTCATCAGGAGTAAAGAAGCCATTTATGGGAGGACAGAAGCAGAGAGATGGGGGAGTGAATTCTTTGACTTCATATCAGAACAGAGGTGCTCGGAGGAATAATTTTCAGACTTACAATCAACAACCGTATGTTGCGGCTGTGACCATTCCGGCTGCAGCACCACTACAACAACAATAACAACCGCAACATCAACAGAATCAATACCAACAACAACAACCACAACGTCAGCAAACTCAGTATCAACAACAACAACAACCAGGTAACAGACCCGCCTATCAGCAGAGGCAGAGGATGATGGACCGGCGTTTCGACACTCTTCCAATGTTGTGCGCTCAGCTGCTTGCTAGTCTTCAACAACTACAACTTGTGCAGTTACGCACTCTGGCTCCTCCGGTTGGTAGACTTCCGGTGGGTTACGATGCCAATGCTAGGTGTAGTTTCCACTCTGGGGCACCTGGCCACAACATTGAGAACTGCAAAGCTTTTAAGCACGTAGTTCAGGACCTCATAGATTCAAAGGCTATCAACCTTGCACCGGCTCCTAATGTCGTCAACAATCCCATGCCACAACATGGTGGTGCAAACGTTAATATGCTGGAGGAAGAAGCCAAGTCTGTTAAGGATGTGTTGAAGTTGAAGACTCCGTTGTTGGAAATTAAGGAATGCTTGCTGAAGGACGATGTTTTCCCCGGTTGTGGGAAAGGTTGTTTGGATTGCGCTACACAGGGTAAGGATTGCTTGAAGCTGCAGCAGGGTATCCAGGTCTTGCTTGACAATGGTATCCTCCAAGTTGAAGACTTGTCTGTCAAAGAGTTTGCTGAAGGGGTAGTTGAAGAGGTATTTGAAGATGTTGTTGATGAATTCACAGATGTTGTTCCTGCTGATTGTGTATTTCCCGTTGATGTATTTAATTTTTCAAATGTTGTTGCTGATATACCAAACAATGTGTCTGATCTTGATGTAACTGAACTTGATTCCGGTGTTCCGGATGTTTTTGTTTCAATGAATGAAATTCCCGAGTATGACTATGATGTCGCTACTATCACCATATTTTACCCGACTAATCAGATCAGTGTGCCAGAAGCACAACTAATGCCACCAGTGCGACCGACCGCCATGACAATCACAACCCCCGGTCCTTTACCTTTCACAAGTGAAAGGGCCATTCCGTGGCATTATGGGGGGAGTGTATACACACACGATTATGGGGTGGAACGACCTTTGAAGGTAGAAGAGGGTCAAAAGTCTGAACTCGAAGTTGAAGGTCCCGCAGTGGACAATGTTGGTGGAATTGGGCGATTCACCAGGAGTGGCAGACTATTCTCGCCACCCGTTACCCAAACTGAGAGCACTGATGCCGCGGTTAAGGCCAAAGGGAAACAAGTTGTAAATGAGGGCACTTCTGCACCCCAAGCTGGTTCTGAGCCCACTTTTGCGAAGGATGTGGACGAGCTTTTGAGAATCATAAAGAAAAGCGACTACAAGGTAGTCAATCAGTTGATTCAGACGCCGTCTAAGATATCGATTCTCTCACTCCTATTGTGTTCAGAGGCACACAGGGAGGCACTTCTGAAGGTCCTTAATGCTGCATATGTGCCTCAGGAGATCTCAGTAAACCAGCTAGAACGGATCATTGCAAATGTTCATGTAAGCAACGGGTTGGGTTTTACTGATTCTGACTTAACACCAGTTGGACGCAACCATAACAAAGCTTTGCATATCTCAATGGAATGCAAAGACACCGTGTTATCTCACGTTCTGGTGGATACAGGTTCCTCTCTCAATGTGCTACCCAAGAGAGCCCTGTCAAGGTTAGAAGTAGAAGGTTTGATCTTGAAACCTTCCGATCTCATGGTGAGAGCCTTCGATGGTTCTAATAGGTCGGTGTTTGGAGAGGTAGAATTTCCAATTCAGTTTGGATCACAAACCTTCAACACCGTATTCTATGTGATGGATATCAGTCCCTCGTACAGTTGCCTTCTGGGTCGTCCTTGGATCCACAATGCTGGGGCAGTCTCCTCAACACTGCATCAGAAGATCAAGTTCCCAGTCAATGGAAGAATTGTCACCGTCTGTGGTGAGGAGGACATACTGGTAAGTAACCTGTCTACCTTCAAGTATGTAGAGGTGGAAGGTGAAATTCAAGAGACTCTCTGTCAGGCCTTTGAGTCAGTTCTGATCAAGGACGCAGCTCCGGTGGAAGGGGTTAAAGCAGGAGCCCCTATCTCATCTTTCAAGCAGGCGCAAGCCTTGGTGGATTCAGGTGTTGCTCTCGGTTGGGGACGTCTGTTGGAGTTACCAATGAAGGACGACAAGTTCGGGATTGGGTATCAACCAGCGCTGACTTCTACAACTTCAGCATTTCAGACTCGTCAGGGGCCGATTACTTTCTCCAGTGCTGGCGTCATCCAATATGGCCAGATCTCTGCGATCAACGATGAAAATGGGGATAGTGATTGCGACATCGACAACTGGGTGCGTCCGAGGATCCCTCGTGAAGTCATCAACAATTGGTCTTCCGAGGAAATTGTCCAAGTCACTCTTCTAGAGGAGTAATTTTTCTTTGTTTTATTCATGCATGTCCAAGTCTTACGTTCCGCCCAGGGCGTAATGACTCATTGTAGGGCTCATCTATGTGAATACCTGCATTGTTTATCATAAATGAAGGACGTTTTTTGCATTCAAATATTTTGTTCACTGTCTTTCTATTTTTTGCAGTTTTCAAAATTTCAAAAGAATAAAAATATTTGGCAATGTTTTGTTTAGTTTTCACTCACTGTTCACACTCATAAGCACATACCATCACTCATGCAGATGCACATCACCAGATCCTATTGATAACGATTCTGCTATGGCTCGCTTCGACTTCGAAAATCCAATCTTCCAAGCTGAAGAAGAGGGTGACGAAGACTGTGAACTCCCTGAAGAACTTGCCAGGCTGTTAAAACAGGAGGAAAGGGTCATTCAACCGCATCAAGAGTCTACTGAAGTGATTAATCTTGGCACCGAGGACGTCAAGAAAGAAATCAAGATAGGGGTTGCTTTGGAAGATGATGTAAAGAAGGGGTTGATTGAACTGTTGCAGGAGTATGTTGACGTCTTCGCTTGGTCTTATCAGGATATGCCAGGGCTTGACACAGACATTGTGGTACACCGTTTACCTCTCAAAGAGGGTTGTCCTCCGGTCAAGCAGAAGCTCAGAAGAACAAGACCAGAGATGGCTGTCAAGATAAAAGAAGAAGTGCAAAAACAGTTGGATGCAGGGTTTCTAGCAGTTACCAATTATCCGCCATGGGTTGCAAATATCATTCCAGTACCTAAGAAGGATGGAAAGGTACGGATGTGTGTTGACTACCGGGATCTGAACAGAGCTAGCCCTAAAGATGATTTCCCATTACCTCACATCGACGTTTTGGTGGATAACACAGCTCAATTCTCGGTATTCTCCTTCATGGATGGCTTTTTTGGCTATAACCAAATCAAGATGGCACCAGAAGACATGGAGAAGACAACTTTCATAACCCCGTGGGGCACCTTCTGCTACAAGGTGATGCCGTTTGGTCTGAAAAACGCTAGGGCAACATATCAACGAGCTATGGTGACTCTATTCCATGATGTGATTCATCATGAAATCGAGGTTTATGTGGACGATATGATTACCAAATCTCAGACAGAAGAAGAACATCTGGTAAATCTGCAAAAGCTGTTTGAGCGGTTAAGGAAATTCAAGCTGAGGCTTAATCCGAACAAGTGCACTTTCGGGGTGAGATCTGGGAAGCTACTGGGTTTTATTGTTAGTGGAAAAGGGATTGAGGTGGATCCTGACAAAGTGAAAGCAATACAGGAAATGCCTGAGCCAAGAACAGAGAAGCAAGTCCATGGTTTCTTAGGGAGGTTGAACTACATTGCAAGGTTCATCTCTCACCTAACAGCCACGTGTGAGCCAATTTTCAAATTGTTGAGGAAAGATCAGGCTATCAGGTGGAACGACGATTGTCAAAGGGCTTTTGAAAGGATAAAAGAGTATTTGCAGAATCCCCCTATCCTCATGCCTCCAGTCCCAAGGAGACCGCTGATTATGTACTTGACAGTACTCGACAATTCCATGGGTTGTGTTCTCGGTCAACACGACGAGACAGGTAGGAAAGAACATGCCATCTACTACTTGAGTAAGAAGTTCACAGATTGCGAGTCGAGATACTCATTGCTTGAGAAGACATGTTGTGCACTTGCATGGGCTGCTAAGCGATTGAGACAATACATGCTGACTCACACAACCTTACTGATCTCCAAAATGGATCCAGTCAAGTACATATTTGAGAAGCCAGCTCTCACCGGAAGGGTTGCTCGTTGGCAAATGGTATTGACAGAGTATGATATCCAGTATACATCCCAGAAAGCCATCAAGGGGAGTATTCTGTCAGACTATCTTGCTCAACAACCGATTGAAGACTATGAGCCGATGAAGTTTGATTTTCCAGATGAAGACATCATGTTCCTCAAGATGAAAGACTGTGAAGAGCCAGTTGTTGGGGAGGGACCTGATCCAGATGAAAAGTGGATTTTAACGTTTGATGGGGTCGTCAATGCCAGAGGAAGTGGAATTGGTGCTGTCATTACCACTCCGAAAGGTGCCCACATGCCTTTCACCGCTCGTCTGACCTTCGAGTGCACCAATAATGAAGCTGAGTACGAGGCCTGTATCTTGGGTATTGAGCAAGCCATTGATTTGAGAATCAAGACTCTGTACATCTTCGGAGATTCAGCCTTAGTGATCAATCAAGTAAATGGTGATTGGAACACTCTCCAGCCTACTCTGGTCCCCTACAGAGATTACACGAGAAGACTGTTGACTTTCTTCACAACAGTAAAGCTGTATCATATACCTCGTGATGAGAACCAGATGGCAGATGCTCTTGCTACTCTATCCTCCATGATCAAGGTGGTTCGGTGGAACCATGCTCCTAGGATCGATGTTATGCGCCTTGATAGGGCCGCGTATGTGTTTGCCGCTGAACTAATGGTTGATGACAAGCCCTGGTATCACGACATCAAGTGCTTTCTGAAGAATCAAGAGTACCCTGCAGGGGCATCCAACAATGACAGAAAAACTTTGAGAAGATTGGCAGGCAGTTTCTTCTTGAACAAAGACGATGTGCTGTATAAGAGGAACTTCGACATGGTTTTGCTCAGATGCGTGGATAGAAACGAGGCGGACATGTTAATGCAGGAAGTTCATGAAGGTTCCTTCGGTACTCATGCCGGCGGACATGCAATGGCTAAGAAATTGTTGAGGGCGGGTTATTATTGGATGACCATGGAATCAGATTGTTTCAAGTATGCTCGGAAGTGTCATAAATGCCAGATTTATGCTGATAAGGTGCATGTACCGCCGAATCCTCTGAATGTGATGTCTTCGCCGTGGCCGTTTGCTATGTGGGGCATTGACATGATTGGAAAGATTGAGCCGACTGCTTCCAATGGGCATCGCTTCATCCTTGTTGCCATCGACTATTTCACCAAGTGGGTCGAAGCAGCGTCGTTCGCGAATGTCACCAGACATGTGGTTGCCCGTTTCATCAAGAAAGAAATCATTTGTCGCTATGGGATTCCCGAAAGAATCATTACTGATAATGGTTCCAATCTCAATAACAAAATGATGAGGGAGTTGTGTCAGAACTTCAACATTCAGCATCACAATTCTTCCCCCTATCGTCCTAAGATGAACGGTGCTGTTGAGGCAGCAAATAAGAACATAAAGAAGATTGTGCAGAAGATGGTCGTTACGTACAGAGATTGGCATGAGATGCTACCCTTCGCCTTGCATGGGTACCGCACTTCAGTACGTACGTCGACCGGGGCGACCCCTTACTCGCTTGTGTATGGTATGGAAGCAGTCCTACCAGTTGAAGTGGAGATTCCTTCTCTAAGAGTCCTGTTGGATGTCAAGCTAGATGAAGCTGAATGGATTCGGACAAGGTTCAATGAGTTGAGTCTTATCGAAGAGAAGCGAATGGCAGCCATTTGTCATGGGCAGTTGTATCAGAGTCGGATGAAGAGAGCCTTTGATCAGAAAGTGCGTCCTCGTTGTTTCCAAGTCGGAGATTTAGTGTTGAAAAGGATCCTTCCTCCTCAGACGGATCACAGAGGCAAGTGGACTCCTAACTATGAGGGACCTTATATTGTCACCTAGGTTTTTGATGGAGGGGCCTTAATGCTTACAACGATGGATGGTGAAGACTTCACTTCCCCGATAAACTCAGACGCAGTTAAAAAATACTTCGTATAAAATAGACCCGCTGGACGGTAAAAAGACCAGTCCAGGCAAAAATGGGCATCCCGACGAACCAAGAAAATGAAAAGGTTCGGGCAAAAATTAGGCATTTAAAAATGAAAAGATCGTACACCCGGTAAGTTGAAAACCTGGAAAGGCAACTTAGGCAAAAATGGGTATCCCGTTGGATTGAAAACCCGAAAAGGGCGATCCAGGCAAAAATTAGGGATTAAGCGAATGACTGCGTTCTGAGTAGTTCTGAATCTCATCTCATGTCGATGACTGGAAACTTTCAAAAGGAAGAAAACAATTTAATCACCTTTTCAGAAGGCTGATCATCTGGAGGATCTTGAAGACGAGCAAGTCATAGCAGAATTGGAACCCAATAGAAATCCATTTCACATTGCCATTAGACTAATTCTTGTTTTGCGATTACCTCTTTCCAGGGATTGCTTCCTGATGTAAATGCCTATTCAGAGGCCATTCAATCAATAAAATCATGTTACTCAGTATATCTCTGTTTTCATTTTCATTTTACTGTTTTGTTTGCAAAAATGACGTCCGAATTTTTGATAAACATTGCATCATGACCCATAAGGGCTTTACAGGTACATGCTTAATAAACATTTAAAATTGCTGTAAATTTTAAGTGCTTTGGATCGTCTATTCAGAACAGGTACACTCGTGGCATTTCCTTAAGATTCCCAGCAGGTTCTCACTACTGTACTCCCCAAGCGGTTGTTTCAGACTATACACTCCCTAGTAGAGTTAACAGTGCCAGACTGTATATCCCTAGAGGAGTTAACAGTGCCAGACTGTATATCCCCAGCGGAGTAGACAGTATCAGACTGTATCTTCCCAGCAGAAGCAGCTGCTCCTCAGAGTTCGATGCCAGATCGATGTTTTCAATCCCAGATCGATGATCTCTTTCCTGGAAGCATAGCCTCGGTACCGTATCGGTGTTAGCTCCCCCCTGCTGAGTCATCTCTCGTAGATTATGGTTGCCAGAACCACTATCGCTTTCCCTAACAACAGGTTTTCAGCGTTGTTCTCTCCCCAGTCAGAGTCTCGGTATCTCGTCGTTGCTAGAACACCGCGCGGCCGTTCATTTCCCCACATAGTTCATTATGATGTGCATCTCCAACAACATTGCCTGGGTCCAGAAGATTGTGATCATTTCCCCAACAGGATTCCTTGCTTCGGCTTGGCATTCTCCCCAGCATTTCGCATCCCTGCATGTAGAATCATATTGCATTGCATCCTCCCAAATCGCGTAGCATTTCCATTTTCATGGAGCATTACGCCATTGAAAAATTCAAACATACGCATGTAAGCATAAAACATTCTCGGTATCCCAAGTGATAAGCCAGAAGTTTGTTTCTAGTGCTTAGACTGAAGGTTGTTCATGACTTATTATCCCCAGCATGGGTCGTTGGCTCACGTGCCGCCTCAATTATCATTTTCCTATTTCTGCCGATGCTGACAGGCATGAAAGTTTTCGGTATTCAGACCGAAGTGGCATTCAGGCCAATTTTCCGGTATTCAGACCGAAGTGGCATTCAGGCCAGTTTCTGGTATCCAGACCGAAGTGGCATTCAGGCCAATTTTCCGGTATTCAGACCGAAGTGGCATTCAGGCCAGTTTCAGGTATCCAGACCGAAGTGGCATTCAGGCCAGTTTTTCCGATATTCAGATCGAAGAAGTTTCCGACATTCAGGTCGATGCAACTTGTGGCAATTAGGCCAGTTCCCGGTATCCAGACCGAAGTGGCATTCGGGCTAGTTTTTCCGACGATCAGGTCGAAGTACTTTTGGCATTCAGGCCAGTTTCCGGTATCCAGACCGAAGCGGCATTCAGGCCAGTTTTTTCCGATTTTCAGATCGAAGAAGTTTCCGACATTCAGGTCGATGCAACTTGTGGCATTCAGGCCAGTTTCCGGTATCCAGACCGAAGTGGTGTTCAGACCAGATTTCCGGTGATCAGACCAACATTGATACTCTCATATTCCGATGCTTAGTGTTCAGACTAATCTGCGGCGTTCAGGCCATGGGTATTCCTGTGTTACCATTTATTTTAGTATCCAGGTCAACTTTCTGTTTCGGTACTCAAGCTGATTTTCACCGTACCAGACGAATTCTTCTTTTGAGACTGCTTCTTTGCCGATTCTGACAGGCATTGTTAATTATTTCATAGGGATTCAGGATCAAAATCCAGGTCTCCTTAGTATTTAACCATCTCCCACTATGATCATATGAAGAGTGTCCTGCCTCATATTCTCTAGTTGAAGACGCTTAAATAGGGGCAACTGTCATACCCCGATTTTGGTCCTGAATTTTTTTTATGTTTCTATTTTTATTTAGCATGCTTGGATTGGTCTTGGTCCAAAGTCGTGGTGTTGTTCATGTGATTGTGGATACATCTATGGTCTGGGTCATCTGAACAACCAAGCTTTTTGTGTTTCAAGCCGCTTGCTAGTCATGTTATTGGTTCATGGATACTATGTCAGAACCCTAACCTTATGGTCTCATTTCATGGCCTTGTTCATGTACATTATCAGTCAAGTTATTTTTTAAAAGTCAAACATTCAAGTCATAAGACAAAACAATTTGGAAACCAACTTCAAACCATTTGTTAAACCATTTCAATCCGTTTCATGTCATTTTAAGCCATTACATTTGATTCCACACAAGAAAATACAAGTCTTGACATTTTTGAGCAAATATTGATTTCGATCACTATTACAAGGAGCAGAACATAGTGTCCCTAGAAGAATGGGATTCATTTATGCAAGTCCTCAGAACTCCATTACCTGCAGCATTTAGAATCAATTCCAGTAGCCTTTTTCTTGCCGATATTCGGTCCCAGCTGGAAAATGACTTTGCACGTGCTCTCCAGGCCATTGTTCTTGAAGGGGATGGGGAGGATGCTATTAGACCCTTGCCATGGTATCCTGAAAATCTTGCTTGGCATTCTAATTTTTCCCGTATGCAGCTCAGGAAGAATCAATCACTTAAGAGGTTTCATGAATTCTTAAAGCTAGAAAATGAAATTGGAAATATCACTAGACAGGAACCTGTCAGCATGGTGCCTCCTCTGTTCTTAGATGTACATTCGAATCACATTGTACTTGATATGTGTGCTTCCCCAGGTTCAAAAACATTCCAACTGCTTGAAATTTTTCACCGATCAACTAAAGCAGGATCATTGCCTGATGGAATGGTTTTAGCAAATGATCTAGATGTACAAAGATGTAATCTTCTCATCCACCAAATAAAACGAATGTGCACAGCAAACATTCTATGTCTACTATCAAAAACACTTATTGCATACAAGAAGTGAAAAACAAATGACTATTCAAACTGCGAAATTTAAGAAGTTGGTTTCAAAGAGTTTCCAATCTCAATCACAAATTGATACTTGACGTCTGCTTTCAGGAGCCGCTCAATTGCAGTGTTAACATAATCCATATCAATGACTTCGATTTCAGGTTTTATATTGTGTTTAGCAGAAAAATCAATCATCTCTTGAGTCTCTTTCAACCCTCCAATCGCACTTCCAGCAACCAACTTTCTGCCTTGAAGTAAAGGAAAGACAGGAAGCTCCAAAGGCTTATCTGGTGCACCAACCATTACAAGTTTTCCATGAGACTTTGGTAATCCAATTAGAGGCACAATTCGATGATTCGCAGAAACTGTATCAATGATACCATCTAAAGTGAAGTACTAATTACAGTAACATTAGCACCAAAAGCTTTGGCATACTTAACAACCATGTGACCAAGCCCACCAAGCCCAACAACACCTACATGAAGCCCGGGTTTATGGAGTCCGAAATATCTTAGAGGACTATAGACAGTGATGCCAGCACAAAGGAGAGGTTCAGCGGCTTCAAGCGGTAAGCTAAGGAATACGAATCACAAAATGTTCATCTGCGACCATTGAGTCAGAGTAGCCTCCATGAGTGATTGTTCCATCACCATGTTTAGCACCATATGTGAGTGTAGATCGAGGGCAATAATTCTCGAGACTTTCCTCACAATTTTGGCTGGTACGACAGGAATCAACTAAGCATCCCACTCCAACCCTGTCTCCAACTTTGAATTTGTCTACTTTGCTTCCCACTTCTGTCACTATACCAGCAATCTCATGCCCAGGAACTAATGGATACGTGGAGACGCCCCATTCATTCTTCACCATGTGGAGATCAGAGTGACTTATCTCACAATACAATACTTTGAATGCCACATCTTTTTCATCAGTTTCTCTTCTAGCTGCATAACCAAAGGCTTTGTTAGGATGCTCCGATTCAGGTTATGTTTGTTGCCATTTGAATGTGAAGAAAATGAAGTGAATGTCACTATGCTATGTATGTATGTCTCTTAGTCTGGGTGGTGGTGATAGAAAAAAGAATACTATGTTGGTGGCCCAGATAGTGAAAAGAGTTCCAATTCCACGCCACTTTCTGAAACTTCTCAGAATATTGAAGAAACTGTGGCAGCTCCAGGAATCAAATATCTTCTTCCACAATTCCAACCTGGAACATATCCAAGCAAACATGACAAGACTGGTCAAGCATCACACAAATCCTGCAGCAAAACCATAATCTCATGTCAGTTCCATTTCTAGCCTAGCAGGAAGCTCACACATAACCTGCATTATATCAGGCCTAACATACACAGTCCTATGTTGCATCCACAAAAGCCACATGAGTCTTGCAAGCATCATCCTGCAGTACTCCTGCTCATCATCAAGCCAAGGTAGTAGCTGCATTGAAGTTCCTCTCAGCTGAAGCAAATTAAAAGAAAACAAGGAAATGAATACAACAATGAGAGTGAGACCTATGAAATATCAACCATAACCTGCAGGAACATAAGCATGCAAAGTGTGAGCATCAACCACAGCCTGCATAAATGCAATGTAACAGGGCATGGTTTAGTGATAGCCATTGGATTTCCTAACTAAGCACATCACAGGCCATGAAAAATTTGTCCCCTGAAGTGGATTCAGTGGACATCAAAGTCTGCAGTGGAAAAAGAGCATGAATAATTAGTGGAGTCATGAGAATTAATCAAAGGAAAGGATGTACATGTTAAGCTTGCAATGGCTATGACCAGTTCAATAGGTTGCATCTAATTCAATTGGTTTAATCCTAGCTCTAAGGTTACCTGCTACAGCCAAAGAACCATCGACCTTTTGAGTCCTCATTCACAAACCAACTGAGTTTTCTGACAAGAGAAATTCACTGCAGTAAAAAGGATAAAGTAAAACAGCAAGTCGGTTAAATTCCAAGAAAACAACCCAATTTGGCATAGAGACAAAAACAAAGAAGAAGGCACATGCTCAGGTTACCTGTTCCAGATCCAAGTATCAAACGAGATGGACCAAATTCTGAGCATCAAAAAGTGTTTTGCAGGAACGCCTCTTTTGAATCCAAGGACCAAATTCGAAACCCTAGGCTGAGAGCATAAATAGAGAGGGAGAGAAAATCAACGACAGAAAAGTCGGAGGCGGAAAAGAGACTATAAACCCTAATCCCAAAAAAAAACGAGAATCAGAGGCGGAAAATCTTAAACAAAGAAAACCTAAAATCCCAAAATCGATTACCTGGAGGCCAGCTTCTTCACGTCCTTCACCACCACCGCCGCGACACTTTGTAAGAACTTCTCTTTCTTTCCTTTTATCCCTCTCATATGCTTATTGATGAATATTATGAGAGTTGAGAGAGATTGATTCTTTGAGTTTGAAAGCGTGAGAGGGTTCGTTGATGAGCGATTTTGAGGTAGAAAGACGTCGAGAGAAAGGTTTGAGAGATGATTGCGAGCGACTTCGTAAGAGGGACGAGAGAGGCGAGTTCGTACGAGAATGTCGTTGGGTGGAAAGGGTGAGTTCGTGAGGTTGGGGAGAGGGTGAAGGAAGACGAGCGTCTGTTTCTTCGTTCCCATTTCTTTTTTTCTTTTTTTTTTCTTTTTTTATTTAATTTAATTTGTTTTAACAGAGATAAACAAAAAAAAACATAAAAATGTTTATATGTTAGTATTTTCTTTTATTGTTCTTTTTATTTTTTATCTTAATCTTTTTTTATTTCATTTTTATCCCGGTTTATATATTTAACGTAGCATCACAGTAGCAGATAATCATGAGTGGTCTGTTGGGGAAGGACAATATTCTAGTTTTGAGTGGGGTGGGTTCAATACTCATATGTAGTATTTTTTTGGTTTAGTATGTTATTTTTTTTTTCTTTTAGCGTTTTATTTTAGTATTTTATTTCTTTTAACATTTTCTTTTTATGTTATACTCATAGTTTCATTTGTTAATAATGCAAAGTTGTTGTCTTTTAATTTAATTCAAAACCATTTTAAAAAAAACTATAAAAATCATATTTTTCTCGATTTAATATCGAGCCCATTTTTCCATACCCTTGTAAGTCGATTGCTTTTTAAGCATCGCCATCAACCTCACATAGCTTACTCTTGGGCTTCCTTACAATGAGACATGTCCCTTGCACCTACACTCATACATTGTTTAATGCTTCATTATTTCATTCTTTTATTATTTGATTCGATTATATACTTGTTTATATCTTACTTGTTTGATTAACTGTGGCCTACTTGTATGGTGTATGAGGCATGTATTATTATTGTTTGTTTGCCATGAACAATCCCCATTCATAACAAATGTATCCCTCTCCCATGAAATGTATCATATTTTTTCATTCTTTATTCATCTGTAAATACAAGAATTAAAATGAACATTCGATAACCATTTCAAAGCAAGATCAAAACCTCGATCCAATGTTGAGTAATCATTTTTCAAAACCTAACAGAACCAGCACGTATTCATCCACCCTTTTGTAAGTCGATTGCTTTATGCATCGCCATTAACCTTGTAAGTCGATTGCTTTATGCATCTCCATCAACCTTGTACGTTGATTGCTTCATGCATCGCCATCTACCCTTATCCCTAGCACTTCTCCTTGCTCCATTCGTCGATCTTTGTTCCGATTGGGTAGCACCCATTAGATAGAACCTTTTGTATGATAACATAGGTAGGATTCCCATATCCGTTTGTATGATAACATAGGTAGGATTCCCTTGTTCTTTTGTATGATAACATAGGTAGAATTCCCATATTCTTTGCATGCTAACATTAGGTAGATATTCCCATTTGTAAATCCTGAACACCTAAGTACATATTGCATGACAACTCTAGGGCAGAGCTTCCCCATTTCTTTTAGACCTTCCGTGCGTCTCCGATCATGTGGCATGTAGTCCGTCTTATTGCAAAGAGGTAACTGCCTAAGACTCGATTCAGCGAGCTGCGACACCTACTGCTAGGACGTGAACACATCGCCCGCTCTCTTTTGACACAACTGGTGTCCTCCTTTGTAAGTCCATGTTCAGATGGCAATCCCTATGTAGCCGAACTACGGCAACTCTGATTCTCATGTTCAGATGAGATACGTAGGCACAAGATGTGATGTCTTGCCGAGTTTGACTAACAACTAACAACTAATCCTTGTTTGCTTTCGCCCTCGTTGCGATCCTTTCTCTCGCCCTAGTTGCAATCGAGACCTTTCCCTTTCTCTTGCCCTAGTTGCAATCGAGACCTTTCCTTTTCTCTTGCCCTAGTTGCAATCGAGACCTTTTGTTCCCGTAGTTAGTTTGAACTACGTTTTGCTCTGATTCTCATTCCCGATGAGATACGTAGGCATAAGACGCGATGTCTTAGCGAGCATACTTATCCTTCACCCATAGGTAGCCGAGCTACGAAGACTCTGATTCTCATTCCAGATGAGATACGTATGCAATGGATGCAACATCCGTGCGAGTCATTTTCTTTGACCCTTTCTTTTAGTAAATAGTACATTAGATAAACACACACCCTTTAGACAAGAACAACAAGAGTGGATCCCGTAGAGTACTACGGATGCGTAGGGGTGCTAATACCTTCCCTTCGCATAATCGACTCCCGAACCCAAGATTTGGTTGCGAGACCTTGTCTTTTCCTTTCCTCTCTTCAGGTTTACTTCGAGCGTTTCCTTTCCCTCCTTTGGGATAAATAACGCACGGTGGCGACTCTTCTGTCATTTTTTTCTTTCGCCGGTTGTTTTTTCGCACCTCTGTATTTTTTAGGCTGCGACAGTCTTTGACCATTAATGCACATAATAATAACAAAAACCCTAAAAGACAATTTGAGTGGATTGTTGTTATGATCTCCCAAATTGGACTTAGAATTTAGGCAACATTCCTTTGCTAATGGACTTGGCCAATGCCAATTTGTTGAGAGACCAAGAACTTGCAAGTTTGAATTAATCTACTACATCATTAAAGATCTCTCCAGATTCATCTGCAACATTGATCCTTGTTAAGCTAGTATGTTGAACCTGTGATTTGTGGGATTCATCTGCTACATAGGCTATTTTGAAGAAGATCATTAAAGTGGATAAGCTTGGATGAGGCCATCTTTATTTGATGCCTTTGCTCTTCAATATTGATATAATTGTGCATTTGTGTGTTGCTTGATCTAAAAAGTCCAAGGGAATTCTGGGTGTCTGTTGACATACTTGTCTATTGGATTGCTCCCATTTGGTCAGATCTTTTTAACTTTAAACTTTTAAAATTTCTTGTATCTAGGGTAGTCTCTCCATCTTCTCCCCATTTCTTTAATTTCAAAATCTCTCCCTCCATTTTTAAAATCTTCTTTGTGTGAACTATTTTTGCTCTAAACTTAGACCACTTTTGCAAGAAACGTAGAAACTTTGGCCTTATGCCATTGCATATTCAAATTTTTTTCTTAAATCAAACTTTTAAATGAACTTAACTATACTTGACTTAATCTTTCAAAAAGCCAAAAAGAACTAACTCATTCAAACCATTTTAGGCTTTTGTGCCTTTCAACCTTAATTTTTGCTAAAACCAAGCAATTCACTTTTAAATTTATAGCACGAATTACTAGGTTTTGATCCCTCATTTATATATTGGTACGTAGGCATAAGACCAAAGGTCTTTTCAAACACAAAAGTATAATTAATTAATTCTTTTCTCATCCACCCATTCTATTTGCTTGTAAACATCACTTTATACCAAGTACATATGCACACAAAAAAAGACTCCATAGGAGTACCTAGGTCACTTTGGGTGTTAACACCTTCCCTCTGTGTAACCAACCCCGTTACCTGTGATCTCTGACTTTTATTAGTTTTTATTTGAAAACTTCTTACTATTTGGTTTTTGTTCGCATTTTTCCATTTTCCCTTGGAAACAATAAAATCGCGGTGGCGACTCTCGTTAATTGATCTTTAGCTTGGCAATAGCTTAATGATCATGAATTTCCCGCTACAAGTCCATTATACTATGTCTCTAACATGCATTAACACCAAAATTCTATTGCCCGACCTCAAATAGTTGTGACTTCTACATAAGTCCAATTACGATTGCTTAACATAGCGCTAAATTTGTGACACAAAAGGCATAAGCATTCTAGTTAGTGAGATTGTAACTTACAAACCATTAACTTTTACTTTCAAGCTTTTACTTTTAATGCAATTTATTTTTATTTCTCTATTATCATTTGTCATTGTATATATCATTCTAATTGTTTATGTTTATGCAATTTTCACTTTGTCCACTTGGACCATATTGTGTGATATACTTTGTTGCTTTGTTTGTTTGATTGGTCTTTGACCATTAATGCACATAATAATGACAAAAACCCTAAAAGACAATTTGAGTGGATTGTTGTTTTGATCTCCCCAATTGGACTTAGAATTTAGGCAACATTCCTTTGCTAATGGACTTGGCCAATGCCAATTTGTTGAGAGACCAAGAACTTGCAAGTTTGAATTAATCTACTACATCATTCAAGATCTCTCCAGATTCATCTGCAACATTGATCCTTGTTAAGCTAGTATGTTGAACCTGTGATTTGTGGGATTCATCTGCTACATAGGCTATTTTGAAGAAGATCATTAAAGTGGATAAGCTTGGATGAGGCCATCTTTATTTGATGCCTTTGCTCTTCAATATTGATATAATTGTGCATTTGTGTGTTGCTTGATCTAAAAAGTCCAAGGGAATTCTGGGTGTCCGTTGACATACTTGTCTATTGGATTGCTCCCATTTGGTCAGATCTTTTTAACTTTAAACTTTTAAAATTTCTTGTATCTAGGGTAGTCTCTTCATCTTCTCCCCATTTCTTTAATTTCAAAATCTCTCCCTCCATTTTTAAAATCTTCTTTGTGTGAACTATTTTTACTCTAAACTTAGACCACTTTTGCAAAAAACATAGAAACTTTGGGCTTATGCCATTGCATATTCAATTTTTTTTCTTAAATCAAACTTTTAAATGAACTTAACTATACTTGACTTAATCTTTCAAAAAGCCAAAAAGAACTAACTCATTCAAACCATTTTAGGCCTTTGTGCCTTTCAACCTTAATTTTTGCTAAAACCAACCAATTCACTTTGAAATTTATAGTACGAATTACTAGGTTTTGATCCCTCATTTATATGTTGGTACGTAGGCATAAGACCTGTAGCACCTCAAATTTGCACCTACCTTTTTGTACATTCATTTTCATATTAGGTCATTAACATAACATAGTCCACTGCATAGCATTACATTGTCCTTTGCCCAAGTGCAAGCCATCAGACAAATTAGGTCAACTGGTTAGGAGGATCAGTCAAACAAAGCAAGCAAATGCATTTCTCAAGGAAGCAAGGCCCTAGATTTGGTCCAACATGTTCACATGACCTAGGGGTCTTTTTGAAGTGGTTTGGTGAAAGATTGGGTGCTCAGAAGTCATCAGTCATTGTTCAGTCCACCAGAAACCCTAGAAATTCAACTGTGGTCAACTGTGGTCAACTGTGC
This sequence comes from Lathyrus oleraceus, assembly GCF_024323335.1. Taxonomy (NCBI): domain Eukaryota; kingdom Viridiplantae; phylum Streptophyta; class Magnoliopsida; order Fabales; family Fabaceae; genus Lathyrus; species Lathyrus oleraceus. Next base: position 231,203,979 of record NC_066580.1, on the reverse strand, counting down.
CTGAAATCAAGGATTTGAAGGTGGGAGATGGTTTCAAAGGCTTCATTCATGTCCATACAAGTCTCATTTGACATTTCAAAGATCAAGATTGGAGAAAATAAAGTCAGACAAAAAGTTTCCTAAAGTAGTGGGTGACCTGTAATTGGAAACTGCCAAAAATGGAAAGTTCTTCTCCTCAAACTTACATCATCATACAAGCTTCAAATGAATTTTTGTCCAATATGAAAGTTGAAGATCTTGTTCTCACCTTTCCAAAAAGTCCAAGAACACTCATTTCTCATTTATGGTTGGCAAGTTATGATCAAATCATTCTCAAGAATTTTTGAACTTCCAAGTGAGATAACTTTCAAACCATTTGGCCAAATTGAGTGAGGTTTTTTGCTACAAGTCACATTTGACATGCTCTATCCAAATCCTTCATCACATTTCACCAAAAATCATCCAATCAAAATGGCCTTTTTCAAAGTGGTTTGAATTTAAAAAGGGAGAGGTGAAAAATTGACTTTCAAATTAATCATTGTCTACACTTTCTACCAATTGCAAATGATCAAAAACCACATTTGGAGTGTGCCTAAGCCCATTTTCGTGCACTGTAGCATGCACCCCCATGCATAATGAGTTGATTTAGCAATTTGCACATAATGCTCATTTTCACTAATTACCAAGGCTTGGCTTAAGTTTGATTAACAAAATGCATTAACAGTTGGTACATATAGTTAATGGTAACAGAAAACACACTTAACATTCACCACAAACTCAGATCTAGATCTAGAAAGAAAACTCTCTCATTTTCTTCATCTTGATTTTTCTGAAAAATCTCCAAAGAACTCGTGCCCTTGTTCTTTGTCCCATCATCTACCAACATTTTTGAAGCTTCTGCAAGCATAATTTCGCAGCTGTTGAACCGTTTTCCAACACTGTTACATCAAGCTCTTCCATGGTAGTTGAGCTTTTGAGATGAAATCAAAGCGACTGAACCTTCAACACTCCTCCATTCATCATCTGGAACCTTAAGGTGCTTCTGTTTCAGCTTGTCACGGCCAAAGAACCACGAATCCATCCCTGTTCTTCAAATCAGGTAGGAACTCGAACCTTGCTATTGTTAAAATTGTGATATGTATTTCATAGATCTTGCCATGCTGAGTTCAATGAGCTTTGAATCGTGAAATATCGTAGAGAATTAAGAGAGAAATGTTGAAATGAAGTTTGGTTGTCAAATGTTATGTTGCTTGTTTCTTCCATTTTAGCATGAATTAGGGTTAATGAGTGTTGGATTGTGAGTGTACATGCTGAGACGAACATGATGATATGCCATTTGTCCATTTTTGTGAAACTTTGTTCTTGCTGGAAAATCTGGAAAACGATGATGAACGCATTCCAAAACCCTAGCCAATACGTTTCCAGATCGCGATTGGCCATGTTTTGCATGAATATCCTGTTTCCTTGGCCATGCACCAATGACCGGCTGCCACGCCCTTAAGTGAAACGCAGCGTTTCACTTAAGTGGCTTAGTAATTACCAGAATGCCATTATCCACATATAATTTGAATAAATCATTTCCTTTTTTCAGTTTTTATTTCATTTTGATCTTTGATCTTAGAAAATTCATAACTCTTCCAATACTTGTCCAAATAACATGGGATTTTTTGTGAAATGCTCCTCATGATCTCTAGTTTATTATGGTGATTTTTCCAGAATTTTCGCACGTGTAGATTTTAAAAATGCCTAGGGTTTGTTCATGTGTGTCCAATTTGTGCGTGCCATGCCATTTTGCTTGTGAAATGATGATGTTTAATCCAATGAATGCTTGTGAATTTTCCTGGAATTTTTGAATGCATTTCCTATTTGTTTGATAATTTCTCCCCTGTTTGATCAAATGTGAACTTCTTGTGAGACATGATTTCATTTGATTTGTGAAATTCTAATGCTTAATTGGATGGACTTGAAATTTGGCATGTGAACTATAGACATCTTAAAGTTTGTCATGGTTTTAGTCCCATTCATTTATCATGTGTTGTTTCTGTTTTATCATTAATTGAAGTTGATGCATGTTTTGATGCTTTGTATGAGTTTGCTTGAGCTTGCTTGACTTTCTGATTTTCATTGACCTACTTCCCTTGATCCAAATGAGCTGAAATTTGGTGTGCTTATCATGTTATGGATGATGATTGATCATGAATATTTTGAGGATTTTTTGAAATGTTTGTGATTGGATTTAAGTTGAATCATTCTGTTGCCTTCTGTAAGCTCCTATTTGCATGCTTTGTGCTATTTTGATCATGAAATGATAATGATGAATGATATGAACATGAGACCAATTGGATTTGATTTTTCATTGTTTGATCTTGATTTTGGATAAGTTTCATGTTCTGTTTTGATGATTTGATCTCATTTTGACCCTAGTCTTGGACTAGTGGTTTGTGCTCTCACTTTTGATTATGACTAACTTTGAATTTGTTTTGTAGGGTTTGATACTTGTATCTTGTGCCTTATGGCTTGCACCTCTGTGCATTGACTTTTGTTTACTTTTGTGCAGTTGTACAGTTAACTGTTAATCTTTACTGTTTGATTTCTGTTTAAAGTGGAATACTGATTATCTTGGATTGTTTTCAGGTACTTTAGTTGCTTTAGTTCCCTTGTGAACTAGCTCTTTCTTTGCTTTGCTTAAGAGCATTTGCACTGAGGTATAATATCCTAACTCCATGTAGTCTGGAAGACCTGGCCTGTTACTTGGCCAGGCACCTGTCTGAAGTCCTCCTTAAGAGGCAATGTTTGTGTTTGTTTACATTTGTCCTTGTACATATCCAAAGACCTCCTAAGTGAAGAGGCATTGGCAGATATCAGGGATGTGCAATCCATCCCCTGCTATTCTGTGTGTCGTCTGCTTTGCTCACACTACTGTGTTGATGCATTGCAGATACTAACCCAAGATCATTGTACATTGTGTCAGTCATATGTGTAGAAGGGTTCCCACCTTCTGAACCCACACATTCATGTCTTAAGCTCTCCCAGGCCAGGGATAAGAGCTGTGAAGTCTCATCTTCACTCACCTTTCATCAGCTTCACCCTAACTCTCAATGTTAGAGTTAAGAGCTAACATTACCCTGTTACAGTGGTTTGTTTGTTGAGGTTGATATGACCCCTCGACTAAAACCTAACCTTGATTGAGCCCATTGATTGCATATAGTGTGTGCTATTTGTGCTTGTGTGTTGTTGCTTTCTTAGTTTAGCTTGCTTTATGTGCAAGTTAGGTTTAGTTTGGCTTGCTTCCTGTGCAAGTCATGTTTAGGATAGCTTGCTCCCTATGCAAGTTAGCTAGAAACCTTAACTTAGGGATGATTTTGCATGATAACATCTAGGCTCGAGTCGTAGTCTCCCTAGTTGTGTCTCCCTCTGTTATCTGGTTAGGCTAGTCCTGTGTCCCTTCGTAGGGGAACTACGTCGCCCTGATCCTCATACCAGCTGAGGTACGTAAGCAGGAGATGAGCTGATCTCTCCGGGCGCCGGTGTCTTGGTTTTGTCGTTGTGTGTGTCAGGAGATGGATGTAAGACCAGCGATTGGCATTCCACATCCTCTTATTGTGTGCTTGGAGTCCGGTATAAGTCCATTAAGTGGCATCTGGTTTCCAGTGTGGGTGTGTTTTGGTTCGGAAGCTGATGTAAATCCAGCGATTGGCATTCGGGTTCCATGTTTGCCCATTTTTGTGTGGAGTTTGACGTAAGCCCAGCGATTGGCAGTCGATTTCCTGTGCTATTTTGTTTGTGTGCGTGTTAGCCGAGCTACGAATGCTCTGATTCTTCTTCGTCCAAGAAGATACGTATGCATAGGATGCGATATCCTAGCGAGCATGTGTCGTTTCCCCAGTCCGAACTACTTCGACTATGATGTCTATGCCTGATAGACTAAGTAGGCCCAGGATGCGATATCCTGCCGAGTCAGTCTTGTCTGTTTTCTTGTGTCTCTTTCAGCCAGTGTTTGATGTGTGTTTGAGCAGTGATTTTAGCAACCATTTTCCTTCCTATTGTGCGTGGATCCCGTCGAGTACGACGGATGCGTAGGGGTGCTAATACCTTCCCTTCGCATAACCGACTCCCGATCCCATTCTCTTTGGTCGCGAGACCATGCTTTTTTCCAGGTTTACTCTGAGCGTTTCCTTTCCCCCTTTTGGGATAAATAACGCACGGTGGCGGCTCTGTTGTTCTTGTTTTCCCGCCGGTTTTTCGCGTAATGCGACAGCTGGCGACTCTGCTGGGGACATAGAGAAGTTGACCTTCTGCTGGTCCATCTTCCCTAAGCGAGTCTCTCCTAGCGCTCTCTAGGTTAGGGTTTTGGTTGCTGTTTGCTGTTATTTATTGCTTTCATTATTTATTGCTTGCATTTATTGTTTGCATTTATGTTTGCATTTATGTTTGCATTCATTCATATTCATTGTTTGTCTGGCTGGCTGGTTGTCTGTTTCTCTCTGTTGGGGTGGGAGTTACTTGAGGTAAAAGGCCCAATACCCAGGCCATGAGTGAAATCTAGGATACTTAGGAATAGAGTGATTCATGGGAAGCGGGTGGTATTGCGCCACTTAGCGGAACATTGATATCACGAGCAGTTCAGACCCTGGTGGGATATTATCGTTGCATACTTCGGGTGTGTATATGATGATATTCTGCGAAAGGTTATTTATGTTGCGTTTCTCTCGACCTTACCCTGGCCTAGACGACACCCGTGAGTGGGGAGGGTTTGATCATTATTACAGGTACCGTTGGTGACTTGTGGTCCTATTGGTGACTTTGGGTTCAGATGACAGTTTCTCAGTTGACTTTGGGTTTCAGATGAATTTGGGGTTCCGAGTTCAAACCGAAGCTTCGACCTTGTGTTCTGAGACGCACCGCCAGCCAGTTGTGTCTGCATCATTTGCATCATAGCATGTTTATTTTCAAAAAAATACGCAATATAAAAAAAAAATAAGAATTGAAAAAAAAATGATGAAAAAAAGAGAAAGAAAAAACTAATCTCTGCATGCATATCATTTCTCAGGTACATTCCAGAGCTTGTTCACTGATAGAGATGGCAACAGTCCCAGAGCCGAAGCGGAAGACCTGTTCCTATAGCTTTCACCGTGAGCCTTTGACGTCTCTGATTGAGTTGAGTAGCCTTATGATCAGTGGTAACCAGAAGGGGTTTGTTGACCAGTATGGGGATATTCTGACGCTGTTGAAGATGGTAGTCGATCCGGTGCCGTTGCAGACTCTTATTCAGTTCTACGACCCAGAGCTTCGTTGTTTCACCTTTCAAGATTATCAGTTGGCGCCTACTCTCGAGGAGTATTCTATTCTGCTGAGTGTCCCGGTTCAGCATCAGGTCCCTTTCTTGGACGTGCCCAAGGAGGTCGATTTCAGGGGTATTGCTAGAGCTCTTCATTTGAGTGTCAAGGAGATCCATGATAGTTGGAAGCCCAGTGGGGATGTTGTAGGATTATCGTTGAAGTTTCTGTTGAGGGTAGCCAGAGAAGAAGCAGAGAAGGGGAATTGGGAAGCTTTCCATGCCCAGCTAGCTGTCATGATCTATGGGATCGTCTTGTTTCCAAGTATGCCCAATTTTGTTGACTACGCTGCAGTCTGTATCTTCATTGGAGGAAATCCAGTTCCTACTCTGTTAGCTGACACTTACTATGCTATTCACAGTAGGCATGGTAAGGGTGGAGCTATCAGATGTTGCCTCCCACTTTTGCTCAGATGGTTCATGTCTCTCCTGCCAGTCAGTGGACCTTTTGTGGATGCTCAGAGCACTCACAAGTGGACTCAGAGGGTTATGTCTCTTACCTCCTATGATATCAGATGGCAGTCATACCAGATGGATGTGCGGAATGTTATTATGAGCTGTGGAGAGTTCCGGAACGTGCCACTCGTGGGGACCAAGGGTTGCATAAATTATAATCCAGTTCTTTCTCTTCGTCAGTTGGGGTTTGTAATGAAGGGAGAACCACTTGATGCTGAGGTAGCTGAAAGTGTGTTTTTTGAGAAGCAGAGTGACCCGGCTAGATTGGAGCAGATAGGAAGAGCTTGGAAGGCTATTGGTGTGAAGGATGGATCTGTCTTAGGGAAGAAGTTTGCCATTGCGATGCCTGATTACACTGATTGGGTCAAGAGGAGAGTGGAAACTTTGTTGCTACCCTATGATAGAATGGAGCCGTTGCAGGAGCAACCACCTTTGGTCCTTGCTGAGAGTGTGCCTGCTGAGCACTAAAGGCAAGCCCTGATGGAGAATCGCCGGTTGAGAGAGAAGGAGCAAGATACCCAGATGGAGCTGTACAAAGCCAAAGCTGATAGGTTGAACTTGGCTCATCAACTCAGAGGAGTGCAGGGAGAGGATGCTAGTAGGCTGAGAAGCAAGAAGAGATCCTACGAGGAGATGGAATCCATGTTAGATGCAGAACACCGGGAGTGCTTGAGGCTACAGAGAGCTGAAGCCAGTTACCAGAAGAAGATCAGAGACCTGGAGAAGCAACTCAGAGACAAAGACATCCAGTTGAAGAAGGAGGTTGACTCGAGACAGGCATTAGAGACCCATCTTGGAGGAGAAGTTGTGGAGCTTAGAAGACAATTGAAGGAGAAGATCACCCCTCTACCAGAATGTTCAGAATGCGCCCTGTTGATAGACCAGTGCCAATACTTGAAGACTCTCATTCCGGAAGACCGTTTGTCTTAGATTATTTCTTTGATGTGTATGTTGAGAATCACCTCCAGGCTTGTTGGATGGGATTCATTGTTGTATTCCGATTGTATGGATCTTTGTTGACTCTGTTGTATGAGCCTGTTGCTCTTATCTATAGATAAGGTTGTTGGTGTTTCATTTTGTTCTCAGTTATCTTGTATGTTGTTCTCTTGTTGCTGCAGGTTGCCATCTTTTGAGGATGAGTCAGGCTCTTTGAATGCCTGAGAGATGAACATATCATGTGCATCATACGCATCATTAACATCATACTCATAACATTTTGCATAGCAGGTGTTCTTGTTCGTGACTTCTCACTTTGATTCCTGTGTTCAGGCAGGATAGCAGATCAGAGACCGCACCGCTACTCAATGAGACTCAACCATCAAAGGAATATGGATCAAGTACAAGCCGAGTTAGCTGAGATGAGGGCTAACATGGCCCAGTTCATGCATATGATGCAAGGGGTCGCACAAGGTCAAGAAGAACTCCGAGCTCTAGTTCAGAGGCAAGAAGCTGTAATTCCACCGCCCAACCAAGCTCTGCCAGAGGGAGGCCCGATCAATGACAACCCTACTGCTGCTGTTCCCATCAACAACTATGTTGTAGGGGATGAATTAAGAGGTATTCGAATCAATGGTCAACCTATTGCTCCAGATACCGCTAATGCCAGAGTAGTCCGTGCTCCGGCCCGTAACCAAGCTCCGATTGTTGACAGACAAGAGGATATGTTCACCCTGCTCAGTGAAGACGGAGATGTTCTGGGAAGGGTTGATGAGAGGGATCGTAAAGTTGATGCCCTTGCTGAGAAGATCCGGGCTATGGAATGTCAAAACTCCCTCGGTTTTGATGTTACCAATATGGGGTTAGTGGAAGGCTTGAGAATCCCTTATAAGTTCAAGGCGCCGTCCTTTGACAAGTACAACGGCACTTCTTGCCCTCGCACCCACGTGCAGGCATACTATCGGAAGATCTCTGCTTACACAGACGACGAGAAGATGTGGATGTACTTTTTCCAAGATAGTCTATCTGGGGCTTCTTTGGACTGGTACATGGAATTGAAGAGAGATTCTATCCGATGCTGGAGAGATCTGGGCAAGGCTTTCTTGCGCCAGTATAAACATAACATGGATATGGCACCGAGCCGGACTCAGCTGCAGAGTCTTTGCCAAAAATCCAACGAAAGCCTCAAGGAGTACGCCCAGAGGTGGCGTGAACTGGCTGCAAGAGTACAACCCCCTATGCTGGAGAGGGAGTTAACCGACATGTTCATCAGCACTCTTCAGGGTGTATTTATGGACCGGATGGGAAGCTGCCCCTTCGGTAGTTTTTCTGACGTGGTCATCTGTGGTGAGAGGACCGAAAGTTTGATCAAGGCCGGCAAAATTCAAGATGTGGGTTCTTCCTCGTCTTCCAAGAAACCTTTCTCTGGGGCACCTCGCCGTAGAGAGGGTGAGGCTAGTGCTGTACAACACCAAGGGAATGTGTACAGAGGAAATCAGAACAGAAATCAATACCGGCAGGTTGCTGCAGTGACCATTCCTGCACCTCCACAATGTCAACCTCCGCAACTACAATAAAGAGTTCAACAACCGCAACAACAACAACAACAACAACAACGTCCGTATCAGCCCAGGCAAAGGATGCCTGATCGACGTTTTGATCCGCTACCAATGTCATACGCCGAACTGCTGCCCGAACTACTCAGGTTGGGGTTTGTAGAATTGCGTACAATGGCTCCTCCTACAGTATTGCCTCCGGGGTACGACGCCAACATCCGTTGTGACTTTCACTCCGGGGCACCAGGGCACCATACTGAGAAATGCCGGGCTTTCCAGCATAAAGTCCAAGATTTGATCGATGCCAAGGCGATCAACTTCTCTCCGGTACCTAACGTCGTGAATAATCCTATGCCTCAGCATGGTGGGCATAGGGTGAACAATATTGAAGGGGAAGAAGCTGAAGATCTGGTTGCTAGTATTGACGATGTTCAGACTTCTCTGTTTGTTATGAAGGGACGTTTGCTGAATGGGGGTGTAGACCCGGGCTGTGACGAGGGCTGTATTGGTTGTGCTGAAGCTGATAATGGTTGTGACCAGTTAAGGGCCAGTATCCAGGGTATGATGGATGAGGGTTGTCTACAATTCACCAGGGCTGTAAAAGATCGTGGGACAGTGTCAACTATCACCATCTACTTTATACCGTCTGAAGGACGAGGCCAAAGGGTTGTTAGTGCGCCTGCAAATAGTGGTACCCCAGTCACCATTTCCGCGCCTGTAACCATAAGTGCTCCAACTACTGTCGTTGCGTCTGGAAGCAGACCAGTTGAGAATAGTAAGGTTGTGCCTTGGAGGTACGACAATGCCTACCGGAATAACAGAAGGGCCGAGAATCGGGTCAGACCGACCAATCAAGCTCCGGTAACTATCGTGGCACCAAGTAGAACTCCGGCCGTTGTAAGTCCAGTTGTGGATAACGTTGGTGGTCCGGGTGGTTTTACTAGAAGTGGACGACTGTTTGCGCCTCAACCGTTGAGGGATGCCAATGTTGAGGCATCTGTTAGATCAAAGGGCAAACAGGCCGTGGTTGAAGAGGAACCAGCTCAGAAGGAGGCTTAGGGTTCATTTGAAAAGGACGCAGAGGAGTTTATGAAGATCATAAAGAAGAGTGACTACAAGATCGTAGATCAGCTCAACCAGACTCCGTCCAAAATCTCTATTCTCTCTTTGCTGTTGTGCTCTGCGGCACATCACAACGCCTTGTTGAAGATGCTAAACATGGCGTATGTAGCTCAAGAGATTTCTGTCAATCAACTGGAGGGTGTAATGGCCAATGTGAGCACCAGGCACGGTGTAGGATTCACTGACTTAGACCTAACGCCTGAGGGTCGCAATCACAACAAAGCCTTGCACATCACCATGGAGTGCAAGGGGGCAGTGCTGTCTCACGTATTGGTAGACACCGGGTCGTCGCTGAATGTGCTGCCTAAGCAGATTCTAAAGAAGATTGATGTTGAAGGAGTTGTGCTTACTCCTAGTGACCTGATCGTTCGTGCTTTCGACGGATCCAAACGTTCTGTGTTTGGTGAAGTTACCTTGCCGGTGAAGATAAATCTGGAGGTTTTTGATATAATCTTCTACGTGATGGACATTCAGCCCGCCTACAGTTGTTTGTTGGGGCGTCCGTGGATTCACGCAGCAGGGGCAGTCTCGTCGACTCTCCACCAAAAGCTCAAGTATGTCTGGAACGGCCAGATTGTGACCGTGTGTGGCGAAGAAGAGATTCTGGTGAGTCACCTATCCTCATTCAAGTATGTCGAGGTGGATGGCGAGATCCACGAAACCTTGTGCCAGGCATTTGAGACTGTTGCTCTTGAGAAGGTGGCGTACGCTGATCAGAGGAAGCCGGGTGCTTCGATTGCTTCGTACAAGCAAGCCAAGGAGGTGGTTGATTCCGGCAAAGCTGAGGGTTGGGGCAAGATGGTGGACTTGCTTGTCAAGGAAGACAAATTCGGCATTAGTTATGAGCCTCTCCAAGCAGAGCAGAATGGTCAAGCAGGTCCGAGTACCTTTACCAGCGCTGGGCTGATGAATCATGGCGACGTCTTTGCAACCGGTAGTGAAGACTATGATAGCGACTGTGATTTAGACAACTGGGTTCGCCCGTGTGCACCAGGGGAGTCTATCAACAATTGGACGGCCGAAGAAGTGGTTCAAGTTACTCTTCAGACAGAGTAATTTTCTTTGTTTTTTCATTTTGCATGAAAACCCTACGTTCTGCCCAAGGCGTAGTGGTTCATTGTAGGGCCTCATCATGTTTTAATGATTATCATGAATAAAGGACGTTTTGCAATCAAATTTTGTGATCTTTGTCTTTCTATTTTTTTTTCTTCGTTTTTTCAAAACAATAAAAATGGCAATGTTTTTGTTTTTTTTGTGTGACTTTCTCGAACTCTTTTTCTAAGACAAAACATTAAAACATGCAATAGTGACCTTATGGCATCCACTATGAACAATCCTGTTATGGCTCAGTATGATTTTGATAATCCCATCTACCAAGCTGAAGAGGAGAGTGAGGAAGACTGTGAACTCCCCGCAGAATTGGTCAGATTGCTGAAGCAGGAGGAAAGGGTTATCCAACCTCATCAGGAGGAGTTGGAGATTGTTAATCTGGGTACTAAGGACGCCAGAAGAGAGATCAAGATTGGGGCTGCTTTAGAGGACTCTGTCAAGAAGAGGCTGATTGAGATGCTGAGAGAATATGTGAAGATATTCGCCTGGTCATATCAAGATATGCCTGGTTTGGATACAGACATTGTGGTGCATCGACTACCCCTCAGAGAAGAATGTCCGTCAGTCAAGCAGAAGCTTCGAAGAACGAGTCCTGATATGGCTGTCAAGATCAAGGAAGAGGTTCAGAAGCAGTGGGATGCGGGTTTTCTGGCTGTTACCAGTTATCCCCCGTGGGTGGCCAACATCGTTCCTGTGCCGAAGAAGGATGGCAAAGTCAGAATGTGTGTCGATTACCGGGATTTGAACAGAGCGAGTCCGAAAGATGATTTCCCATTACCTCACATCGATGTATTGGTTGATAATACGGCTCAATCCTCGGTATTCTCTTTCATGGATGGTTTCTCAGGCTACAATCAGATTAAGATGGCGCCAGAGGACATGGAAAAGACGACATTCATTACGCCTTGGGGCACGTTCTGCTATAAGGTGATGCCATTTGGGCTGAAGAATGCCGATGCTACCTATCAGAGGGCAATGACGACTCTCTTTCATGACATGATGCACAAAGAAATTGAAGTGTACGTGGATGATATGATTGCGAAGTCGCAGACAGAAGAGGAGCACCTGGTTAATTTGCAGAAGTTGTTTGACAGACTGGTAAAATTCAAGCTGAGGCTGAATCCGAACAAGTGTACGTTTGAGGTCGATCCAGCGAAAGTCAAAGCTATTCAAGAGATGCCTGAACCAAAAACGGAAAAGCAAGTCCGTGGGTTTTTAGGGAGGTTGAACTACATTGCAAGGTTCATATCTCACCTAACTGCCACGTGTGAACCAATTTTCAAATTGCTAAGAAAGAATCAAGCAATCAGGTGGAATGATAATTGTCAGAAAGCTTTTGACAAGATAAAAGAGTATTTACAGAAACCTCCAATCCTGATCCCTCCAGTTCCAGGGTGACCTCTGATAATGTACCTATCAGTAACCGAGAACTCGATGGGGTGTGTATTGGGACAGCATGACGAGTCTGGTCGAAAAGAGTATGCCATATACTACCTTAGCAAAAAGTTTACCGACTGTGAAACAAGATATTCACTGCTCGAGAAAACTTGTTGTGCTTTGGCCTGGGCTGCTCGCCGACTGAGGCAGTATATGTTGAACCATACTACCTTATTGATTTCTAAGATGGATCCAGTAAAGTACATCTTTGAGAAGCCGGCTCTCACAGGACGTGTTGCCCGTTGGCAGATGATCTTAACAGAATATGATATCCAGTACACATCTCAAAAGGCTATCAAAGGCAGTGTTTTGTCAGACTATCTCGCCGAGCAACCGATCGACGATTATCAGCCTATGATGTTTGAGTTCCCTGATGAAGACATCATGTATCTTAAGATGAAAGATTGCGAAGAGCCTCTTGTCGAGGAAGGACCGGATCCTGATGAAAAGTGGACACTGATGTTTGATAGGGCTGTGAATATGAACGGTAACGGTGTTGGGGCAGTGCTCATTAATCCTAAAGGTGCACATATACCTTTCTCTGCCAGATTGACTTTTGACGTCACGAACAACGAAGCTGAGTATGAGGCTTGTATCATGGGGATAGAAGAAGCCATTGATTTGAGGATCAAAACGCTCGACATCTATGGAGATTCCGCTCTAGTGATCAATCAGGTCAATGGAGATTGGAATATGAACCAGCCGCATTTGATTCCGTATAGAGATTACACCAGAAGAATACTGACGTTCTTCAAGAAGGTGAAGTTGTACCATGTCCCCCGGGATGAGAATCAAATGGCTGATGCCTTGGATACGTTGTCCTCTATGATCAAAGTTCATTGGTGGAATCATGTGCCACATGTTGCGGTGAATCGACTCGAGAGGCCTGCGTATGTGTTTGCAGCCGAGTCTGTTATAATTGATGAAAAACCGTGGTACTATGACATCAAGAACTTCCTCAAGACTCAGGAATATCCTGAAGGCGCGTCAAAGAATGATAAGAAGACCCTGAGAAGGCTAGCTGGAAGCTTTTATTTGAATCAGGATGACGTGTTGTACAAGAGGAACTTTGACATGGTCTTGCTCAGATGCGTGGATAGACACGAAGCAGACATGTTAATGCAAGAAGTGCATGAAGGTTCGTTTGGTACACATGCTGGTGGTCATGCAATGTCGAAGAAACTGTTGAGAGCCGGTTATTACTGGATGACTATGGAATCCGATTGTTTCAAGCACGCTCGGAAGTGCCATAAGTGCCAGATTTATGCTGATAAGGTGCATGTACCACCAAGCCCGTTGAATGTCATGAACTCGCCTTGGCCGTTTGCCATGTGGGGCATTGACATGATTGGGAAGATTGAGCCTACTGCTTCGAATGGACATCGCTTCATCTTGGTTGCAATTGATTACTTCACCAAGTGGGTGGAAGAAGCTTCTTATGCCAACGTTACCAAACAAGTGGTTGCCCGGTTCATCAAGAAAGAAATCATCTGTCGTTATGGAGTTCCCGAGAGAATCATCACTGACAATGGTTCGAATCTCAACAACAAGATGATGAAAGAGCTGTGTAAAGATTTCAAGGTTGAACATCACAATTCTTCTCCTTACAGACCGAAGATGAATGGTGTTGTAGAGGCAGCAAACAAGAATATCAAGAAGATTGTGCAAAAGATGGTCATTACGTACCAGGATTGGCATGAAATGTTGCCTTTCGCTTTGCATGGGTATCGTACCTCTGTACGTATGTCGACCGGGGCAACCCTGTACTCCCTTGTGTATGGTATGGAAGCGGTCCTACCAGTTGAAGTGGAGATCCCTTCTCTGAGGGTATTGTTGGATGTCAAGCTGGATGAAGCCGAGTGGATTCGAACAAGGTTTAACGAGTTAAGCCTCATCGAAGAGAGACGGCTAGCAGTTGTGTGCCATGGGCAGTTGTATCAGAGAAGGATGAAAAGAGCCTTTGATCAGAAAGTGCATCCTCAGAGCTATCAAACTGGTGATCTGGTTTTGAAGAGGATCCTTCCTCCCGGTACAAATAACAGGGGCAAGTGGACTCCCAACTATGAAGGTCCATATGTTGTGAAGAAGGTTTTCTCCGGTGGAGCCTTAATGCTTACAACTATGGATGGTGAAGATTTTCCGTCCCCTGTTAACTCAGATGTAGTCAAAAAATACTTCGCATAAATTGACCCGCTGGACAAAAAGAATAAAAGAGTCCAGGCAAAAAAGGGCATCCCGGCGAACCAAAAAACAGAAAGAAAAGGTTCGGGCAAAAATTAGGGATAAAATGAAAAGAATTTGTACACCCGGTAAGTCGAAAACCCGCAAGGGCGGCTTAGGCAAAAATGGGTAACCCGTTGGATTGAAAACCCCAAAGGGAGGTCCAGACAAAAGAGGGATTAAAGCGAAGACTAAAGTCTGAGTTATCTGTACTTCATCGCGCTTCATCGTCTGCCATCTTGAAAGATGTGATCGGTATAGTCATTCTTCTCAGAAAGCAAGGAGTTGGGAGGAAAACTGATGATCTGTGAGTTATAACAGAATTGGGAAATCGTGGATGCCGTGTTCACATTGCCATTAGGATAGTTTATTTTCCTTTTGTGCGCAATTACCTCTTTCTAGGAATTGCTTCCCAATGTATTTGCCTTTTCAGGCACATTTTCAATCAATAAAAGTCGTTATTCAGATAAATAGCTCTCTTGTTTTTATTTTTACTGTTTTGATTGCAAAAACGTCCGAATTTTTGATAAGCGTTGCATATAAGAACATGAAGGCTAAACAATAACGTGCAAAAAGATAAAACATTTGGAAATCATTTTGAATGTTGAGGACACTTGAGCATATCTTGTCCATGTATCCCCTGAGGGCATTTGGTTGTGCTATTTTGCAGGTGGGCATCTGTGAATGTTTCCCCAGCAGGTATTTCCCCAAGCAAGTATGGAAGCTATCAGAGCTTTGTTCCCCAACAGAGTTGCTTTTCATAGCAGATCTCCCGAGCAGAGATTGGTGTTGATAATCTTCCTCAGCGAGTCCCCGAGTGGAGCAGGTTCAATGAAGTTTATCTCCAGCAGTTATCCTATATTTGGACTGGATGGGTCGTCCCCAGCGGAGTAGCATTTATTTCCCAAAGTAGAGTTTTTCCTACTTGTGAACTGGTTGGCTCTCCCCAGTGAAGTCACCAGGTTGTCCCTAGCAAGTCGCCTTGTTACTCCCCAACGAGTTGCTTTGTTTACTCCTCAGCGCAGTCGCCTTGGTTCGTCCCCAGCGAGTTGTGTTGGTTGTTCCCCCAAGCTGAGTCCCCGAGTGGATTGGGTCCTATGAAGGATATCCCCAGCGGAGTTTCCCTTTCCCCAGCAGCAGTGCTATTCCTCCAGCATGAGTGAGAAGCCGGTGCTCTCCCCGCAGAGTACTCCTCAGCAGAGTTTCCCCACGGAGTTGGAGTATATGATCAGTGTTGGCTCCCCAGCGGAGTTTTCATCCTTTGCATTTTGCATGTAGTGATCATTGCATCCTCAAACTGCGTAGCATTCCCTTTCCATATGGAGCATTACGCCATAGAAAAATTCAAACATATGCATTCATGTGTTAACCCAACCAGACCTTATCCCCGGCAAAGGCGGATCATTTTGTTCAAACATCAGTACAGCACGTCTGCTACAATTACTCCTGATAGCATTCATGATTGATATTCCCCAGAGAGATTTACGTCCTCACCCGTCCGCGAACGGAAAGCTTGTTTCTCCCCAGTGAGACCCCAGCAAGTGGTCAGCCTTGCCTTGACGTATTTAAGATGTCATTCTTGTGATACCAGTAAGTGTCATGTCAGCACCCGCGTCTGGTCGTTCTTCGGTGTCGGTAAACATCATCTTTCGATGTCGGTAAACATCGAGTCTCACCCCAGTCATCAGTAAATGTCTGGTCATTTTTCGGATATCGGTAAACATCATCTTTCGATGTCGGTAAACATCGAGTCTCACCCCAGTCATCGGTAAATGTCTGGTCGCCTTTGTTTGATGTCGGTAAACATCATCTTTCGATGTCGGTAAACGTCGAGTTTTTTCCAGTCATCAGTAAATGTTTGGTAATTCCCCAGCTAGAGATCCCCAGTAGAGTCGTCGGTAAACGTCCTGTCTGGTTTCCTGTTACAAGTATTTGTTTTTTCCATCCCCGGTAAAGTGTTTACCTTTCTGTTGGTGTCGATAAACATCATGTCTCACCCCCCAGTCATCGGTAAATGTCTGGTCATTTTTTTGGGATGTCGGTAAACATCATCGTTCGATGTCGGTAAACGTCGAGTTTTTTTCCCAGTCACCGGTAATGTCTGATCGTGTGTATCCCCTGTTGAAAAGTCAAAAATTCCCAAGAGTCGTCGGTAAACGTCTTGTCTGATTCCATTTGCAAATATCTTTTTCCTCCCCGGGTGGAGACGCCATCGGTAAATCGCCCTGTTTGCTTCGATATCGGTAAATATCGAATGCCCAGTTCAGCAGCCATCGGTAAATGGCCCCGCTTTCTTCGATATCGGTAAATATCGAGTCCCTAATTGGAGCAGCCATCGGTAAATGGTCTTGTTGAAGTTGATATCGGTAAATATCAAGTTGCTTTGAAGCCACCATCGGTAAATGGTCTTGCTTCCTTTTAACGTCAAGTTGTTTCCCAGCCGCCATCGGTAAATGGTCACGCTGAAGTTGATATCGGTAAATATCAAATTTCCAGTATTTAGCCATCGGTAAATGGTTTCGCTTTCCTGAATTTGTCGTGCAGCCGTCATCGGTAAATGACTTGGCTTTTCTTAGTATCATATCCCGCAGAGTGCAAATTTCTACGGTTCTTTGGTATTCAATCCCTGTTTACCTTGAAAGTCTGACAGCCGTTGCACTCATCCGTTCAGGTTCCCAGCTGATTGAATAGGGGCAGCTGTAGCACCTCAAATTTGCACCTACCTTTTTGTACATTCATTTTCATATTAGGTCATTTACATAACATAGTCCACTGCATAGCATTACATTGTCCTTTGCCCAAGTGCAAGCCATCAGACAAATTAGGTCAACTGGTTAGGAAGATCAGTCAAACAAAGCAAGCAAATGCATTTCTCAAGGAAGCAAGGCCCTAGATTTGGTCCAACATGTTCACATGACCTAGGGGTCCTTTTGAAGTGGTTTGGTCAAAGATTGGGTGCTCAGAAGTCATCAGTCATTGTTCAGTCCACCAGAAACCCTAGAAATTCAACTGTGGTCAACTGTGCCTGAAATCAAGGATTTGAAGGTGGGAGATGGTTTGAAAGGCTTCATTCATGTCCATACAAGTCTCATTTGACATTTCAAAGATCAAGATTGGAGAAAATAAAGTCAGACAAAAAGTTTCCTAAAATAGCAGGTGACCTGTAATTGGAAACTGCCAAAAATGTAAAGTTCTTTTCCTCAAATTTACATCATCATACAAGCTTCAACTGAATTTTAGTCCAACATGAAAGTTGAAGATCTTGTTCTCACCTTTCCAAAAAGTCCAAGAACACTCATTTCTCATTTATGGTTGGCATGTTATGATCAAATCATTCTCAAGAATTTTTGAACTTCCAAGTGAGATAACTTTCAAACCATTTGGCCAAATTGAGTGAGGTTTTTTTCTACAAGTCACATTTGACATGCTCTATCCAAATCCTTCATCACATTTCACCAAAAATCATCCAATCAAAATGGCCTTTTTCAAAGTGGTTTGAATTTAAAAAGGGAGAGGTGAAAAATTGACTTTCAAATTAATCATTGTCTACACTTTCTACCAATTACAAATGATCAAAAACCACATTTGGAGTGTGCCTAAGCCCATTTTCATGCACTGTAGCATGCACCCCCATGCATAATGAGTTGATTTAGCAATTTGCACATAATGCTCATTTTCACTAATTACCAAGGCTTGGCTTAAGTTTGATTAACAAAATGCATTAACAGTTGGTACATATAGTTAATGGTAACAGAAAACACACTTAACATTCACCACAAACTCAGATCTAGATCTAGAAAGAAAAATCTCTCATTTTCTTCATCTTGATTTTTCTGAAAAATCTCCAAAGAACTCGTGCCCTTGTTCTTTGTGCCATCATCTACCAACATTTTTGAAGCTTCTGCAAGCATAATTTCGCAGCTGTTGAATTGTTTTCCCGCACTGTTACATCAAGCTCTTCCATGGTAGTTGAGCTTTTGAGCTGAAATCAAAGCGACTGAACCTTCAACACTCCTCCATTCATCATCTGGAACCTTAAGGTGCTTCTGTTTCAGCTTGTCACGGCCAAAGAACCACGAATCCATCCCTGTTCTTCAAATCAGGTGGAACTCGAACCTTGCTATTGTTAAAATTGTGATATGTATTTCATAGATCTTGCCATGCTGAGTTCAATGAGCTTTGAATCGTGAAATATCGTTGAGAATTAAGAGAGAAATGTTGAAATGAAGTTTGGTTGTCAAATGTTATGTTGCTTGTTTCTTCCATTTTAGCATGAATTAGGGTTAATGAGTGTTGGATTGTGAGTGTACATGCTGAGACGAACATGATGATATGCCATTTGTCCATTTTTGTGAAACTTTGTTCTTGCCGGAAAATTTGGAAAACGATGATGAACGCATTCCAAAACCCTAGCCAGTACGTTTCCAGATCGCGATTGGCCATGTTTTGCATGAATATCCCGTTTCCTTGGCCATGCACCAATGACCGGCTGCCACGCCCTTAAGTGAAACGCAGCGTTTCACTTAAGTGGCTTAGTAATTACCAGAATGCCATTATCCGCATATAATTTGATTAAATCATTTCCTTTTTTCAATTTTTATTTCATTTTGATCTTTGATCTTAGAAAATTCATAACTATTCCAATACTTGTCCAAATAACATGGGATTTTTTGTGAAATGCTCCTCATGATCTCTAGTTTATTATGGTGATTTTTCCAGAATTTTCGCACGTGTAGATTTTAAAAATGCCTAGGGTTTGTTCATGTGTGTCCAATTTGTGTGTTCCATGCCATTTTGCTTGTGAAATGATGATGTTTAATCCAATGAGGCTGAATTTTTTTTGTGCTTAAACTAGACATGTTCATGGTCATTTTGGTTTAGAGTTTGTGTTTTTATCATTGCTGGTTGATGAGATATGATTTTTTGAATAGAGGTGTGACAATTTGTGTCACACCATTCATGTCCAACTTCTTGATTTTTGTTACCATGCTTATTGAACTCAAAATAGTCTGGATTTTTGCATGAAGATACTTGTGAATGTTGAGAATGCTTGTGAATGTTCCTGGAATTTTTGAATGCATTTCCTATTTGTTTGATAATTTCTCCCCTGTTTGACCAAATGTGAACTTCTTGTGAGACATGATTTCATTCGATTTGTGAAATTATAATGCTTAATTGGATGGACTTGAAATTTGGCATGTGAATTGTAGACATCTGAAAGTTTGTCATGGTTTTAGTCCCATTCATTTATCATGTGTTGTTTCTGTTTTATGATTAATTGAAGTTGATGCATGTTTTGATGCCTTGTATGAGTTTGCTTGAGCTTGCTTTGACTTTCTGATTTCCATTGACCTACTTCCCTTGATCCAAATGAGCTGAAATTTTGTGTGCTTATCATGTTATGGATGATGATTGATCATGAATATTTTGAGGATTTTTTGAAATGTTTGTGATTGGATTTAAGTTAAATCATTTTGTTGCCTTCTGTAAGCTCCTATTTGCATGCTTTGTGCTATTTTGATCATGAAATGATAATGATGAATGATATGAACATGAGACCAATTGGATTTGATTTTTAATTGTTTGATCTTGATTTTGGATAAGTTTCATGTTCTGTTTTGATGATTTGATCTCATTTTGACCCTAGTCTTGGACTAGTGGTTTGTGCTCTCACTTTTGAGTTGTGTTTCAGGTTAAAAGCACAAGTGCTTATGCTTGATGATGTGCCCTAATTGGAGTTGGCTTGTTGCTTGATTATGACTAACTTTGAATTTGTTTTGTAGGGTTTGATACTTGTATCTTGTGCTTTATGGCTTGCACCTCTGTGCATTGACTTTTGTTTACTTTTGTACAGTTGTACAGTTAACTGTTAATCTTTACTGTTTGATTTCTGTTTAAAGTGGAATACCGATTATCTTGGATTGTTTTCAGGTACTTGAGTTGCTTTAGTTCCCTTGTGAACTAGCTCTTGCTTTGCTTTGCTTAAGAGCATTTGCACTGAGGTATAATATCCTAACTCCATGTAGTCTGGAAGACCTGGCCTGTTACATGGCCAGGCACCTGTCTGAAGTCCTCCTTAAGAGGCAATGTTTGTGTTTGTTTACATTTGTCCTTGTACATATCCAAAGACCTCCTAAGTGAAGAGGCATTGGCAGATATCAGGGATGTGCAATCCATCCCCTGCTATTCTGTGTGTCGTCTGCTTTGCTCACACTACTGTGTTGATGCATTGCAGATACTAACCCAAGATCATTGTACATTGTGTCAGTCATATGTGTAGAAGGGTTCCCACCTTCTGAACCCACACATTCATGTCTTAAGCTCTCCCAGGCCAGGGATAAGAGCTGTGAAGTCTCATCTTCACTCACCTTTCATCAGCTTCACCCTAACTCTCAATGTTAGAGTTAAGAGCTAACATTACCCTGTTACAGTGGTTTGTTTGTTGAGGTTGATATGACCCCTCGACTAAAACTTAACCTTGATTGAGCCCATTGATTGCATATAGTGTGTGCTATTTGTGCTTGTGTGTTGTTGCTTTCTTAGTTTAGCTTGCTTTCTGTGCAAGTTAGGTTTAGTTTGGCTTGCTTCCTGTGCAAGTCATGTTTAGGATAGCTTGCTCCCTGTGCAAGTTAGCTAGAAACCTTAACTTAGGGATGATTTTGCATGATAACATCTAGGCTCGAGTCGTAGTCTCCCTAGTTGTGTCTCCCTCTGTTATCTGGTTAGGCTAGTCCTGTGTCCCTTCGTAGGGGAACTACGTCGCCCTGATCCTCATACCAGATGAGGTACGTAGGCAGGAGATGAGTTGATCTCTCCGGGCGCCGGTGTCTTGGTTTTGTCGTTGTGTGTGTCAGGAGATGGATGTAAGACCAGCGATTGGCATTCCACATCCTCTTGTTGTGTGCTTGGAGTCCAGTATAAGTCCATCAAGTGGCATCTGGTTTCTAGTGTGGGTGTGTTTTGGTTCGGAAGCTGATGTAAGTCCAGCGATTGGCATTCGGGTTCCATGTTTGCCCATTTTTGTGTGGAGTTTGACGTAAGCCCATCGATTGGCAGTCGATTTCCTGTGCTGTTTTGTTTGTGTGCGTGTTAGCCGAGCTACGAATGCTCTGATTCTTCTTCGTCCAAGAAGATACGTATGCATAGGATGCGATATCCTAGCGAGCATGTGTCGTTTCCCCAGTCCGAACTACTTCGACTCTGATGTCTATGCCTGATAGACTAAGTAGGCCCAGGATGCGATATCCTGCCGAGTCAGTCTTGTCTGTTTTCTTGTGTCTCTTTCAGCCAGTGTTTGATGTGTGTTTGAGCAGTGATTTTAGCAACCATTTTCCTTCCTATTGTGCGTGGATCCCGTCGAGTACGACGGATGCGTAGGGGTGCTAATACCTTCCCTTCGCATAACCGACTCCCGATCCCATTCTCTTTGGTCGCGAGACCATGCTTATTTCCAGGTTTACTCTAAGCGTTTCCTTTCCCCCTTTTGGGATAAATAACGCACGGTGGCGGCTCTGTTGTTCTTGTTTTCACGCCGTTTTTTCGCGTAATGCGACAAGACCAAAGGTCTTTTCAAACACAAAAGTATAATTAATTAATTCTTTTCTCATCCACCCATTCTATTTGCTTGTAAACATCACTTTATACCAAGTACATATGCACACAAAAAAAGACTCCCTAGGAGTACCTAGGTCACTTTGGGTGTTAACACCTTCCCTCTGTGTAACCAACCCCCTTACCTGTGATCTCTGACTTTTATTAGTTTTTATTTGAAAACTTCTTAATATTTGGTTTTTGTTCGCATTTTTCCATTTCCCTTGGAAACAATAAAATCGCGGTGGCGACTCTTGTTAATTGATCTTTAGCTTGTCAATAGCTTAATGATCATGAATTTCCCGCTACAAGTCCATTATACTATGTCTGTAACATGCATTAACACCAAAATTCTATTGCCCGACCTCAAATAGTTTTGACTTCTACATAAGTCCAATTACGATTGCTTAACATAGCGCTAAATTTGTGACACAAAAGGCATAAGCATTCTAGTTAGTGAGATTGTAAGTTTCCCCACTTCCATGGTATTGTGTGGAAACATGGCCTTCTTTCCTTCCTTTGGATGATGTTTTGGTTCAAGGATCCATGCTTGTGGTAAGTGGGTTGAGTGTTCTCCAAAGAATGTCTTAACATCAAAAAGCAAAACAAAACTAACTATTAACTTACTAACCATTAACTTTTACTTTCAAGCTTTTACTTTTAATGCAATTTATCTTTATTTCTCTATTATCATTTGTCATTGTATATATCATTCTAATTGTTTATGTTTATGCAATTTTCACTTTGTCCACTTGGACCATATTGTGTGATATACTTTGTTGCTTTGTTTGTTTGATTGGTCTTTGACCATTAATGCACATAATAATAACAAAAACCCTAAAAGACAATTTGAGTGGATTGTTGTTTTGATCTCCCCAATTGGACTTAGAATTTAGGCAACATTCCTTTGCTAATGGACTTGGCCAATGCCAATTTGTTGAGAGACCAAGAACTTGCAAGTTTGAATTAATCTACTACATCATTTAAGAACTCTCCAGATTCATCTGCAACATTGATCCTTGTTAAGCTAGTATGTTGAACCTATGATTTGTGGGATTCATCTTCTACATAGGCTATTTTGAAGAAGATCATTAAAGTGGATAAGCTTGGATGAGGCCATCTTTATTTGATGCCTTTGCTCTTCAATATTGATATAATTGTGCATTTGTGTGTTGCTTGATCTAAAAAGTCCAAGGGAATTCTGGGTGTCTGTTGACATACTTGTCTATTGGATTGCTCCCATTTGGTCAGATCTTTTTAACTTTAAACTTTTAAAATTTCTTGTATCTAGGGTAGTCTCTTCATCTTCTCCCCATTTCTTTAATTTCAAAATCTCTCCCTCCATTTTTAAAATCTTCTTTGTGTGAACTATTTTTGCTCTAAACTTAGACCACTTTTGCAAAAAACGTAGAAACTTTGGCCTTATGCCATTGCATATTCAATTTTTTTTTCTTAAATCAAACTTTTAAATGAACTTAACTATACTTGACTTAATCTTTCAAAAAGCCAAAAAGAACTAACTCATTCAAACCATTTTAGGCCTTTGTGCCTTTCAACCTTAATTTTTGCTAAAACCAACCAATTCACTTTGAAATTTATAGCACGAATTACTAGGTTTTGATCCCTCATTTATATGTTGGTACGTAGGCATAAGACCAAAGGTCTTTTCAAACACAAAAGTATAATTAATTAATTCTTTTCTCATCCACCCATTCTATTTGCTTGTAAACATCACTTTATACCAAGTACATATGCACACAAAAAAAGACTCCCTAGGAGTACCTAGGTCACTTTGGGTGTTAACACCTTCACTCTATATAACCAACCCCCTTACCTGTGATCTCTGACTTTTATTAGTTTTTATTTGAAAACTTCTTAATATTTGGTTTTTGTTCCCATTTTTCCATTTTCCCTTGGAAACAATAAAATCACGGTGGCGACTCTTGTTAATTGATCTTTAGCTTGTCAATAGCTTAATGATCATGAATTTCCCGCTACAAGTCCATTATACTATGTCTCTAACATGCATTAACACCAAAATTCTATTGCCCGACCTCAAATAGTTTTGACTTCTACATAAGTCCAATTACGATTGCTTAACATAGCGCTAAATTTGTGACACAAAAGGCATAAGCATTCTAGTTAGTGAGATTGTAAGTTTCCCCTCTTCCATGGTATTGTGTGGAAACATGGCCTTCTTTCCTTCCTTTGGAAGATGTTTTGGTTCAAGGATCCATGCTTGTGGTAAGTGGGTTGAGTGTTCTCCAAAGAATGTCTTAACATCAAAAAGCAAAACAAAACTAACTATTAACTTACTAACCATTAACTTTTACTTTCAAGCTTTTACTTTTAATGCAATTTATTTTTATTTCTCTATTATCATTTGTCATTGTATATATCATTCTAATTGTTTATGTTTATGCAATTTTCACTTTTTCCACTTGGACCATATTGTGTGATATACTTTGTTGCTTTGTTTGTTTGATTGGTCTTTGACCATTAATGCACATAATAATAACAAAAACCCTAAAAGACAATTTGAGTGGATTGTTGTTTTGATCTCCCCAATTGGACTTAGAATTTAGGCAACATTCCTTTGCTAATGGACTTGGCCAATGCCAATTTGTTGAGAGACCAAGAACTTGCAAGTTTGAATTAATCTACTACATCATTCAAGATCTCTCCAGATTCATCTGCAACATTGATCCTTGTTAAGCTAGTATGTTGAACCTATGATTTGTGGGATTCATCTTCTACATAGGCTATTTTGAAGAAGATCATTAAAGTGGATAAGCTTGGATGAGGCCATCTTTATTTGATGCCTTTGCTCTTCAATATTGATATAATTGTGCATTTGTGTGTTGCTTGATCTAAAAAGTCCAAGGGAATTTTGGGTGTCTGTTGACATACTTGTCTATTGGATTTCTCCCATTTGGTCAGATCTTTTTAACTTTAAACTTTTAAAATTTCTTGTATCTAAGGTAGTCTCTTCATCTTCTCCCCATTTCTTTAATTTCAAAATCTCTCCCTCCATTTTTAAAATCTTCTTTGTGTGAACTATTTTTGCTCTAAACTTAGACCACTTTTGCAAAAAACGTAGAAACTTTGGCCTTATGCCATTGCATACTCAATTTTTTTTCCTTAAATCATACTTTTAAATGAACTTAACTATACTTGACTTAATCTTTCAAAAAGCAAAAAGAACTAACTCATTCAAACCATTTTAGGCCTTTGTGCCTTTCAACCTTAATTTTTGCTAAAACCAACCAATTCACTTTGAAATTTATAGCACGAATTACTAGGTTTTGATCCCTCATTTATATGTTGGTACGTAGGCATAAGACCAAAGGTCTTTTCAAACACAAAAGTATAATTAATTAATTCTTTTTTTCATCCACCCATTCTATTTGCTTGTAAACATCACTTTATACCAAGTACATATGCACACAAAAAAAGACTCCCTAGGAGTACCTAGGTCACTTTGGGTGTTAACACCTTCCCTCTGTGTAACCAACCCCCTTACCTGTGATCTCTGACTTTTATTAGTTTTTATTTGAAAACTTCTTAATATTTGGTTTTTGTTCGCATTTTTCCATTTTCCCTTGGAAACAATAAAATCGCGGTGGCGACTCTTGTTAATTGATCTTTAGCTTGTCAATAGCTTAATGATCATGAATTTCCCGCTACAAGTCCATTATACTATGTCTCTAACATGCATTAACACCAAAATTCTATTGCCCGACCTCAAATAGTTTTGACTTCTACATAAGTCCAATTACGATTGCTTAACATAGCGCTAAATTTGTGACACAAAAGGCATAAGCATTCTAGTTAGTGAGATTGTAAGTTTCCCCTCTTCCATGGTATTGTGTGGAAACATGGCCTTCTTTCCTTCCTTTGGAAGATGTTTTGGTTCAAGGATCCATGCTTGTGGTAAGTGGGTTGAGTGTTCTCCAAAGAATGTCTTAACATCAAAAAGCAAAACAAAACTAACTATTAACTTACTAACCATTAACTTTTACTTTCAAGCTTTTACTTTTAATGCAATTTATCTTTATTTCTCTATTTTCATTTGTCATTGTATATATCATTCTAATTGTTTATGTTTATGCAATTTTCACTTTGTCCACTTGGACCATATTGTGTGATATACTTTGTTGCTTTGTTTGTTTGATTGGTCTTTGACCATTAATGCACATAATAATAACAAAAACCCTAAAAGACAATTTGAGTGGATTGTTGTTTGGATCTCCCCAATTGGACTTAGAATTTAGGCAACATTCCTTTGCTAATGGACTTGGCCAATGCCAATTTGTTGAGAGACCAAGAACTTGCAAGTTTGAATTAATCTACTACATCATTCAAGATCTCTCTAGATTCATCTGCAACATTGATCCTTGTTAAGCTAGTATGTTGAACCTATTATTTGTGGGATTCATCTTCTACATAGGCTATTTTGAAGAAGATCATTAAAGTGGATAAGCTTGGATGAGGCCATCTTTATTTGATGCCTTTGCTCTTCAATATTGATATAATTGTGCATTTGTGTGTTGCTTGATCTAGAAAGTCCAAGGGAATTCTGAGTGTCTGTTGACATACTTGTCTATTGGATTGCTCCCATTTGGTCAGATCTTTTTAACTTTAAACTTTTAAAATTTCTTGTATCTAGGGTAGTCTCTTCATCTTCTCCCCATTTCTTTAATTTCAAAATCTCTCCCTCCATTTTTAAAATCTTCTTTGTGTGAACTATTTTTGCTCTAAACTTAGACCACTTTTGCAAAAAACGTAGAAACTTTGGCCTTATGCCATTGCATATTCAATTTTTTTTCCTTAAATCATACTTTTAAATGAACTTAACTATACTTGACTTAATCTTTCAAAAAGCAAAAAGAACTAACTCATTCAAACCATTTTAGGCCTTTGTGCCTTTCAACCTTAATTTTTGCTAAAACCAACCAATTCACTTTGAAATTTATAGCACAAATTACTAGGTTTTGATCCCTCATTTATATGTTGGTACGTAGGCATAAGACCAAAGGTCTTTTCAAACACAAAAGTATAATTAATTAATTCTTTTCTCATCCACCCATTCTATTTGCTTGTAAACATCACTTTATACCAAGTACATATGCACACAAAAAAAGACTCCCTAGGAGTACCTAGGTCACTTTGGGTGTTAACACCTTCCCTCTGTGTAACCAACCCCCTTACCTGTGATCTCTGACTTTTATTAGTTTTTATTTGAAAACTTCTTACTATTTGGTTTTTGTTCGCATTTTTCCATTTTCCCTTGGAAACAATAAAATCGCGGTGGCGACTCTTGTTAATTGATCTTTAGCTTGTCAATAGCTTAATGATCATGAATTTCCCGCTACAAGTCCATTATACTATGTCTCTAACATGCATTAACACCAAAATTCTATTGCCCGACCTCAAATAGTTGTGACTTCTACATAAGTCCAATTACGATTGCTTAACATAGCGCTAAATTTGTGACACAAAAGGCATAAGCATTCTAGTTAGTGAGATTGTAAGTTTCCCCTCTTCCATGGTATTGTGTGGAAACATGGCCTTCTTTCCTTCCTTTGGAAGATGTTTTGGTTCAAGGATCCATGCTTGTGGTAAGTGGGTTGAGTGTTCTCCAAAGAATGTCTTAACATCAAAAAGCAAAACAAAACTAACTATTAACTTACTAACCATTAACTTTTACTTTCAAGCTTTTACTTTTAATGCAATTTATTTTTATTTCTCTATTATCATTTGTCATTGTATATATCATTCTAATTGTTTATGTTTATGCAATTTTCACTTTTTCCACTTGGACCATATTGTGTGATATACTTTGTTGCTTTGTTTGTTTGATTGGTCTTTGACCATTAATGCACATAATAATAACAAAAACCCTAAAAGACAATTTGAGTGGATTGTTGTTTTGATCTCCCCAATTGGACTTAGAATTTAGGCAACATTCCTTTGCTAATGGACTTGGCCAATGCCAATTTGTTGAGAGACCAAGAACTTGCAAGTTTGAATTAATCTACTACATCATTCAAGATCTCTCCAGATTCATCTGCAACATTGATCCTTGTTAAGCTAGTATGTTGAACCTATGATTTGTGGGATTCATCTTCTACATAGGCTATTTTGAAGAAGATCATTAAAGTGGATAAGCTTGGATGACGCCATCTTTATTTGATGCCTTTGCTCTTCAATATTGATATAATTGTGCATTTGTGTGTTGCTTGATCTAAAAAGTCCAAGGGAATTCTGGGTGTCTGTTGACATACTTGTCTATTGGATTTCTCCCATTTGGTCAGATCTTTTTAACTTTAAACTTTTAAAATTTCTTGTATCTAGGGTAGTCTCTTCATCTTCTCCCCATTTCTTTAATTTCAAAATCTCTCCCTCCATTTTTAAAATCTTCTTTGTGTGAACTATTTTTGCTCTAAACTTAGACCACTTTTGCAAAAAACGTAGAAACTTTGGCCTTATGCCATTGCATATTCAATTTTTTTTCCTTAAATTATACTTTTAAATGAATTTAACTATACTTGACTTAATCTTTCAAAAAGCAAAAAGAACTAACTCATTCAAACCATTTTAGGCCTTTGTGCCTTTCAACCTTAATTTTTGCTACAACCAACCAATTCACTTTGAAATTTATAGCACGAATTACTAGGTTTTGATCCCTCATTTATATGTTGGTACGTAGGCATAAGACCAAAGGTCTTTTCAAACACAAAAGTATAATTAATTAATTCTTTTCTCATCCACCCATTCTATTTGCTTGTAAACATCACTTTATACCAAGTACATATGCACACAAAAAAAGACTCCCTAGGAGTACCTAGGTCACTTTGGGTGTTAACACCTTCCCTCTGTGTAACCAACCCCCTTACCTGTGATCTCTGACTTTTATTAGTTTTTATTTGAAAACTTCTTACTATTTGGTTTTTGTTCGCATTTTTCCATTTTCCCTTGGAAACAATAAAATCGCGGTGGCGACTCTTGTTAATTGATCTTTAGCTTGTCAATAGCTTAATGATCATGAATTTCCCGCTACAAGTCCATTATACTATGTCTGTAACATGCATTAACACCAAAATTCTATTGCCCGACCTCAAATAGTTGTGACTTCTACATAAGTCCAATTACGATTGCTTAACATAGCGCTAAATTTGTGACACAAAAGGCATAAGCACTCTAGTTAGTGAGATTGTAAGTTTCCCCTTTGCCATGGTATTGTCTGGAAACATGGCCTTCTTTCCTTCCTTTGGAAGATGTTTTGGTTCAAGGATCCATGCTTGTGGTAAGTGGGTTGAGTGTTCTCTAAAGAATGTCTTAACATCAAAAAGCAAAACAAAACTAACTATTAACTTACTAACCATTAACTTTTACTTTCAAGCTTTTACTTTTAATGCAATTTATTTTTATTTCTCTATTATCATTTGTCATTGTATATATTATTCTAATTGTTTATGTTTATGCAATTTTCACTTTGTCCACTTGGACCATATTATGTGATATACTTTGTTGCTTTGTTTGTTTGATTGGTCTTTGACCATTAATGCACATAATAATAACAAAAACCCTAAAAGACAATTTGAGTGGACTGTTGTTTTGATCTCCCCAATTGGACTTAGAATTTAGGCAACATTCCTTTGCTAATGGACTTGGCCAATGCCAATTTGTTGAGAGACCAAGAACTTGCAAGTTTGAATTAATCTACTACATCATTCAAGATCTCTCCAGATTCATCTGCAACATTGATCCTTGTTAAGCTAGTATGTTGAACCTGTGATTTGTGGGATTCATCTGCTACATAGGCTATTTTGAAGAAGATCATTAAAGTGGATAAGCTTGGATGAGGCCATCTTTATTTGATGCCTTTATTGCATTTGTGTGTTGCTTGATCTAAAAAGTCCAAGGGAATTCTGGGTGTCTATTGACATACTTGTCTATTGGATTGCTCCCATTTGGTCAGATCTTTTTAACTTTAAACTTTTAAA
Source organism: Lathyrus oleraceus (assembly GCF_024323335.1). Lineage (NCBI taxonomy): Eukaryota > Viridiplantae > Streptophyta > Magnoliopsida > Fabales > Fabaceae > Lathyrus > Lathyrus oleraceus. The sequence continues at coordinate 231,174,229 of NC_066580.1, read as the reverse complement.
ATTTCTTGTATCTAGGGTAGTCTCTTCATCTTCTCCCCATTTCTTTAATTTCAAAATCTCTCCCTCCATTTTTAAAATCTTCTTTGTGTGAACTATTTTTGCTCTAAACTTAGACCACTTTTGCAAATAACGTAGAAACTTTGGCCTTATGCCATTGCATATTCAATTTTTTTTCCTTAAATCATACTTTTAAATGAACTTAACTATACTTGACTTAATCTTTCAAAAAGCAAAAAGAACTAACTCATTCAAACCATTTTAGGCCTTTGTGCCTTTCAACCTTAATTTTTGCTACAACCAACCAATTCACTTTGAAATTTATAGCACGAATTACTAGGTTTTGATCCCTCATTTATATGTTGGTACGTAGGCATAAGACCAAAGGTCTTTTCAAACACAAAAGTATAATTAATTAATTCTTTTCTCATCCACCCATTCTATTTGCTTTTAAACATCACTTTATACCAAGTACATATGCACACAAAAAAACACTCCCTAGGAGTACGTAGGTCACTTTGGGTGTTAACACCTTCCCTCTGTGTAACCAACCCCCTTACCTGTGATCTCTGACTTTTATTAGTTTTTATTTGAAAACTTCTTACTATTTGGTTTTTGTTCGCATTTTTCCATTTTCCCCTGGAAACAATAAAATCGCGGTGGCGACTCTTGTTAATTGATCTTTAGCTTGTCAATAGCTTAATGATCATGAATTTCCCGCTACAAGTCCATTATACTATGTCTGTAACATGCATTAACACCAAAATTCTATTGCCCGACCTCAAATAGTTGTGACTTCTACATAAGTCCAATTACGATTGCTTAACATAGCGCTAAATTTGTGACACAAAAGGCATAAGCATTCTAGTTAGTGAGATTGTAAGTTTCCCCTCTTCCATGGTATTGTGTGGAAACATGGCCTTCTTTCCTTCCTTTGGAAGATGTTTTGGTTCAAGGATCCATGCTTGTGGTAAGTGGGTTGAGTGTTCTCCAAAGAATGTCTTAACATCAAAAAGCAAAACAAAACTAACTATTAACTTACTAACCATTAACTTTTACTTTCAAGCTTTTACTTTTAATGCAATTTATTTTTATTTCTCTATTATCATTTGTCATTGTATATATCATTCTAATTGTTTATGTTTATGCAATTTTCACTTTGTCCACTTGGACCATATTGTGTGATATACTTTGTTGCTTTGTTTGTTTGATTGGTCTTTGACCATTAATGCACATAATAATAACAAAAACCCTAAAAGACAATTTGAGTGGATTGTTGTTTTGATCTCCCCAATTGGACTTAGAATTTAGGCAACATTCCTTTGCTAATGGACTTGGCCAATGCCAATTTGTTGAGAGACCAAGAACTTGCAAGTTTGAATTAATCTACTACATCATTCCAGATCTCTACAGATTCATCTGCAACATTGATCCTTGTTAAGCTAGTATGTTGGACCTATGATTTGTGGGATTCATCTTCTACATAGGCTATTTTGAAGAAGATCATTAAAGTGGATAAGCTTGGATGAGGCCATCTTTATTTGATGCCTTTGCTCTTCAATATTGATATAATTGTGCATTTGTGTGTTGCTTGATCTAAAAAGTCCAAGGGAATTCTGGGTGTCTGTTGACATACTTGTCTATTGGATTGCTCCCATTTGGTCAGATCTTTTTAACTTTAAACTTTTAAAATTTCTTGTATCTAGGGTAGTCTCTTCATCTTCTCCCCATTTCTTTAATTTCAAAATCTCTCCCTCCATTTTAAAAATCTTCTTTGTGTGAACTATTTTTGCTCTAAACTTAGACCATTTTTGCAAAAAACGTAGAAACTTTGGCCTTATGCCATTGCATATTCAATTTTTTTTTAAATCAAACTTTTAAATGAACTTAACTATACTTGACTTAATCTTTCAAAAAGCCAAAAAGAACTAACTCATTCAAACCATTGTAGGCCTTTGTGCCTTTCAACCTTAATTTTTGCTAAAACCAACCAATTCACTTTGAAATTTATAGCACGAATTACTAGGTTTTGATCCCTCATTTATATGTTGGTACGTAGGCATAAGACCAAAGGTCTTTTCAAACACAAAAGTATAATTAATTAATTCTTTTCTCATCCACCCATTCTATTTGCTTGTAAACATCACTTTATACCAAGTACATATGCACACAAAAAAAGACTCGCTAGGAGTACCTAGGTCACTTTGGGTGTTAACACCTTCCCTCTGTGTAACCAACCCCCTTACCTGTGATCTCTGACTTTTAATAGTTTTTATTTGAAAACTTCTTACTATTTGGTTTTTGTTCGCTTTTTTCCATTTTCCCTTGGAAACAATAAAATCGCGGTGGCGACTCTTGTTAATTGATCTTTAGCTTGTCAATAGCTTAATGATCATGAATTTCCCGCTACAAGTCCATTATACTATGTCTCTAACATGCATTAACACCAAAATTCTATTGCCCGACCTCAAATAGTTGTGACTTCTACATAAGTCCAATTACGATTGCTTAACATAGCGCTAAATTTGTGACACAAAAGGCATAAGCATTCTAGTTAGTGAGATTGTAAGTTTCCCCTTTGCCATGGTATTGTGTGGAAACATGGCCTTCTTTCCTTCCTTTGGAAGATGTTTTGGTTCAAGGATCCATGCTTGTGGTAAGTGGGTTGAGTGTTCTCTAAAGAATGTCTTAACATCAAAAAGCAAAACAAAACTAACTATTAACTTACTAACCATTAACTTTTACTTTCAAGCTTTTACTTTTAATGCAATTTATTTTTATTTCTCTATTATCATTTGTCATTGTATATATTATTCTAATTGTTTATGTTTATGCAATTTTCACTTTGTCCACTTGGACCATATTATGTGATATACTTTGTTGCTTTGTTTGTTTGATTGGTCTTTGACCATTAATGCACATAATAATAACAAAAACCCTAAAAGACAATTTGAGTGGATTGTTGTTTGGATCTCCCCAATTGGACTTAGAATTTAGGCAACATTCCTTTGCTAATGGACTTGGCCAATGCCAATTTGTTGAGAGACCAAGAACTTGCAAGTTTGAATTAATCTACTACATCATTCAAGATCTCTCCAGATTCATCTGCAACATTGATCCTTGTTAAGCTAGTATGTTGAACCTATGATTTGTGGGATTCATCTTCTACATAGGCTATTTTGAAGAAGATCATTAAAGTGGATAAGCTTGGATGAGGCCATCTTTATTTGATGCCTTTGCTCTTCAATATTGATATAATTGTGCATTTGTGTGTTGCTTGATCTAAAAAGTCCAAGGGAATTCTGGGTGTCTGTTGACATACTTGTCTATTGGATTGCTCCCATTTGGTCAGATCTTTTTAACTTTAAACTTTTAAAATTTCTTGTATCTAGGGTAGTCTCTTCATCTTCTCCCCATTTCTTTAATTTCAAAATCTCTCCCTCCATTTTAAAATCTTCTTTGTGTGAACTATTTTTGCTCTAAACTTAGACCATTTTTGCAAAAAACGTAGAAACTTTGGCCTTATGCCATTGCATATTCAATTTTTTTTTAAATCAAACTTTTAAATGAACTTAACTATACTTGACTTAATCTTTCAAAAAGCCAAAAAGAACTAACTCATTCAAACCATTGTAGGCCTTTGTGCCTTTCAACCTTAATTTTTTCTAAAACCAACCAATTCACTTTGAAATTTATAGCACGAATTACTAGGTTTTGATCCCTCATTTATATGTTGGTACGTAGGCATAAGACCAAAGGTCTTTTCAAACACAAAAGTATAATTAATTAATTCTTTTCTCATCCACCCATTCTATTTGCTTGTAAACATCACTTTATACCAAGTACATATGCACACAAAAAAAGACTCGCTAGGAGTACCTAGGTCACTTTGGGTGTTAACACCTTCCCTCTGTGTAACCAACCCCCTTACCTGTGATCTCTGACTTTTAATAGTTTTTATTTGAAAACTTCTTACTATTTGGTTTTTGTTCGCTTTTTTCCATTTTCCCTTGGAAACAATAAAATCGCGGTGGCGACTCTTGTTAATTGATCTTTAGCTTGTCAATAGCTTAATGATCATGAATTTCCCGCTACAAGTCCATTATACTATGTCTCTAACATGCATTAACACCAAAATTCTATTGCCCGACCTCAAATAGTTGTGACTTCTACATAAGTCCAATTACGATTGCTTAACATAGCGCTAAATTTGTGACACAAAAGGCATAAGCATTCTAGTTAGTGAGATTGTAAGTTTCCCCTTTCCATGGTATTGTGTGGAAACATGGCCTTCTTTCCTTCCTTTGGAAGATGTTTTGGTTCAAGGATCCATGCTTGTGGTAAGTGGGTTGAGTGTTCTCTAAAGAATGTCTTAACATCAAAAAGCAAAACAAAACTAACTATTAACTTACTAACCATTAACTTTTACTTTCAAGCTTTTACTTTTAATGCAATTATTTTTATTTCTCTATTATCATTTGTCATTGTATATATTATTCTAATTGTTTATGTTTATGCAATTTTCACTTTGTCCACTTGGACCATATTATGTGATATACTTTGTTGCTTTGTTTGTTTGATTGGTCTTTGACCATTAATGCACATAATAATAACAAAAACCCTAAAAGACAATTTGAGTGGACTGTTGTTTTGATCTCCCCAATTGGACTTAGAATTTAGGCAACATTCCTTTGCTAATGGACTTGGCCAATGCCAATTTGTTGAGAGACCAAGAACTTGCAAGTTTGAATTAATCTACTACATCATTCAAGATCTCTCCAGATTCATCTGCAACATTGATCCTTGTTAAGCTAGTATGTTGAACCTGTGATTTGTGGGATTCATCTGCTACATAGGCTATTTTGAGGAAGATCATTAAAGTGGATAAGCTTGGATGAGGCCATCTTTATTTGATGCCTTTATTGCATTTGTGTGTTGCTTGATCTAAAAAGTCGAAGGGAATTCTGGGTGTCTATTGACATACTTGTCTATTGGATTGCTCCCATTTGGTCAGATCTTTTTAACTTTAAACTTTTAAAATTTCTTGTATCTAGGGTAGTCTCTTCATCTTCTCCCCATTTCTTTAATTTCAAAATCTCTCCCTCCATTTTTAAAATCTTCTTTGTGTGAACTATTTTTGCTCTAAACTTAGACCACTTTTGCAAAAAACGTAGAAACTTTGGCCTTATGCCATTGCATATTCAATTTTTTTTTCTTAAATCAAACTTTTAAATGAACTTAACTATACTTGACTTAATCTTTCAAAAAGCCAAAAAGAACTAACTCATTCAAACCATTTTAGGCCTTTGTGCCTTTCAACCTTAATTTTTGCTAAAACCAACCAATTCACTTTCAAATTTATAGCACTAATTACTAGGTTTTGATCCCTCATTTATATGTTGGTACGTAGGCATCAGACCAAAGGTCTTGTCAAACACAAAAATATAATTAATGAACTCTTTTCTCATCCACCCATTCTATTTGCTTGTAAACATCACTTTATACCAAGTACATATGCACACAAAAACGGCTCCCTAGGAGTACCTAGGACACTTTGGGTGTTAACACCTTCCCTTTGTGTAACCAACCCCCTTACCTGTGATCTCTGACTTTTATTAGTTTTTATTTGAATACTTCTTACTATTTGGTTTTTGTTCGCATTTTTCCATTTTCCCTTGGAAACAATAAAATCGCGGTGGCGACTCTTGTTAATTGATCTTTAGCTTGTCAATAGCTTAATGATCATGAATTTCCCGCTACAAGTCCATTATACTATGTCTCTAACATGCATTAACACCAAAATTCTATTGCCCGACCTCAAATAGTTGTGACTTCTACATAAGTCCAATTACGATTGCTTAACATAGCCCTAAATTTGTGACACAAAAGGCATAAGCATTCGAGTTAGTGAGATTGTAAGTTTCCCCTCTTCCATGGTATTGTGTGGAAACATGGCCTTCTTTCCTTCCTTTGGAAGATGTTTTGGTTCAAGGATCCATGCTTGTGGTAAGTGGGTTGAGTGTTCTCCAAAGAATGTCTTAACATCAAAAAGCAAAACAAAACTAACTATTAACTTACTAACCATTAACTTTTACTTTCAAGCTTTTACTTTTAATGCAATTTATTTTTATTTCTCTATTATCATTTGTCATTGTATATATCATTCTAATTGTTTATGTTTATGCAATTTTCACTTTGTCCACTTGGACCATATTGTGTGATATACTTTGTTGCTTTGTTTGTTTGATTGGTCTTTGACCATTAATGCACATAATAATAACAAAAACCCTAAAAGACAATTTGAGTGGACTGTTGTTTTGATCTCCCCAATTGGACTTAGAATTTAGGCAACATTCCTTTGCTAATGGATTTGGCCAATGCCAATTTGTTGAGAGACCAAGAACTTGCAAGTTTGAATTAATCTACTACATCATTCAAGATCTCTCCAGATTCATCTGCAACATTGATCCTTGTTAAGCTAGTATGTTGAACCTATGATTTGTGGGATTCATCTGCTACATAGGCTATTTTGAAGAAGATCATTAAAGTGGATAAGCTTGGATGAGGCCATCTTTATTTGATGCCTTTGCTCTTCAATATTGATATAATTGTGCATTTGTGTGTTGCTTGATCTAAAAAGTCCAAGGGAATTTTGGGTGTCTGTTGACATACTTGTCTATTGGATTGCTCCCATTTGGTCAGATCTTTTTAACTTTAAACTTTTAAAATTTCTTGTATCTAGGGTAGTCTCTTCATCTTCTCCCCATTTCTTTAATTTCAAAATCTCTCCCTCCATTTTTAAAATCTTCTTTGTGTGAACTATTTTTGCTCTAAACTTAGACCACTTTTGCAAAAAACGTAGAAACTTTGGCCTTATGCCATTGCATATTCAATTTTTTTTCTTAAATCAAACTTTTAAATGAACTTAACTATACTTGACTTAATCTTTCAAAAAGCCAAAAAGAACTAACTCATTCAAACCATTTTAGGCCTTTGTGCCTTTCAACCTTAATTTTTGCTAAAACCAACCAATTCACTTTGAAATTTATAGCACGAATTACTAGGTTTTGATCCCTCATTTATATGTTGGTACGTAGGCATAAGACCAAAGGTCTTTTCAAACACAAAAGTATAATTAATTAATTCTTTTCTCATCCACCCATTCTATTTGCTTGTAAACATCACTTTATACCAAGTACATATGCACACAAAAAAAGACTCCCTAGGAGTATCTAGGTCACTTTGGGTGTTAACACCTTCCCTCTGTGTAACCAACCCCCTTACCTGTGATCTCTGACTTTTATTAGTTTTTATTTGAAAACTTCTTACTATTTGGTTTTTGTTCGCATTTTTCCATTTTCCCTTGGAAACAATAAAATCGCGGTGGGGACTCTTGTTAATTGATCTTTAGCGTGTCAATAGCTTAATGATCATGAATTTCCCGCTACAAGTCCATTATACTATGTCTCTAACATGCATTAACACCAAAATTCTATTGCCCGACCTCAAATAGTTGTGACTTCTACATAAGTCCAATTACGATTGCTTAACATAGCGCTAAATTTGTGACACAAAAGGCATAAGCATTCTAGTTAGTGAGATTGTAAGTTTCCCCTCTTCCATGGTATTGTGTGGAAACATGGCCTTCTTTCCTTCCTTTGGAAGATGTTTTGGTTCAAGGATCCATGCTTGTGGTAAGTGGGTTGAGTGTTCTCCAAAGAATGTCTTAACATCAAAAAGCAAAACAAAACTAACTATTAACTTACTAACCATTAACTTTTACTTTCAAGCTTTTACTTTTAATGCAATTTATTTTTATTTCTCTATTATCATTTGTCATTGTATATATCATTCTAATTGTTTATGTTTATGCAATTTTCACTTTGTCCACTTGGACCATATTGTGTGATATACTTTGTTGCTTTGTTTGTTTGATTGGTCTTTGACCATTAATGCACATAATAATAACAAAAACCCTAAAAGACAATTTGAGTGGACTGTTGTTTTGATCTCCCCAATTGGACTTAGAATTTAGGCAACATTCCTTTGCTAATGGACTTGGCCAATGCCAATTTGTTGAGAGACCAAGAACTTGCAAGTTTGAATTAATCTACTACATCATTCAAGATCTCTCCAGATTCATCTCAAACATTGATCCTTGTTAAGCTAGTATGTTGAACCTGTGATTTGTGGGATTCATCTGCTACATAGGCTATTTTGAAGAAGATCATTAAAGTGGATAAGCTTGGATGAGGCCATCTTTATTTGATGCCTTTGCTCTTCAATATTGATATAATTGTGCATTTGTGTGTTGCTTGATCTAAAAAGTCCAAGGGAATTCTGGGTGTCTGTTGACATACTTGTCTATTGGATTGCTCCCATTTGGTCAGATCTTTTTAACTTTAAACTTTTAAAATTTCTTGTATCTAGGGTAGTCTCTTCATCTTCTCCCCATTTCTTTAAATTCAAAATCTCTCCCTCCATTTTTAAAATCTTCTTTGTGTGAACTATTTTTGCTCTAAACTTAGACCACTTTTGCAAAAAACGTAGAAACTTTGGCCGTATGCCATTCCATATTCAAACTTTATTTCTTAAATCAAACTTGTAAATGAACTTAACTATACTTGACATAATCTTTCAAAAAGTCGAAAAGAACTAACTCATTCAAACCATTTTAGGCCTTTGTGCCTTTCAACCTTAATTTTTGCTAAAACCAACCAATTCACTTTGAAATTTATAGCACGAATTACTAGGTTTTGATCCCTCATTTATATGTTGGTACGTAGGCATCAGACCAAAGGCCTTGTCAAACACAAAAATATAATTAATGAACTCTTTTCTCATCCACCCATTCTATTTGCTTGTAAACATCACTTTATACCAAGTACATATGCACACAAAAACGGCTCCCTAGGAGTACCTAGGACACTTTGGGTGTTAACACCTTCCCTCTGTGTAACCAACCCCCTTACCTGTGATCTCTGATTTTTATTAGTTTTTATTTGAATACTTCTTACTATTTGGTTTTTGTTCGCATTTTTCCATTTTCCCTTGGAAACAATAAAATCGCGGTGGCGACTCTTGTTAATTGATCTTTAGCCTGTCAATAGCTTAATGATCATGAATTTCCCGCTACAAGTCCAATATACTATGTCTCTAACATGCATTAACCCCAAAATTCTATTGCCCGACCTCAAATAGTTTTGACTTCAACATAAGTCCAATTACGATTGCTTAACATAGCCCTAAATTTGTGACACAAAAGGCATAAGCATTCTAGTTAGTGAGATTGTAAGTTTCCCCTCTTCCATGGTATTGTGTGGAAACATGGCCTTCTTTCCTTCCTTTGGAAGATGTTTTGGTTCAAGGATCCATGCTTGTGGTAAGTGGGTTGAGTGTTCTCCAAAGAATGTCTTAACATCAAAAAGCAAAACAAAACTAACTATTAACTTACTAACCATTAACTTTTACTTTCAAGCTTTTACTTTTAATGCAATTTATTTTTATTTCTCTATTATCATTTGTCATTGTATATATCATTCTAATTGTTTATGTTTATGCAATTTTCACTTTGTCCACTTGGACCATATTGTGTGATATACTTTGTTGCTTTGTTTGTTTGATTGGTCTTTGACCATTAATGCACATAATAATAACAAAAACCCTAAAAGACAATTTGAGTGGACTGTTGTTTTGATCTCCCCAATTGGACTTAGAATTTAGGCAACATTCCTTTGCTAATGGACTTGGCCAATGCCAATTTGTTGAGAGACCAAGAACTTGCAAGTTTGAATTAATCTACTACATCATTCAAGATCTCTCCAGATTCATCTGCAACATTGATCCTTGTTAAGCTAGTATGTTGAACCTGTGATTTGTGGGATTCATCTGCTACATAGGCTATTTTGAAGAAGATCATTAAAGTGGATAAGCTTGGATGAGGCCATCTTTATTTGATGCCTTTGCTCTTCAATATTGATATAATTGTGCATTTGTGTGTTGCTTGATCTAAAAAGTCCAAGGGAATTCTGGGTGTCTGTTGACATACTTGTCTATTGGATTGCTCCCATTTGGTCAGATCTTTTTAACTTTAAACTTTTAAAATTTCTTGTATCTAGGGTAGTCTCTTCATCTTCTCCCCATTTCTTTAATTTCAAAATCTCTCCCTCCATTTTTAAAATCTTCTTTGTGTGAACTATTTTTGCTCTAAACTTAGACCACTTTTGCAAAAAACATAGAAACTTTGGCCGTATGCCATTCCATATTCAAACTTTATTTCTTAAATCAAACTTGTAAATGAACTTAACTATACTTGACATAATCTTTCAAAAAGTCGAAAAGAACTAACTCATTCAAACCATTTTAGGCCTTTGTGCCTTTCAACCTTAATTTTTGCTAAAACCAACCAATTCACTTTGAAATTTATAGCACGAATTACTAGGTTTTGATCCCTCATTTATATGTTGGTACGTAGGCATCAGACCAAAGGCCTTGTCAAACACAAAAATATAATTAATGAACTCTTTTCTCATCCACCCATTCTATTTGCTTGTAAACATCACTTTATACCAAGTACATATGCACACAAAAACGGCTCCCTAGGAGTACCTAGGACACTTTGGGTGTTAACACCTTCCCTCTGTGTAACCAACCCCCTTACCTGTGATCTCTGACTTTTATTAGTTTTTATTTGAATACTTCTTACTATTTGGTTTTTGTTCGCATTTTTCCATTTTCCCTTGGAAACAATAAAATCGCGGTGGCGACTCTTGTTAATTGATCTTTAGCCTGTCAATAGCTTAATGATCATGAATTTCCCGCTACAAGTCCATTATACTATGTCTCTAACATGCATTAACACCAAAATTCTATTGTCCGACCTCAAATAGTTGTGACTTCTACATAAGTCCAATTACGATTGCTTAACATAGCGCTAAATTTGTGACACAAAAGGCATAAGCATTTTAGTTAGTGAGATTGTAAGTTTCCCCTCTTCCATGGTATTGTGTGGAAACATGGCCTTCTTTCCTTCCTTTGGAAGATGTTTTGGTTCAAGGATCCATGCTTGTGGTAAGTGGGTTGAGTGTTCTCCAAAGAATGTCTTAACATCAAAAAGCAAAACAAAACTAACTATTAACTTACTAACCATTAACTTTTACTTTCAAGCTTTTACTTTTAATGCAATTTATTTTTATTTCTCTATTATCATTTGTCATTGTATATATCATTCTAATTGTTTATGTTTATGCAATTTTCACTTTGTCCACTTGGACCATATTGTGTGATATACTTTGTTGCTTTGTTTGTTTGATTGGTCTTTGACCATTAATGCACATAATAATAACAAAAACCCTAAAAGACAATTTGAGTGGACTGTTGTTTTGATCTCCCCAATTGGACTTAGAATTTAGGCAACATTCCTTTGCTAATGGACTTGGCCAATGCCAATTTGTTGAGAGACCAAGAACTTGCAAGTTTGAATTAATCTACTACATCATTCAAGATCTCTCCAGATTCATCTGCAACATTGATCCTTGTTAAGCTAGTATGTTGAACCTGTGATTTGTGGGATTCATCTGCTACATAGGCTATTTTGAAGAAGATCATTAAAGTGGATAAGCTTGGATGAGGCCATCTTTATTTGATGCCTTTGCTCTTCAATATTGATATAATTGTGCATTTGTGTGTTGCTTGATCTAAAAAGTCCAAGGGAATTCTGGGTGTCTGTTGACATACTTGTCTATTGGATTGCTCCCATTTGGTCAGATCTTTTTAACTTTAAACTTTTAAAATTTCTTGTATCTAGGGTAGTCTCTTCATCTTCTCCCCATTTCTTTAATTTCAAAATCTCTCCCTCCATTTTTAAAATCTTCTTTGTGTGAACTATTTTTGCTCTAAACTTAGACCACTTTTGCAAAAAACGTAGAAACTTTGGCCTTATGCCATTGCATATTCAATTTTTTTTTCTTAAATCAAACTTTTAAATGAACTTAACTATACTTGACTTAATCTTTCAAAAATCCAAAAAGAACTAACTCATTCAAACCATTTTAGGCCTTTGTGCCTTTCAACCTTAATTTTTGCTAAAACCAACCAATTCACTTTGAAATTTATAGCACGAATTACTAGGTTTTGATCCCTCATTTATATGTTGGTACGTAGGCATAAGACCAAAGGTCTTTTCAAACACAAAAGTATAATTAATTAATTATTTTCTCATCCACCCATTCTATTTGCTTGTAAACATCACTTTATACCAAGTACATATGCACACAAAAAAAGACTCCCTAGGAGTACCTAGGTCACTTTGGGTGTTAACACCTTCCCTCTGTGTAACCAACCCCCTTACCTGTGATCTCTGACTTTTATTAGTTTTTATTTGAAAACTTCTTACTATTTGGTTTTTGTTCGCATTTTTCCATTTTCCCTTGGAAACAATAAAATCGCGGTGGCGACTCTTGTTAATTGATCTTTAGCTTGTCAATAGCTTAATGATCATGAATTTCCCGCTACAAGTCCATTATACTATGTCTCTAACATGCATTAACACCAAAATTCTATTGCCCGACCTCAAATAGTTGTGACTTCTACATAAGTCCAATTACGATTGCTTAACATAGCGCTAAATTTGTGACACAAAAGGCATAAGCATTCTAGTTAGTGAGATTGTAAGTTTCCCCTCTTCCATGGTATTGTGTGGAAACATGGCCTTCTTTCCTTCCTTTGGAAGATGTTTTGGTTCAAGGATCCATGCTTGTGGTAAGTGGGTTGAGTGTTCTCCAAAGAATGTCTTAACATCAAAAAGCAAAACAAAACTAACTATTAACTTACTAACCATTAACTTTTACTTTCAAGCTTTTACTTTTAATGCAATTTATTTTTATTTCTCTATTATCATTTGTCATTGTATATATCATTCTAATTGTTTATGTTTATGCAATTTTCACTTTGTCCACTTGGACCATATTGTGTGATATACTTTGTTGCTTTGTTTGTTTGATTGGTCTTTGACCATTAATGCACATAATAATAACAAAAACCCTAAAAGACAATTTGAGTGGACTGTTGTTTTGATCTCCCCAATTGGACTTAGAATTTAGGCAACATTCCTTTGCTAATGGACTTGGCCAATGCCAATTTGTTGAGAGACCAAGAACTTGCAAGTTTGAATTAATCTACTACATCATTCAAGATCTCTCCAGATTCATCTGCAACATTGATCCTTGTTAAGCTAGTATGTTGAACCTGTGATTTGTGGGATTCATCTGCTACATAGGCTATTTTGAAGAAGATCATTAAAGTGGATAAGCTTGATGAGGCCATCTTTATTTGATGCCTTTGCTCTTCAATATTGAAATAATTGTGCATTTGTGTGTTGCTTGATCTAAAAAGTCCAAGGGAATTCTGGGTGTCTGTTGACATACTTGTCTATTGGATTGCTCCCATTTGGTCAGATCTTTTTAACTTTAAACTTTTAAAATTTCTTGTATCTAGGGTAGTCTCTTCATCTTCTCCCCATTTCTTTAATTTCAAAATCTCTCCCTCCATTTTTAAAATCTTCTTTGTGTGAACTATTTTTGCTCTAAACTTAGACCACTTTTGCAAAAAACGTAGAAACTTTGGCCTTATGCCATTCCATATTCAAACTTTATTTCTTAAATCAAACTTGTAAATGAACTTAACTATACTTGACATAATCTTTCAAAAAGTCGAAAAGAACTAACTCATTCAAACCATTTTAGGCCTTTGTGCCTTTCAACCTTAATTTTTGCTAAAACCAACCAATTCACTTTGAAATTTATAGCACGAATTACTAGGTTTTGATCCCTCATTTATATGTCGGTACGTAGGCATGAGACCAAAGGTCTTGTCAAACACAAAAATATAATTAATGGACTCTTTTCTCATCCACCCATTCTATTTGCTTGTAAACATCACTTTATACCAAGTACATATGCACACAAAAACGGCTCCCTAGGAGTACCTAGGACACTTTGGGTGTTAACACCTTCCCTCTGTGTAACCAACCCCCTTACCTGTGATCTCTGACTTTTATTAGTTTTTATTTGAATACTTCTTACTATTTGGTTTTTGTTCGCATTTTTCCATTTTCCCTTGGAAACAATAAAATCGCGGTGGCGACTCTTGTTAATTGATCTTTAGCTTGTCAATAGCTTAATGATCACGAATTTCCCGCTACAAGTCCATTATACTATGTCTCTAACATGCATTAACACCAAAATTTTATTGCCAGACCTCAAATAGTTATGACTTCTACATAAGTCCAATTACAATTGCTTAACATAGCGCAAAATTTGTGACACAAAAAGCATAGTATTCTAGTTGGTTAGATTGTAAGTCTCCCCTCTTTCATGGTATTGTGTGGAAACTTGGCCTTTTTTCCTTCCTTTGGAAGATGTCTTGGTTCAAGGATCCATGCTTGTGATAAGTGGGTTTAGTGTTCTCCAAAGAATGTCTTAAAATGAAAAGCCAAAGCAAACAATACTAACTTCTAACCCATTAACAACTAACTTTTAATTTCATGCCATTTACTTCAATGTCATTTAATTCTTGCCTTTTTTCATTTGCCATTGTTCATATCATTCTAATTTTTTATGTTAATGCAATTTTAACTTTGTCCACTTGGACCATATTGTGTGGTATTTACTGTTTGTATATACTTTGCTTGTTTGTGTGGTCTTTGACCATTAATGTACATAATAACAACAAAAACCCTAAAAAACATTTATGTGGACTGTAGGCTTGATCTTGGACAAATGGACTTAGAACTTAGGAAACATTCCTATGCTAAAGGACTTGGCCAATGCCAACTTATTTAGAAACCAAGTGCTTGCAATTTGAGACTTCATCTGATACATCATTCAAGATCCCTCTGAATTCATCTGCTACATAGGCTATTTTTGAAGAAGATCATGGAATGACTAAAGCTTGGATGTGGCTATCTTTATTTGATGCCATTGCTCTTCAAGATAATATAATTGTGCATTTGTGTGTTGCTCGATTGTAAATGTCCAAGGGAATTCTGGGTTTTCCATTGACACTTTTGTCTATTGGATTGCTACCCATTTGGTCAGATCTTTTCAACTCTTAACTTTTAATTTTGTATATAGGATTAGTCTCTTCATCTTCTCTCCATTTCTTTAATTTCAAAATCTCTCCCTCCCTTTTCAAAATCTTCTTTGATTGAACTTATTTTATTCCAATCTTTCACCACTTTGCAAAAAGATAGAAACTTTGGCCTTATGCCATTGCATTTTTAAACTTCTTTTCTTAAAACAGACATGTAAATAAACTTAACTATACTTGACTTAAACTTCCAAACAGCCAAAAAGAACTAACTCATTCAAACCATTTTTAGGCCTTTGTGACTTTCAAACTTAATTTTTATTAAAAGCAATGCATCCATTTTGAATTTTGTATCACGAACTACGAGGTTTTGATCCCTCATTTTTATGTCGGTATGTAGGCACAAGCCCGAAGGTCTTGCCAAACACAAAAATATAATTAATGCATTCTTTTCTCATCCCCCAATTCTATTTGTTTGTAAGTATCATTTTGTACCAAATACATATGCACACAAAAAGGGCTCCCTAGTAGTACCTAGGACACTTTGGGTGCTAACACCTTGCCTCTGTGTAACCAACCCCCTTACCTGTAATCTCTGACATTTTATTAGTTTTGATTTGAAAACTTCTTACTTTTTGGGTTTTGTTCGTACATTTTCTCGCGCGGTGGCGACTCTTGTTTTTTGATCTCTAGCTTATCCATAGCTTTATGATTATGAATTTACCGCTGCAAAATTTAAGTGGCGACTCTGCTGGGGACTAGTCTCTAGTGGGTTTTTCCTACTTTTTGTTTGTATATACTTTTATATATATGATGTTTATATATATATATATATATATATATATATATATATATATATATATATATATATGATATAATTTGCTTGTTGTGCTTGGTGATCTCTAAGGGGTGAGATAAGTTCTAATCCAAACTTAAGTGCAATTAAGATAGGAGGATGATATAGTCACGTTCGAATTGTGTGGAGTAGTCCTTAACAAGTTGGCTTGAGATCCATCTCCTCAGTGGAGACTCTTTTGGATTTGGAAATGTCACACAAGTATTTATGGTTAGGCATTACTATCTCTAATTTGGGTCTGAGAAGCTGAGGACCGTAGAACATTTACCCCCTTTTGGCTTATTTAGGACGTAGTGCGGAAACTGTTCAAGTGTAGACTTGATAACAGTTGTTACGCGATACTACACTTAGACGAGTTTCTCTTAAGAATATTATGGGTCGATGAGTCAGTCATCTTAACCTATAATATCCGATAGATGGAATTAAGACTCTGGGAACTTTTTAGAACATGATATATGGGTTATTTATCCTTAGTTTACTCCTTCGGGATGGTTCTTACCCAGACTCCATGCTCGTGATTTGCAACAAACCCTTGATTCTTGGTTGATCCAATCAAGTCTTGTCAATATCAATGGAACTTGGGTGTTGATAAGGTGTAAACCATAATCAACCAAAATGGATGATTGATCTTGAAAATGACTTGATTCGTCCCTTGACCTTTGTTTGCCTTGGGTGTGATCCCTTATTTGTGATTGTTGAATTCATGCATTCATGCGCATCAGAACATTCATCACACGAAAATTTCAAGGAACTGAGGTATTATTTGAAAATATTTTCAGACCATGGATTGTGGATGAAGGAACACTAAGAAGTACAGTTTCAGATGTCCCGACTTGAAAGAGATAAGGAAGCTA
The DNA here is from genome assembly GCF_024323335.1 of Lathyrus oleraceus. Lineage (NCBI taxonomy): Eukaryota > Viridiplantae > Streptophyta > Magnoliopsida > Fabales > Fabaceae > Lathyrus > Lathyrus oleraceus. Next base: position 231,157,435 of record NC_066580.1, on the reverse strand, counting down.
GCATCTTTTGTATTAGATCCCTTGGACTTCAAACAACGCCATGGGAAGCTTTTGTCTATCTTGTCTACTGATGTGGTTGAAGGACTCTTAAGTGTGCTAGTGCAGTTCTATGATCCTCGCTACCGTTGTTTCACTTTCCCAGATTTTTAGCTTGTGCCTACCTTGGAGGAGTAGTCTCATCTTTTGGGATACCTGTTTCTAGTAGGGTTCCTTTTAGTGGATTGGAGGGGATCCCCCGATCTAGTATTATTGCTGAAGCTCTTTACTTGAAGAAGTCTGAGATAGAGGCTCATTGGGTGAAGAAGGGAAGATTGTTTGGATTGCCATCTGATTTCCTCATCAAGGAAGCTACTAATTTTGCTCAAGCCGGAAGTGTGGATGTTTTCGAAGCTATCTTTGTGTTGCTCATTTGTGGATTAGCTTTGTTCCCTAACATTGACAGTTTTGTTGATGTTAACGCCATTAGACTTTTCTTGATTGGGAATCATGTGCCTAATTTGTTGGGTGATATGTATTTCTCTTTTCATCTAAGGAATTCTAAGGGTGGTGGAACTATTGTCTGTTGCATTCCTCTTTTGTACAAGTGGTTTATTTCGCACTTGCCTCAGACACCTGCTTTTGTGGATAACAAACAATGTCTAAGGTGGTCTCAGAGACTTATGTCTCCCACTAATGACGATAAAGTTTGGTATGATCCGTCTTTGAGCAGTTTGGAGATTATTGATAGTTGTGGAGAATTCTCTAATGTGCCTCTCATTGGTACACAAGGAGGAATTAACTACAACCCTACTTTGGCTCATCATCAAATTGGGTTCCCCATGAGAGACAAACCTAATAATACTTTGTTAGAAGGTATTTTCTATCAAGAGGGTAAAGATCCCCAACATTTGAAGCAGAAGATTGTGCATGCTTGGCATAATGTGCATAGAAAAGAAAGATCTGAGCTTGGTCCGCGCAATTGTGTAGCTTTGGAAGCTTACACTCTTTGGGTGAAGAAGAGAGCTTTGGAGTTGAAGATGCCTTATCCTTGTGAAATACCTATGTCTATGGTTGTGGTTGAGCCATTAACTCTCCCTAACTAAGATGTATAAGAGTTGGAAGACGCGCTCGCCAAGATGAAGCAAGAGAAGGACATGTGGAAAAAGCGTTTCCGTGCTTTGAGCAAGAAGCATGAAGAGTTGTAGTTGGAGTCTAGGAAAAAGATGCACTTATTGAGCTACTTGAATACCGAGTGATGAAGAGACAGAGAGGGCCAGAGGTTTCATCTTCTAGCATGCCTCAGCCTTCCGTTGCTTGGAAGAAGATTGTTGATCAGCTTGTCCTCGAGAAGACTCAGATGAAGGCTTCTTTTGAGACCGAGATTTGACGCATTCGAAGGAAGTACGCGCCTTCGGCTAGGGCTTCTAACATTGTTGTTAGGAATCCTTAGGATGACTAGTCTCCTTTTCTCTTCTTTTTTTTTCATTTGGTTTCTGGATTTGTACTCAATGTAATCCTTCCAATTATATAAATGAAAAGAGATTTTTGGTCTTATAAAAATTACAATTGTTGATATATATATATATATATATATATATATATATATATATATATATATATATATATATATATATATATATATATATATATATATATGTTTGCAAATGATATAGTAAGTTCCTTGAAAACAAAAACAAATAAACAAGCATTGGATTTCATGCACCATTGGTGTTTCTTCTGTGCTTTAGCCAAGCTGACTCATCGGTACAACACCCGCGCTAATCATCTCAGAATTTTGGAGCATCTAGAGCAAGAAAACAGAGAGCTGAAGGACGAGATCGCCCGCCTGACTGCCATGATGGAGTCAGTTCTTGCTGCTCAAAGTCAATCTTCTCCAACACCTGCAACTCCTCCTGCGAGGACGGTTATTTTAGAGGTGGCTACCGCTACCATGTGTGTTGCTGCCGCTCACTTTGTGCATGCTATGTCTACCGGATTCCCGTGGGGAATGCCTTTCGACTTTATGCCTGAAGGCTTTGCGCCTACCTTTGCTTCTATGCCGACATCTAGCCCGGTAATGTCCGTGCCACCTCCCGTTGTGCACACCTTACCGCATGTAAAGGACACCATTTATCACTCCGAGCCGTCTGAGGGTCCGGATGTCTACGAGAAAATGGATGAAATGAAGGATCAGTTTCTTGAGTTACGCAAGGAATTGAAGACGCTGTAAGGTAAGGATTTGTTTGGGAAAAGTGCTATTGAGTTATGTTTAGTGCCCAACGTCAAGATCCCGGTGAAGTTCAAAGTATAAGGGGAAAAGAGTTCCAAAGGGAGACAGATCCGATGGAAACGACTCAAGCTGACTCAAAGATGCGTGTATTGGGGAAAACGCCAATACAACAAAAGTATCCACAAAGGATACCTCGGATAAAAATCCGGACTCAGACTGGGGAAAGATTCACACAGAACCTCCCTGCCGGGGAAAAATTGCATATATTGGGGAAAACACCAATACAGCAAAAGGGTAAATCACAACAGAAACTCCGTTGGGGAACGTCTAACAAAGACTCTCCAGAGGAAGCAAAGGGGTGAGATGTTACCGGTTACTGGGTAACAAACTCAAAGAGACATGTGATCTGAACACCGGTTACTGGGTGAAAGAACAACAAGCTCAGGAAGAATGAATATCTAAGACCGGTATAAGGGTGAGAGATATCAATCAACCAAACATCTGAGAAAGACCTGAAAAAGGTATATCAACTCAGGAAAACTCTGACTCCACAGGGGACCAAGGTCATAATAGGGAGCAGAAAGGAAGGAACACCAGGGATGCCGGTTACTGGGTATATAATAGGTGGCCGACCGAAACGTGAATTGGTTTTTACTGCCAAAACACTCATCATCCTGAAGAGAGCAAAACGCAAACTTATTAAAGGATGGATATTCGATTCTACAAAGAATACGAATCTTACTCCACTGGAGAAACAATCAAAAGATTTTGACCAAGGAGTGCATGAGATATATTATCTATTACCGTCAGAACGTAGATAATATACTCGCATGGAAGGAACACCAGGGATACCGGTTACTGGGTATATAATACGTGACCTACCGGAAAGAGAAACAATCGTTACCAACAACAACAGGGTAGACGAAAGATAACTCGCTGGGGATAAATTGCAAGCATACGACAATTATCCAGGAGACATATCACCGGTTACTGGGAGATACGCTCAACAAAGGGGTAAAAAAGAATATTCGATTCCGCAAAAGGAACACGAATCTTACTCAACTGGGGAAACGCAACAGGCTTCGACTGAAGAGTGCATGAGATATATTATCCATTACCGTCAGAACGTGGATAATACACTCGCATAGAAGTTTATCCACAACCGGTTACTGGGTTAATAAAGGATAAATCATCCTAAAAGAAAGGCATCGGGATACCAAAACTAGTTATATAATGATGACCAATCAAAGGGAGCAACAATCATTACCAACAAAAGGGTAGATGAAAGAGAACTCACCGGGGATGCATTGATAAAAATCAATGATCCGGGGAACATATCACTAGCAAACGGTGAAAGGACCCGCTGAGGATAAAATTGCTAGCATACGGCAATTATCCACAAGAAAGAGGGAATATCCGCTGGGGATACAATTTCTTATTCAGAGCAATTACCCAGAAGAGGGTGAAGAAAGATCAACATCGAATACTGGATATTGATAACCACCAAGAGAAACCGTCATCAGATAGGATGAACAACAAGGTTAACTCTGCAAAGGGGAGAGATTAGGATTTACAACTACCGAATACTGGGTAGAAGACCAAAGACTCAGCTGAGAATAAGGTGAATGATTGCCGGTTACTGAGCAATATCCAACTATTCCACAAGGAAGCACAGACTCCGATAGGGAGACAACAATAACATAGGATTTACAACTACCGAATACTTGGTAGAAAACCACAAAATCCGCCATCAACCAGACTGAACCACAAAGGTTACCTCTGCTAGGGGATGAAAGTAGGATTTATAACTACTGAATACAGGGTAGAAAACCATAACTCTGATGAGGATAAAAAGTAGGGTTTACAACTACCGAATACTGGGTAGAAGACCAAAGCCTCTGCGTGGGGAGCGAAAGGATCACTACTCCGCACGGGGAAAACAAATAGCGTTTATAACTACTAGTTACTGGGTAGAAAACCACAAACTCTGCGGAAGAGCAAGAAAAAATAGGATTTACAACTATCGAATACTGGGTAGAAAACCACCAACTCTTGCTGAGGAACAAAAGGTTCACAAATACCAATCTCTGGGTAAACAACCACAGATTCCGCAAAGAGGGAAAAAAAGTATATAGGATTTACAACTACCGGTTACTGGGTAGAAAACCGCAAAGAAAAATAGGACTTACAACTACCGGTTACTGGGTAGAGGCCCAAAGACTCCGTTGGGGATAAGATGAACTATTGTCGGTTACTGGGCAATTTATTCATTCATTCCACAGGGAAGCACAAGAGACAGTTAAAAAAAGGCCAATTCAGGATCAAACCAAAAAGGCGAACTGAATCAAGACTCGGCCTAATGAGGATATAACTCAATAGGGAAAACCCATCCCAATATATATGTTGGGAGGAAACGGAAACAACCATCATCCACGAGGATATATCTCAGTGGGGAACTGCAGAAGGAAAAACAAACACTTTCTACTTAAGGGGCTGACTCTATATTAAGAGATTAGACACCCGACATCTGCTAGGGGAGATCTACTGGGGAGATCTATATCACCAATTAGCAGGAGATAACAAACAAAAGATATATGGCAAAAATGCAACATGAATATCTGAATGTTGAAAGTATGCATGAATATGCTTGATTTATGTTTGATGAATGCTGACAAAACAGACATTTCTAACACAAACAGGTCCAGGAATCAAAGACCCGGTACTACACTACAGGAGAGAAAGCCAGGATCATCGGAGAACAAACAATCTGTCGGGATCAGGAAACAACAAGATCTCTGCAAGGATGGATCATCAGTCTCAGCTGGGAAACAGGAGCTCACTGTGCAGGTAAGAACTTCTACGAAAACAGACCACACAAGTAGAATCTGGCCGCACAAGCAACTCTACTGGGGATACTGTCAGCAACTCTATTGGGGACGAATCCACTGAGGGAAAAAAGATCACGCAAGTAGCTTCTGCCACAAAAGCAACTCTACTGGGATCGGAGATATCAGGAAATCACCAAATCTCTGCAGGGGAGGGATCAACATTACAGATACAACCCACCACTGGGGATTTATCTGATGCAGAGAAGGAGAACTGGGGATCAACCACCAAAAACTGAACCTTCCAAAAGGAACCACAACTGCTGAGGAGGAAAGAATTACTGCTCTGCTGAAGGGAGGAGAGGTGAAAACCTCCACAAGCACTCTGATGGGGAGAAGTCCAACAAAGGCTCTGCTCAACAAAAATCTGCTAGGGAGAAATCCCAACAAACACCCTGCTCGGGGGGAACAAAATCTCAACAGAAGCTCTGCTTGGGGAGAAACCCCAACAACAATCTGGAGAAAGAGGATACAACCATGCCAGGAATATGAACAAATGTCTTACCCTGTTGGAAATCATGCCACCCTTGGGAGAGCATTGAGAAATTCTCAAGTATCCTTTCATCATTGGGAATGTTCACTTTGTTTAAAAACAAATTTGAAAAATTTTATTTGTTTAAAACAATGGCATTTTATCAATTAAAACATGCAAAACATTTGTTGAATTGAAACAAATAAGAGTGCAAATAATTGGATAAAAGCTCAAATTTATTTGATGGAATGGTAGCCTGCAAATGGCAAGACTCCATAGATCTGTACAAATTTGAAATCGGTGATATATATTGGAAGAGGGTTACATTGAACATAATGATCCTTTCTCTACCAATTCGAATTCGATGTATTTGAAGCTTCAGCTGACGATGACTGAGCGAGAATCTCTTACGAAAAGACGGATGTGAAACAGAAAGTCTTGTCAGGATGCAGTTACTTGCCAAATCCCTAATTTTTGCCTAGATTGCCCCAGGGTGAGGTACTCAATCTAGCGGGATGCAAATATACTTTTTTCATGTCTCTAATTTTTGCCTGGATCACCCTTTCGGGTTATCCACCGAGACGCTCATTTTTGCCTAAGCCGCCCTTTCGGGTTTTCAACTTAGCGAGTTATTCTGTTTTTCTTTTTAGGCGAAGTATTTCTTGACTGCATCTGAATTCACAGGACCAGTGAAATCCTCCCCATCCATTGTTGTAAGCATCAAAGCACCGCCTGAAAAGGCTATCTTAACAACATATGGACCTTCGTAGTTTGGAGTCCACTTGCCCCTGGAATCGGGCGCGAAAGACAAGACTTTGTTGAGCACGAGGTCGCCTTCGCGGAACACACGAGGCTTGACCTTCTTATCGAATGCTTTCTTCATTCTCTGCTGATATAACTGACCATGGCACATGGCAGTCAATCGCTTCTCTTCAATCAAATTCAATTGGTCGTAACGAATCTGAATCCATTCAGCATCAGTCAATCAGGGTTTTGAGGGTATGCTTTTCTTTCATTTCTTTTCTTTTGATATTTTGATTTTGATTCTTTTATTTTTCACCCTTTTTTTTTTATTACATTTGTAATGCCCCAGTTTGACTGTTTTGTTGATTCTCAATACGCAGCTGAATGATCTTCTTTTTGTGCTCAAGAAGACGGGTAATCTCGTCAGGAATCCTTTCAACATCATTTTCCTCTGCCTCGAATACAGGGAATTCAAAATTGGGAGATGACGTTGGATCATTATGTTCAATGGGTTTTAGAATCAACCTGCTTAATGATTTGGGATAATGAAAAACTTTAGAATTTAAATAAACAAATCATTATGCAGATGAAAAGATTTCTTTTATTCTTGTTTTTAGGGTTTTTTGTGATCACCAATTTCATGCAAAAAAGTGAAAAGTGAAAACAATTGGAAAAACAAATGTTTAACATGAATTTATCGAATGAAAACATCATTGTATTAAATGTTTCCAACAATGTCATCACTTCTCCTTTTGGCGTGGGAGAAGGGTTTTAAACAAAGCAAACATATTACGCTGACTTATGAATGACCGTAGGAACATCCACAGCGACCCAATTGTGACAGATCCCACCAGGGATGACAAAATTGTCAGTATCCTCTACATCTTCTTCCAGAATAGCAGCAACTTCTTCACTCTGATCGGCGTGGATGAAACCTCCACTCTTGAACAACCCTTTGTCGTTGAAGATCCCAGAAGAATAGCCAATGCCAGCCCGGGATTTGTTGTCTTCAAGCTCGATCATTTTCCCTAGACCATCGACTGCACCACATTCAATGGGCAGTTTCGCATCACGATAGGAAGCAAATGAAGGAGTTTTCTTCTCAATTGGCTCAACAATAGATAAAGCTTCGAAAGAAGTTCCAACTTCATCCTCAACATCAATGTATGAGAAAGAAGACAAGTGGCTAACCAGGAATAAATCCATCAAAGACACTTAGTCTGGCAAATTCCTCCTTGAGTTCACAATTCTCTTGCTCAAGATGATCCATAAATCTTGCAGAGATGGCTCTGGTGTAGTACCGGCGAAGTGCGTCTTCAAAATAAATGAAGAGCTCCGAAGTCAGACCACAAGACCAAAGGCTGAGAACGACACCTGCTCATGCAAATGATGCATGAAATGCTGGTGCATATGATTTGTTTATTTCAAAGGACCTCGAGGGTTTTATTTGCAAACTTTGAAATATTAATCATTTTATTGCATATGGAAATATCTCATCAGATAATTCTTTGTCTTTCCATGTCTGAAATTTTTTGCAAAGAAACCCCTTAAGTTCCTTGAGAAAAAAAATTCTCATTTTTTGATGATATGGATGCAGATGAATGCATGAATGCAACAATCACACTCAAGGATCAAGCAAAGCACACCAGACAAAGGTCATGGGATGGTTCATATTATCCCTAATATCAATCATCCATTTTGGTGGATTATGGTTTTCACCTTATCAACACCCAAGTTCCATTGATATTAACGATATATGAACTATTCAACCATCCTTAATATCAATCATCCATTTTGGTGGATTATGGTTTTCACCTTATCAATACCCAAGTTCCATTGATATTAACGATAGTTGAACGGATCAACCATGAATCACGGGTTTGTTGTGAGTCACGAGCATGGAGTCTCGGTTAAGAACCACCCAAAGGGAGTGTACTATGGTTTAAACCTGCCGAACATGTTCTATAAGAGGTTCCCATAGTCATCATCCCATCTTTCGAATAATAGCGGAGGAACGAATACTTGTATTCCAAAAATATTCGCAAGAGAGACTCTTATGAGTGTAGTATCGCGTAACAATCGCATCAAATCTGACATTTGAACGACCTCCGCACTACGTCCTAAAAATAGGCCAAGATGGGCTTCGTAAACTAAGGACCTTGGCTTCTAAGGCACACATTGGAAGAATGATGCCTAACCACAAATAACTTGTGTGACATCATTAATCCAACATGACCTCCACCAAGTGAATGGACTCGTAAGTCAACTTGCTAAGGAATAACTCCACACAAGTCGACGAGACTATGCCATTATCCTATCATAAGGTGCACTCGAGTTCGGGTATAGAACTCATCTCACAGAGATCACCAAGCAAGCAAGCAATTAATATATCAAGCAAATCAATCATTACAAACAATACAGTAATCCCAAATTGCACAAAAAATATGTCATAAACAATAGACAAATATGATACAACAAAGTGTGAAAAGTTGGCAAACCCACCAGGCAAATTTTATCCCCAGCAGAGTCGCCACTTTTCTGTAGCGGTGTATTCGTTACTTTATGATTTATTGACTAAATCAAAAGCAAAGCATACAAGATAGAGTCGCCACCGCACTTCTATTTATCCAAAGGAATGGCTAGAAAGCGAACAAAAGCCTAAGAAGTTTTACGCATAGAAAACTAATAAAAGGTCAGAGATCTGGGTAAGGGGGTAATTATGCAAAGGGAAGGTGTTGGGCACCCAATGCATCCTAGGTACTCCTAGGGAACCCTTTTCACAACTTGTTATAAAATTATTTGTTTATGAAATATTTTGTGCAAACATGATTGAAGGGATGAGAGAAGAATATACAATTTTTATTATTTTTGTGTTTGGATGGATGAACCCATTGCCTACGTACCTTTACAGGATCAAAAACTCGTAGTTCGGCTAAAAGATTTCCAAAAAGTAAGTGGATTGATTTTAAACAAAAGCCTTAAGGTCTTTCATTATCCACGGGAGAAAACTCAACCTGAACCAACAATTCACCATGTGAGAACAACTTCAACAGGCTAGTGAGGGGTTAACCCTATAATAAGCATGGAAGTCTTAAAATTCAATCACTAAGGATGCGGTGAGATTTACATCAACCACTAAGATAATTGAGATCTATGGCTAATGTATGAAAACTTATCAAGAAGTGGACAAAACCACAAAACAATTGAATGAGTGGAATTAACCATTTATGAGTATTCACAAAAGATGGTCAAAGTTGATATTAGATTCAATTCAGAAGAAGTATTGTGAAAATGAAGTTTGAAAATCAGAGGCTTAAGGCCTAGGTTTCTAGTTTTGAAAACAAGTGAGAATGTTTGCACAAAGGTTTTCTGGTTTTGGGTTAAGGATGAAAACAAGGTTCAAAGTTAAGCACAAAAGGGGTGAGGGTTAAGGTTAAGTGTAACACCCTTCTAAAATACCCCAAATATTTAATTAAAACAACATATATAAATCAGAGTAATTATGCCATTTAAGGGTGTCACACAAACACATCACACCATGTTCCAAATTATCCTGTCATGCTCATTCATTTAATCAAATAAAACATTTGCATAATTCGCAGCGGAATAAAATCCAACATCAATATAAAACATGTAACACAATACATGTAAACTTATTCAACAATCATCAACGAAAAACAAGTAAAACATCCCGTCCCGATGTTACATCTATCAGAGCACGACCCACTAAGGAACTATACTAGACTCCAAGGACTAGCTTCTACTCAATCACTGCTCGTTACCTGAAAATAAAGTTGTAAGGGTGAGTTCCTCAATCGATATAATAAGCATTATAAAATCTCATGTAATGTTAAGTAAATAACACATTAATCACCCTAATCGTATCACATATTCAGTAACGGCACATCAACTCAAATATCATATTCAACACCAACACACTTCATACTCATACTCAATGCCCACACAAACACACAACACACGTGTAATACTGGAATACATCCATTCATATTATACGCCATACAAAATTTATGCAATGAGACTCCATGCATGCGGTACCGACTATTCTTGAACATATAGTTCAACTTCACCGACCAATCCAGGTACGGCTACCAAGCTCACTAATCCCACTCATTTGAGACCTAGTGACTCACATCACTAATTCCTCACCCCAAGGGCCATGCTATGCACGCTAATTCACCTAGCATGCAAACATCAACAACAGTCCAAAATGACTAACATCACTAATTCCTCACCACGGGAATTAGCTACCACCATAAAGGCCACAATATGCATGCTACTCATCTAGCAATGCAACATCACAACAATAATCCACAATGGACATATGCTCACACTCTAAGCCATAAAGCAGTCCATTCACAAACACATGCATAATATATACATTCACAACATTATGCATACCATCATACATCATCAACACATGTATCAATACTTCATATCATGTCAAATAATTAACACAGTATTAGCACACTCTACTAATACCTATACTGCTCAAAACGGCGGGAATAATCCCTACTATCTCACTCACCGATCTAGGCCAACCATCACATATACACATAACATTTAAAATATCCATTTTTCCACTTTTTAACAGTGTTAACCGGTTAACGCCCTGGGTTAACCGGTTAACGCAACACAGAACACACTTTCTGGCAAAACGCAACAGTGTTAACCGGTTAACGCCCTGGGTTAACCGGTTAACGCAGACAGAACAGCCACATTACACAAGTCAAAACAGTGTTAACCGGTTAACACCCTGGGTTAACCGGTTAACGCAGACAAAACAGCAATTTTTCACAATTTATAACAGTGTTAACCGGTTAACACCCTGGGTTAACCGGTTAACGCAAGACAGAAAGCTGTTCCTGCGCTAACACAAAGCAGAATGCAGAATTTTCCGCAATTTCCGCCGTTGGAGGACTTCCGGACCTCCGATTCCAATTCCGTAAAAAGCTATACGTTCGGGAAAACACTACCCATCCAATTACCGATTAAATTTCAGATTTTACATAACTTATTCATCACAATATTCAGCATTCCAAATCCCAATTAGGGTCAATTCACGGTTTATCACTACCCATTACATGCTAACCCATAATACCCATTAAACGACGATAAACCCCCCTTACCTGAGTTAATCCGGCAAATCTCAAGCTCCAAGCTCTTCTCTTCTTCAACCTTCTTCCTCTTGCTCTGCCTCTTTGCCCTTTTCCTCTTCCTCAGTCGCTTCTCTATTTCACGTGAAAACCTTTTCTTTACCAAATGGACTCTTTTCCTCATTCCAACTTATATATATTTTCCAATTTATATTATTATCCCAATTATAATAATAATAATCCAATAATAAAATAACCCAATTATTTGATTAAATTAATAATATACTATTAACTTAATTTAAATAATTATTTTATTTTATTGGGGTGTTACAACTCTCCCCCACTAAAAGAGTTTTCGTCCTCGAAAACATACCTCAAGCGAATAACTCCGGATAAGACTCCTTCATCTGACTCTCAAGTTCCCAAGTCACATTGCCACCTGCTGGTCCTCCCCAAGCTACCTTCACCAAAGCAATCTCTTTACCCCGCAACTGCTTCAACTCTCGATCCTCGATCCTCATAGGTGATGTTTCAACAGTCAGGTTATCTCTCACCTGTACATCATCTACTTGGACTACATGCGACGGATCATGAATGTACCTCCTCAATTGAGACACATGAAAAACCTCATGCAAATTCGCAAGCGACGGCGGTAAAGCGATACGATAGGCTACTTCCCCTATCCTCTCCAAAATCTGATAAGGACCAATAAATCGAGGTGTCAACTTCTTCGACTTCAAAGCTCGACCAACACCAGTTATCGGAGTAACACGAAGAAACACATGATCTCCCTCTTGAAACTCAAGTGACTTCCTCCTCTTATCATGATAACTCTTCTGACGACTCTGAGCAATTCTCATCTTCTCCTGAATCATCTTAATCTTTTCCGTAGTTTGTTGGACAATCTCCGGTCCAACCACAACACTCTCACCGGACTCATACCAACATAAAGGTGTCCGATATCTCCTACCATACAAAGCTTCAAACGGTGCCATACCAATGCTCGAATGAAAACTATTGTTGTAGGTAAACTCAATCAAAGGTAAATAACAATCCCAAGCGCCTCCCTTTTCCAAAACACAAGCCCTCAAAAGATCCTCCAGTGACTGAATCGTCCTCTCAGTCTGACCATCAGTCTGCGGATGATATGCAGAACTCAATCTCAGCTTAGTTCCCAAAGCCCTCTGCAAACCTTCCCAGAACTTCGATGTAAATCTAGGATCTCTGTCCGAAACAATACTCGACGGAGTACCATGCAAACTTACAATCTTCTCAATATACAACTCAGCTAATCTCTCTAACGGATAATCCATTCTGATCGGAATGAAATGAGCCGACTTCGTCAATCTATCCACAATCACCCAAATGGCTTCAAAGTTCTTATTTGTCCTCGGTAAACCAGAAACAAAATCCATACTGATACTATCCCACTTCCACTCTGGAATAGCCAACGGTTGCATTAGCCCAGACGGCTTCTGATGCTCAATCTTTGACTTCTGACAAGTCAAACAAGAATAAACAAAACTAGCAATTTCTCTTTTCATTCCCGGCTACCAAAATAACTTTTTCAAATCCTGATACATCTTCGTAGCTCCAGGATGAATACTCAAGCCACTACGATGTCCTTCCTCCAGAATACTCTTCTTAAGTTCGGTAACATCCGGAATACACACCCGATTACCAAATTTCAAAACACCATTCTCATCAACTCTGAATTCACCACCTTGACCTTGATTCACTAAAGTCAACTTATCATCCAAAAGCACATCGGATTTCTGACCTTCTCTAATCTCATCCAGAATACCACTCGTTAACTTCAACATTCCCAATTTAACACTATTGTGAGTACTCACACACACCAAACTCAAGTCTCTAAACTGCTCAATCAAATCCAATTCCTTAACCATTAACATAGACATATGTAACGATTTCCGGCTCAACGCATCAGCTACTACATTTGCTTTACCCGGATGGTAATTCAAACCAAAGTCATAATCCTTCAGAAACTCTAACCATCTCCTCTGTCTCGTATTCAGCTCTTTCTGATCAAACAAATACTTTAAACTTTTATGGTCACTGAAAACTTCAAATCTTGACCCGTACCAATAATGCCTCCATAACTTCAGAACAAACACCACAGCTGCCAACTCTAAATCGTGCGTCGGATAGTTCCTCTCATGAACCCTCAGTTGTCTCGAAGCATAAGCTATAACCTGCTTATTCTGCATCAACACACCACCCAAACCCAACAATGAAGCATCACAGTAAACCTCAAATAATTCCGACGAACTCGGTAATATCAGAATAGGAGCAGTAGTTAACCTTCTCTTTAACTCTTGGAAACCTTCTTCACATTTTGAGTCCCAAACAAACGCTTGCCCCTTTCTAGTCAACATCGTCAACGGTAAAGCCAACTTAGAAAATCCCTCAATGAACTTCCTATAATAACCAGCCAAACCAAGAAAACTTCTTATCTCAGAAACTGACTTCGGAGCTTCCCACTTAGATACCGCTTCTATCTTAGAAGGATCAACAGCAACACCACCTCTTGAAATCACATGACCAAGAAAACTAACCTCTTCTAACCAAAATTCACACTTGGACAATTTTTAGCAAATAACTTCTTTTCTCGCAGAACTCCTAAAACCACTCTCAATTGCTCAGCATGCTCTTCTTCAGATTTCGAATACACCAAAATGTCATCAATAAACACTACAACAAACTTATCTAGGTACGGATGGAAAATCCTATTCATATACTCCATAAATACTCCAGGCGCATTAGTCACACCAAAAGGCATTACAGAATACTCATAATGTCCATACATTGTTCTGAAAGCAGTCTTCTGAATATCCTCAGTTTTCACACGTATCTGATGATACCCAGATCTCAAATCTATCTTGCTGAACACACTCGCACCAACCAACTGATCCATCAAATCATCAATCCTCGGCAAAGGATACCGATTCTTGATCGTCACTTTATTCAGTTGCCTGTAGTCCACACATAACCTCATAGTACCTTCTTTCTTCTTAACCAATAACACTGGTGCACCCCACGGTGACACACTCGGACGAATAAATTTCTTATCCAACAGATCTTCCAACTGACTCTTCAATTCAGTTAACTCAACAGCAGACATACGGTACGGAGCCATCGATATCGGCGTAGTACCAGGTACCAAATCAATCGAGAACTCAACTTCACGCTCTGGCGGCAATTCATTCACCTCTTCCGGAAACACATCAGGAAAATCACACACCACGGCTAGATCGCCAATCACCAGTTTATCTTTAGCCTCTAAAGTCGCTAACAGCATAAACAACTCTGCCCCATCCGCTACTGCCTCATTCACATGCTTTGCTGATAGAAACAAACTCTTTCCTTCCTCATTCTCAGGAAATATCACAGTCTTATCAAAACAGTTGATAGAAACTAGGTTAAACACCAACCAGTTCATACCCAAGATAACATCAATCTGCACTAATGGAAGACACACAAGGTCTATCCCAAAGTCTCTACCAAAAATACTCAAGGGACAATTTAAACAAACTGAAGTAGTAGTCACTGAACCCTTCGCAGGAGTATCAATCACCATACTGCCATACATCTCAGATATCTCTAATTTAAGTTTCACAGCACAATCCAAAGATATAAAAGAATGAGTAGCACCGGTGTCAATAATAGCTACAAGAGGAAAGCCATTAATATAACACGTACCTCGGATCAAACGATCATCTGCAGAAGTCTCAGAACCCGATAAAGCAAAGACCTTGCCTCCTGACTGATTCTCTTTCTTCGGCTTAGGACACTGTGGACTGATATGACCCACCTCTCCACAGTTGAAGCAAGTCAGAGTCTTCATCCGGCACTCTGCAGCCAAATGACCACCTTTACCACACTTGAAACACTTCTTCTCAACACTGGTACACTCGTGGGAACGATGTCCCGCCTGACCACATCTGTAACACTTAGCAGGGGCACTAGAGTCTCCCCCACTAGGCCTCTTCATCCCACTCTGCCTCTGGGAACCTTTGCCAGCTGCATACGGTTTCCCACGATCATTCTGATTCTTGCCTTTCCTATCAACCCTCTGCTGATAGCTCTCTGCTCTGGCCTTAGTATCCTGTTCAAAAATCCTGCAACAGTCAACCAAGTCAGAAAACACTCTGATCCGCTGATATCCAATAGCCTGCTTGATCTCGGGACGCAACCCGTTCTCAAACTTCACACATTTTGAAAAATCTCCAGCAGCCTCATTATAGGGAGTGTAATACTTTGACAGCTCTGTGAACTTAGCGGCATACTCAGTAACAGACCTGTTACCCTGCTTCAATTCCAAGAACTCTATCTCTTTCTTTCCTCTAACATCCTCTGGAAAGTACTTCCTCAGAAATCTCTCTCTGAACACCGCCCAAGTGATCTCAGCATTCCCAGCAGTTTCCAACTCAGTGCGGGTAGCAACCCACCAATCATCAGCTTCCTCTGACAGCATATGCGTACCGAACCTGACCTTCTGGTTATCGGCACACCCAGTCACTCGGAAGATCCTCTCGATCTCCTTCAACCACTTCTGAGCGCCATCTGGATCGTATGCTCCCTTGAACATTGGAGGATTGTTCTTCTGGAACTCACTCAGTTGACGAGCAACTCCCATTCCCACAACATTCGGATTCCCTCCAAGTACTCCAGCTAGCATACCCAGAGCCTCAGCAATCGCAGCATCATCTCTACCTCTTCCAGCCATTCTATTCTGAAAACCCAACAAGCTAAAACAATAAGTACTGATAGGGTTACACAACACCTATCCCGTACAGGGGAAACAGAATAATTACGACTCGACTCGACCGACTATGCTCTGATACCACTAATGTAACACCCTTCTAAAATACCCCAAATATTTAATTAAAACAACATATATAAATCAGAGTAATTATGCCATTTAAGGGTGTCACACAAACACATCACACCATGTTCCAAATTATCCTGTCATGCTCATTCATTTAATCAAATAAAACATTTGCATAATTCGCAGCGGAATAAAATCCAACATCAATATAAAACATGTAACACAATACATGTAAACTTATTCAACAATCATCAACGAAAAACAAGTAAAACATCCCGTCCCGATGTTACATCTATCAGAGCACGACCCACTAAGGAACTATACTAGACTCCAAGGACTAGCTTCTACTCAATCACTGCTCGTTACCTGAAAATAAAGTTATAAGGGTGAGTTCCTCAATCGATATAATAAGCATTATAAAATCTCATGTAATGTTAAGTAAATAACACATTAATCACCCTAATCGTATCACATATTCAGTAACGGCACATCAACTCAAATATCATATTCAACACCAACACACTTCATACTCATACTCAATGCCCACACAAACACACAACACACGTATAATACTGGAATACATCCATTCATATTATACGCCATACAAAATTTATGCAATGAGACTCCATGCATGCGGTACCGACTATTCTTGAACATATAGTTCAACTTCACCGACCAATCCAGGTACGGCTACCAAGCTCACTAATCCCACTCATTTGAGACCTAGTGACTCACATCATTAATTCCTCACTATGGGAATTAGCTACCACCCCAAGGGCCATGCTATGCACGCTAATTCACCTAGCATGCAAACATCAACAACAGTCCAAAATGACTAACATCACTAATTCCTCACCACGGGAATTAGCTACCACCATAAAGGCCACAATATGCATGCTACTCATCTAGCAATGCAACATCATAACAATAATCCACAATGGACATATGCTCACACTCTAAGCCATAAAGCAGTCCATTCACAAACACATGCATAATATATACATTCACAACATTATGCATACCATCGTAGATCATCAACACATGTATCAATACTTCATATCATGTCAAATAATTAACACAGTATTAGCACACTCTACTAATACCTATACTGCTCAAAACGGCGGGAATAATCCCTACTATCTCACTCACCGATCTAGGCCAACCATCACATATACACATAACATTTAAAATATCCATTTTTCCACTTTTTAACAGTGTTAACCGGTTAACGCCCTGGGTTAACCGGTTAACGCAACACAGAACACACTTTCTGGCAAAACGCAACAGTGTTAACCGGTTAACGCCCTGGGTTAACCGGTTAACGCAGACAGAACAGCCACATTACACAAGTCAAAACAGTGTTAACCGGTTAACACCCTGGGTTAACCGGTTAACGCAGACAAAACAACAATTTTTCACAATTTATAACAGTGTTAACCGGTTAACACCCTGGGTTAACCGGTTAACGCAAGACAGAAAGTTGTTCCTGCGCTAACACAAAGCAGAATGCAGAATTTTCCGCAATTTCCGCCGTTGGAGGACTTCCGGACCTCCGATTCCAATTCCGTAAAAAGCTATACGTTCGGGAAAACACTACCCATCCAATTACCGATTAAATTTCAGATTTTACATAACTTATTCATCACAATATTCAGCATTCCAAATCCCAATTAGGGTCAATTCACGGTTTATCACTACCCATTACATGCTAACCCATAATACCCATTAAACGACGATAAACCCCCCTTACCTGAGTTAATCCGGCAAATCTCAAGCTCCAAGCTCTTCTCTTCTTCAACCTTCTTCCTCTTGCTCTGCCTCTTTGCCCTTTTCCTCTTCCTCAGTCGCTTCTCTATTTCACGTGAAAACCTTTTCTTTACCAAATGGACTCTTTTCCTCATTTCCAACTTATATATATTTTCCAATTTATATTATTATCCCAATTATAATAATAATAATCCAATAATAAAATAACCCAATTATTTGATTAAATTAATAATATACTATTAACTTAATTTAAATAATTATTTTATTTTATTGGGGTGTTACATTAAGGGACAAAGCCAAGGATAGGAGTTGCTTTCTCAAAATCATAGAAATGATCCAAGGAAGTTCCTTTGGAATTTAGGCAACACAAAACAGATAACAGATAAACAAGGTATCAGAAATAACCAAAATAAATGGAAACTAGATGCCAATCAATGGACTTATACACGACTCACAAAACAAAGATGGATACCAGATGCCAATCTATGGACTTACACTAGCCTCACAAAACAAAGAAAACATGGAAACCAGGTACCAATCAATGGACTTACACTAGCCTCACAAAGAAAAGAAAACATGGAAACCAGGTGCCAATCAATGGACTTACACTAGCCTCACAAAGCAAAGAAAACAAATGCAATAAGCAAGAGGAAACAAGTTGCCAATAAATGGTCTTACACTCGACTCCAAGGAAATGGAATGCCAATCAATGGTCTTAGTTCCAACTCCTACCAGATCACAGGAAACAAATGCCAATAGCTGGACTTACAATTGACTCCTCAATGGACAAAACAAAATGTCACAAAGTATGAACAATGATCATGAAATGATATACAATTAATGCTCAAAGATGAAAACAATGCACAGAGGCACACACAAACAATTATGCACAGATGGACAAATAAGCAAACAAGCAGTCAATTATCACACACTATACACAATCAATAGGCTCAAGCAAGGTTGGGCTTTAGTCAAGGGGTCATATCGACCTTGACAAACAAGCCAAATACTGGAATGGGTGGTCAGGCTCTTAACCTCTAACATTGAGAGTTAGGGTGAGCAGATGAAATGGAGATGAGGGTTATGCCTCATAGATCTTAACCCGGGCCTGGGTGAGCTTTGATTCAAAGAATGTGTGGGAGTCCAGAATGAGGAACTCTATTCCACAATGACTGACTCTATATACAAGATTTTTGGTTTTTATTCAAATTGCATCAACACATGGTGTGAGCAAGATGAAAAACACAACTGAATAGCAGGGGATGGATTGCACATCCCTTTTATCTGCCAATTGCCTCTTAAGAGGACTTAACCTGCTTGGCACAAAATAAAACAAACGAAGACATGGCCTCTTAAGGAGGGCTTCAGACAGGTGCCTGCCAAAATAACATGGCAGGTCTTCCAGACTACATGAAGTTAAGAAATTTACCTAAATGGTATGCCAACCACAAGCAAAGCAAAGCAACTCAAATAATGAGTTAAAGCTACTAAGGTACCTGTAAGAAAAGCTAAAACATCAGTAGGATATTCAGACAAACAACCAACAGTTAAGAACAGTCAGACAATCCCAATATGTACAACATGTAAGCCATAAGAGGCAAACAATCAAGTGATTCACTACCAAAGGACCTACAAAATAACCAAAGGTTAGTAAACAAGGCAAATAACCAAGCTCAAATGATGAGGTAACATCATCCATGTAGATGAAACAGGGATGGAAAATGGGAAAAATACACAACCAATCCTCAAATGTCAATTATCATGTTAAGAATAAACACACAAAATTTCATGGCAATTGGATTATTTTTGAGCATTTCATGATAGAAAGAATGAAGCATGGTCACAAAAGCATACATGTTCAACTAGTCTAACACAATTCAAAAACTAGAAGAGATAAAATCATGAAATCCATACCAAAAAATAAAGGACATTCCAAGGATCATTTAGCAAAAAGAATGGAATTATTTGGATGATTTTTCAATTTGATATGCATTTTTGAAGTTGGCAAAATATTTGAAATAAAAATGAAACATGCATCGGCAATTATGGAGGGAAAGGCAAAATGAAGGAAATAATTTGAAATATGGCATATGCAGGAATCGAAGTGAGTAAGCGCTGGAAACAGAAAATAAAAACCAAAGTGCCATCGCCAGGTATCGAAGCAGGTTTACATTCAAAACGCTGGCGTTTTATTTAATGAAGTGGCGCTACAGTGGCAGTCAAAGCAATGCGTGGCGAAGTCAAAGCAGCGAGGGCCTATCATTATGCTAGCAAGGCGCACGCGTGGCATGCGCAAGGGGACAAAACCCTAGACACATCAGCATGAACCAGACGGTGGTTCCTAGGAGCTGTGCGCGGCGGAAAACACCGTCTTCCTCGCGAAGACGGTGGTGAACAGTAGACATTCAACAATTTTTTCCCAGATTTTAATAAAATTCATATCATCAGAAAGCTCATGCTACATAGGTTACAGATCGAGCATTAATTCAGTCTAATTCATCACCAATTATGCAAATCGAAACAAAGTATATTATGCATTCAAAACTTCAATCACATATATCTCAGCCAATAGTTCATCATTTTCAATTCTAAAAGCATCAGAAGAATCAGCATTCAAAGATCTACACTAACATGCCAATGGATTAAAGGATTATGAGATTCGAAAAATTAACCTCTTGAAGAGCAGTTCCCGGAAACGCACTATTCAAGACTTCAAATGATCCAAATCAACTCCTGAGATGATAACTTGAAGCTTTATGTATTAATTGAGGCTTGGCAAGTGCTAGATCCAGCTCAAATATCACTTTCCATCTTCATGTTCTTGCTTGGAGTATGCATGAATTCTGGCCAAAATCAATGATCCAATGCTTGATCCACACCAAATTAATATCACAGAACAAGAATATGGAAGAAAAACTCAATGTTATGTGGAAGAATTTTGAATTTCAATGGAGAGAAGAATTTGGTGTGTGATGAAAACTAGATCTAGAAATGGTGAATCCCCCAAAATTCTGTTAGGATTATGTATATATACCCTGTACTAATCACCTCTTAATCAAAATTAAACATGTTTAGTTGACTCTAAGTGAAAATAAGGTGTTTTGGCAAATTTGGAAAATTGGTGGTGCATGGAGCATTCTCACGTGAACAGTGCTAATGAGAGCTCAAATTCATTTAAAATCTTCCCATGCACATGTTGGCAATGGTAACTTGTCCATACAATGCACCAATTTCAAATTTGCCAATTTCCCTCCAAACTGATCTTGAATATGCAAATAGCCATATGATGAAGAATCATGCAATGTAATGAATGATTTGGAAAGTTCATGTCATGAAAAGAAAAATGCAAAAAGGAGCACTCAAATTGGAGTTATGAGTCAAAAGTTATGGCCTTTTGAAGTTCCATGCACTCTTGGCAATGATTGGACCATATCTCTTCAACCACTCACCAGATGCTCATGATCTTGGACTTTTCGGAAATGGGAGAGAGAGAGATCTTCAACTTTTATGTTGGACAAAAATTCATTTGAAGCTTCCTTGATGTTAGAAAGTTGAGTTGAAGTTGGACCAAAAACTTTCCATTTTTGGAAACTTGAAATTATAGGTCACTTTCCATTTTTGGAAACTTTTGACTTGACCTCAAATTCTTCAATGTTAATGTTTGACATGATGAATAAGCATTGTTGGAACATGAATGGGATGAAGAAACTCAATTTCTCAATTCAAAACCCACAGTTGACTTTTCAGTTGACTGGCATAGGCCCTTAGATGACTTGAAAACATTCTGATGAACTTGAGCCTCAACCACTTGGGGAATTTGCTTCACAATGAACCTATAGCTTATATAAACTCCATATAATGATCACATGATCCATATCTCAATGGAAACTCCTTCTCTTGCACAAAGGATTCACTTGAATACCCTGACCTGTTGACTGCTTAAGCTGCAAGTAACAAAGGTTAATGACATATTTTTGTACATTTTTGGTTAGTGACTAAAAGAAAAGCAATGATACACAAATGAAAGCAATGCTTGGTGATCAAGAACCACTCTCAAGAAAGATCCCACCCACAGGGAAGGAAGCAAGGTGTCCAATGATCCTTGAGGCAATGCAATGTTATGATATGATGCCATGAGGGATCTTAGGGACAAAATTGAGGTCTTACACTACCTCAGTAAGAAGTTCACCGACTATAACACTCGGTATTCTATGCTTGAGAAGACTTGTCATGCATTGGCTTGGGCTGCTAAACGTATGCGTCAGTATATGTGGAATCATACCACTTGGTTGATATCCAAAATGGATCCAATCAAGTATATATTTGAAAAGCCTACTTTGACTGAGAGGATTGTCCATTTGCAGATGTTATTATCAGAGTATGATATCAAATACCGATCTCAGAAAGCGATCAAAGGTAGTATCTTGGCTGACCATTTAACTCACCAACCAATTGAAGATTATCAGTCAATGCAGTATGACTTTCCTGATGAAGAGATTTTGTACTTGAAAATGAAAGATTGTGATGAACCATTGCTTGAGGAAGGGCCAGAACCTGGTTCCCGCCGGGGCATGGTATTTGATGGAGTTGTTAATCAATACGGAAATGGCATTGGGGCAGTGATCATTACTCCTCAAGGCACGCATCTACCATTTACAGCTAGATTGACTTTCAAGTGTATAAACAACATGGCAGAATATGAAGCTTGCATTATGGGCCTTGAAGAGGCCATGGATCTCAGAATCAAGTATTTGGATGTCTTTGGAGATTCAACTTTGGTTGTGGATCAGATCAAAGGTGAATGGGAGACAAATCAACCCGGTTTAATACCATATAGAGATTATGCGAGGAGGATTTCAACTTTCTTTACAAAGGTTGAGTTCCACCATATCCCTCGAGATGAAAACCGGATGGCAGATGCTATTGCAACATTGGCATCTATGATTGTAGTGAAGTATTGGAATGAAGTTCCCAATTTGTCTGTGATGCGTCTTGATAGGCCATCTCATGTGTTTGCTGCTGAAGAAGTCAAAGACGAGAAGCCGTGGTATTATGACATCAAATGTTTCCTCCAAAGTCAAATTTACCCACTCGGGACATCTTTGAAAGATAAGAAGACTTTGAGAAGATTAGTCGACAATTTCTACTTGAATGGTGATATATTGTACAAGAGAAACTTCAACATGGTTTTTCTCAGATGCGTGGATAGACACGAAGCAAACTTGTTAATGACTGAAGTGCATGAAGGTTCCTTTGGTACTCATTCCAATGGACATGCAATGGCAAAAAAGATGTTGCAAGCAGGTTACTATTGGCTGATAATGGAATCTGATTGTTGCAAATTTGTGAAGAAATGCCACAAGTGTCAAATTTATGATGATAAGACTCATGTTCCTCCGACACTATTGAATGTTATATCTTTTCTATGGCCCTTCTCCATGTGGGGAATTGATTAAGCCGAAAGCTTCGAATGGACATCATTTCATTTTGGTGGCAATTGAATATTTCACAAAATGGGTTGAAGCGGCATCGTATGCAAATGTAACCAAGCAGGTTGTTGTGAGGTTTATCAAGAATCAGATCATATGCCAGTATGGTGTCCCAAGTAAGATCATTATTGATAATGGATTGAACTTGAATAACAACATGGTGGAAGGTCTTTGTAAAGACTTCAAGATTGCACATGATAATTCTTCTCCCTACAGACCTAAGATGAATGGGGTTGTTGAAGCTGCAAATAAGAACGTTAAGAAGATTATTCAGAAGATGGTCTTCACATATAAGGATTGGCATGAGATGCTCCCATTTGCTTTACATGGATACCGTGCCTTCGTCCGCACTTCAACAGGGGCAACCCATTTCTCTCTTGTATATGGTATGGAAGAAGTGCTGCCCGTAGAGGTTGAGATTCCTTCATTACGCGTGCTCATGGAAGACAAGTTGACTAAGGTTGAATGGTGTCAGACTAGGTTTGACCAGTTGAATTTGATCGAAGAGAAGATATTGATTGCCATGTGTCATGGTCAGTTATATCAACAGAGAATGAAGAAAGCTTTTGATAAGAGGTCAGACCTCGTGTGTTCAGAGAAGGTGACCTTGTGCTCAAAAAGATCCTGTCGTTCAAACCATATTCTAGGGGAAAATGGACTCCTAATTATGAAGGCCCATATGTTGTTAAGAAAGCCTTTTCAGGCGGTGCTTTTGTTCTTACAACTATGGATGGTGAAGAGTTCACTCGTCCTGTGAATGCAGATGCAGTCAAGAAATACTTCGCCTAAAAAAAGAAAGTCCTTAAGTGCGTAACATCAGAGGTTCCCCAAGAATTTTTCAAAGAAATTAAAAGGAAGTATCAACAGCACTTCAAGAGCAGCAAGTCCTTAAGTGAGAAACATCAGAGGTTCCCCAAGCAGTTAACTCTTCGGGTGTCCCTAGTTCTTTGTGTTGTTTCGGTTCCCCTGCGAAGTGTTTACCCCCTAGCAGAGCGCCGATTTCCTTTTCCCAGCTGAGTTGGTTGATTCAGTACCTTGCGGCATGTTATTTCCCCGGCAGTGTTTCTGTATTCCTCACCAGGGTGGATCTTCAGCAGAGTAAGATCTTTTCCCAAGTAGATCGCGTTGGTTTCCCCACCAGTCGCCATCCAACCCGCTCCTAGTCAGAGTTCCCTCCTTGTTTCTGAGCAGCTATTTATGTTTAGCTCCTGTATGGTTGTCTCCCATTTGATATGGTGTTGACTTAAAATTCCTTGCAGACTCGATAACTTCTCCTCTCCTCAGCAGATCTTCTTCCTTGGGTAGGTTTTGAGCCTTTTGGTTTGTGATTTCCCTGTTCTCCAGCAGTTGTCTCCCTCCTTTTTGTGGATTGACCGAGGATTGTACCGATGAGTCAATTTCTTTGTGACACCTTTGTGATTGTTTTGTCAACATAATCATCATCATCATATATATATATATATATATATATATATATATATATATATATATATATATATATATATATATATATATACATTCATATAACTTCATAATTGCATATTGGCATCATCATATTTGTTTGATTTGTCAATTGAGATTCTCATTCTCTGTATGGTGGTACTTTATCCCCATATAAATTTCGGTGTCTGTCCTCCCTCAATTGTAGATCGTCAGCCCCTTAGGCAGAAAGAATTTAACCTTTCTCCTTTTTCCCACTGAGTTGTTTCCTCGTGGATGATTATTACTTCAATTTCCTCCCCAGTTGTTTATCTGGATGGAACCACTCCCCTTGAGTTATGTCCTCATTGGGTTAAGTCTTGATTGTTTGTTTCTTTCTATATCATGCCTATATAGATGCTTTCAATCCCCTAAGAATCTATTGCCTAGTAACTAGTAATATTCTTCTTAGTTTGCAGTTTGTTACTTCTTGCCCAATACCCGAAAAAGGTATCCCAGTTTTCCCAGCAGTAGAGTCCCCAGTGGATCTGATTCCCCAGGAAGTATATCCTTGATATTGTCACCCTAACCAATGACAAATATCTTTCTCTCCCCTGCCTGAGTTTATCCTTGATATGTTCATCCTAACCGATGATGAATATTCTCACCTTTGGTATTCTACCGAGTAAAAAGGTAGTTGTAATCCCTATTTTGTTCCCCAAGGAGTTAATCCTTGATATGTTCATCCTAACCGATGACGAGTTTCCTTCTCTTTGCGGTCTTCTACCCAGTCACTGGTAGTTGTAAATCCTGCTTTTGTTCCCTCCGTAGAGTTTATCATTGATATGTTCACTTTAACCAGTGAAGGATTCTCTCTCATGGTATTTTATCTAGTAACTGATATATGTAATTCCTCATTTCTCCCCTCTCAGAGTCTATCCTTGATATGTTCATCTTAACCGATGACGAATTTTCTCTTTGACGGTTTTCTATCCAACATTCGACAGATGTAATTCCTACTTTTTATTCAGTTGGTTTATCCTTGATATGTTCATCTTAATCGATGACGGGTATCCTCCTTGATATTTCCCATGCAAGTCATCCTTCATAAGTTAATCCTAACCGATGACGGATTTTCTTCCCTGTCGAGTTTATCCTTGATATGTTCATCCTAACCGATGACGGATATTCTCACCTTTGGTCTTCTGCCCAATAACTGGTAGTTGTAAATCCTATTTTCTGCTGTTTTTCCCCAGCAAGGTTATTCTTACCCAGTAATCGGTAACGAATATTCCTCCTGGCATTTCCCAGCGAGTCATCCTTGATATATCATCCTAATCGATGACGGATATTCTCTCTGTCAGATCTTTATTATCTCCTCACCCAGTAACAGGTAGTAGATAATATATTTTTGCTCCTCCGGTATTGAAGTTTCTTTCTTCCCCAGTTGAGTTGACTGCGCATTTCCTTAGTGAAATCACTTTTCCTGAATGATTCAAGTACTTCAGTTTTATCCTGACTTACTCGTATCCCCTGCAGATGTTTTTGTTCCCCGGCTGAGTCTTTTCCATTTTTGTATAGAATTCCTCAAGTCCCCCAATAGTTTTAAGTCGTAGCCTGGCCTACACATAACACGTCTTTTCCCCCAGAGTCTATGTCTCCCTAGTGAGTTTTCCTTATGGAATATATTATACTCCTGCGAATTTTCGGTATCTCTGATTTCTTTTCCTTTGTGGCCATATTTCCCCATAAAGCATTAACTTTTGCATTCATATCATTTGCATCATGAGGTCTCTTAGGGACCAAAATTTGTTTCTATGTTGTTATTTAAGCCCAATCTACTGAGTCAACATGAAGATTTTAACCTCCGCCTCCTCAAGTAGAATGCCCTTAAATAGGGGCAGCTGTAAGACCCCAATTTTGGCCCTAAGATTCCTCATGCAATTTCATCATAAGCATTAGCATTGGGATCATACCTTGGCATTCTCCTTACCCCTCTTTAATTGGGTTTGTTTTGGGAGAGATCACCAAGCACCATGTGATTGTATCATACTTGTATACTATTATTCTACTAACCAAAATACAAAAATATGTCTTTGCGTTTGCCTAACTCTTTTGTAGGTAGGGCATGATCTCGGTTGATCCATCAAGTTCATATCTAGGGTTTGAGACCCTCATGACAAAGAGCACAACCATGAATTGATCCAAGAGTGGTTATGAGCATCATATATAACTTCTCCAACAAGCTATATCACCAATTGATCAAATTTCTCAAGGGACACTTCAAACTTCATCATCTTATGCATATATGATCTACCATGAGCCAAGAAAGTCCAAAGAATTGAAGGTTAGCAAGTTGTTTCTGTGCATATTTTTTATTTGTTTAAAAATACTTTTAAGTTTCCAAAAAAATTGAAATTTTTTCTCCAAGGTCATATGACCTTTTTTGACTTATGATAAATCTCTTGGCCATTTATTTGGTGTTTTGAAGAGGTTTTAGGATTTTGATCAAACATAATTTGACTTAATTCATTTTTAATTGATTTTTAATTTGTTTAATTGAAATAAATTGTGTAGAGCTATTTGTATTGACTTGTTGAGTTAGACTTTTGTTGCTTGGGCCTTCGTCAAGGTTGATTTGACTTTGTTAGATTAAAATCATTGCATTTAGGGGATTAATGAAATGTACATTTCATCTCCCAAAATGAATGAATGATTTTAATTTGATAAAAGTCCTCCCATGACCAATTTGTGTTTGTTCCATTTCCCCTCCCTCTTCATATTCAATCCCATTCTATCCCATCCATTTAATTGAACTATGATATCTCTATATCCTAAGGCTAGTTGATTGCAAAATCAGCATAAGTATGGATGAGATTAGGTCCACCCTTTTCCCATTTTCTTTTAAGTGTGGTATGTTTTAGGAGTATGGTTCATAATACCATATCTCTAACATGCATTAACACTAAAATTTCTATTGCCAGACCTCGAATAGTTGTGACTTCTATATAAGTCAAATTATGATTGCTTAACGTAGCGCTAAATTTTGACCCAAAAGCATAGCATTCTAGTAAGTGAGATTGTATGTCTCCCCCCTTTCATGGTAATATATGGAAACATGGCCTTTTTTCTTTCCTTTGGAAGATGTCTTGGTTCAAGGATCCATGCTTTTGAATAGAGGGTTGAGTGTTCTCCAAAGAATGAATTAAACAACAAAAAGCTAAAGCAATACTGACTTCTAGTCAACTAACATTTAAGTAACCTTTAATTTCAAGCCGTTTACTTTTATTCACTTTAAATTCAAATCTTTATTCATTTGCCATTATTCATACCATTTAATTTGTTTACTTTAATTCCATTTTCACTTTGCTCACTTGAGCCATACTTTGTGATTATATTGTGATTGTATATACTTATTTGTATATTTTGTTTGTGTTTGTGGTCTTTTGACCTTAATGTACATAATAACAACAAAAACTCTAAAAAATGATTTGTGTGGACTGTTGGGTTTGATATGAGACATTGGACTTAGAATTATTCAACATTCCCTATACAAAAAGGAGATGGCCAATGCCAACTTTTCTGAAGCCAGTCATTGTGAATTGAACTTTCATCTGAAGCAAGTATTGAGATCCCTTTTGAGTTCATCTTCTACATGGTCTTGATGCAATTGTTACTTTGAACCTGTTTCTAATGCCTTATTCTAAGCCATTCAAGGAGTATGTCATCTGATACATGGGAGCATAAGAAGAAGACTATGAAGTTGCTAACTTGGATGTGCTATCTTTATTTGATGCCTTTCTCTTCACCTTGCTATTTGTATTGCTTGATTCTAAAGTCCAAGGGAAAATTTGGTTTCTATATGATATTCTTGTCTATTTGATTGCATCCCATTGGTTAGATCTTTTGAACTCTTAACTTTTAATTTTTGCTTAGGATTAGTCTCTTCATCTCCTCCCAGTTCTTAAATTACAAATCTCTCCCCCCTTTTTCAAAATCTTTTTTGCTTGTAATTTCTAAACTATGACTTGGTTGCAAATTAGAAACTTGGGCATTATGCCATTGCATTTTTAAACTTTTTTTTCTTGATCAAACATGTAAATGAACTTAACCATACTTGACTTAAAATTTCAAAAGACAAAAAGAACTAACACCCATTCAAACTCTGTTAGGCCTTTTTGTGCCTCTTTCAAACTTAAAATTTTGTTAAAAGAAGCTCACTCACTTTGAAATTGTTACCACGAACTACGAGGTTTTGATCCCTCATTTTATGTTGGTACGTAGGCACAACTCCGAAGGTCTTGTCAAACACAAAAATATAATTAATGAATTATTTTCTCATCCCCAAACTCTATTTATGGCAAACATCTTTTATACCAAAAAACACATGTACACAAAAAAAAGGGCTCCCTAGGAGTACCTAAGACACTTTGGGTGCTAACACCTTCCCTCTGTGTAACCAACCCCGTTACTTGTAATCTTTGGCATTTTATTGGTTTTGATTTGAAAACTTCTTATCTTTGGGTTTTGTTTGTACTTTTCCCTTTTCCCTTGGAAACAATAAAAGCATGGTGGCGACTCTGGTTTAATTGACGTTAAGCTTATCCATAGCTTGATCGTCATGAATTTACCGCTACACTCTGCCCTTGACATGTTCTGAACTTTTGGACTTAGAAGTAGACAACATTCCCATGCTTTGAAGGGCTTGGCCAATGCCATTATTTTGAGACTGGTCTATCCTAGATATTGCCTTTCATCTGATGCAAACCTTGAGTGCTCCTGATTCTTCTATCACGTTGTCTTTGTGCTTGATTATTATATTGTTGTTATTGTTTATGTCTGATGATTATTTCTGAGAGTTTGCCAAGGAATATTTTCATCTGATACATTAGAAGACATTGAAGCCTGCTACTATTGGAGTGCTTGCTTGGATATTATGGATATCTTTATTTGATGCCTTGGTCTTCATATGATTTGCTTGGATGTTCTGATTATGCTTATTGCTTGCTCAAAAGTCCAAAGGGAAATGGGTTTCTATCTGACATTCGTGTCTTGTGGATTGCATCCCATTGGTCATATCTTTTCAACTCTTAACTTTTAATTTTTGTCTAGGATAGTCTCTTCATCTCCTCCCACTTCTTTAATTTTAAAATCTCTCCCTCTTTTCAAAAAATTGTTTTGCTTGTGATTTCAATCTTAGACATGTTTTAATGATTAGAAACATTGGCCATATGCCATTGAATTTTCAAACATTTTCTTAAATCAAACTTGTAAATGAACTTAACCATATTGACTTTAATTTCAAAAGTCAAAAAGAACCAATAACCCCATTTAAAGTCTTTGGCCATTTTGTGCCCTTTTATTTTAACACCTTTGTTAAAAACAATCTACCAAATTCTTTGAAATTTTTACAAGGTTTTGATCCTTCACTTTTATGTTGGTACGTAAGCATAAGACCGAACATCTTGTCAAACACAAAAATATAATAAATGAATTCTTTTCTCATCCTCATATTCAATTTTCAAAAAACATCCTTTTTAACTAAAAACACTTGCACACAAAAAAGGGCTCCCTAGGAGTACCTAGGACACTTTGGGTGCTAATACCTTCCCTTTATGTACCCAACCCCCTTACCTGTAACCTATGACATTTTATTAGTTTTGATTTGAAAACTTCTTATATTTTGGTTTTGTTCGTACTTTTCCCCTTTTTCTTTGGAAACAATAAAAGCGCGGTGGTGACTCTGGTTTTATTGATGTTAAGTTAACCAATAGCTCAGTGGTCATGAATTTACTGCTACAGCTGCAAAGTGAAGTTCGGATATATTTTACTTCTGCAGTTGACAATGCAATGGTTGATTGTCTTTTACTAGCCCATGAGATGAGGTTTCCTCCCAGAAACTGACAGTTCCCAGATGTGCTTTTGCGTTCTAACCTATCTCCAATATATTTTGAATCACAATACCCAGAAAGCTTGTACTCTGATGTTTTCTTATACATCAAGCCAATATTAGGTGTTCCTTTCAGATACCTAAGGATTCTCTTAACAACAGTTAAGTGAGATTCCCTTGGATCTGACTGAAATCTAGCACACATACATACGCTGAATAATATATCAGGACGAGAAGGAGAGAGCCTATCCTACCATGATAGAGTTTCTGACAAACCTTTTGACTTACCTCTTCCTTTTCCAGAATGTAAGTAGGATGCATGGGAGTCTTGGCTGACTTGCTTTCTGACATGTCAAATTTCTTCAGAAGATCTTTTATGTATTTGCTTTGATAAACATGTGTGGCTTCTGATGTTTGATTGATTTGAATTCCTAGAAAGAACTTTAGTTCTTGCATTAAGCTCATTTCAAATTCTGCCTGCATTAACTCAGAAATTTCTTGGCAAATAGATGGGTTAGCGAAACCAAATATTATATCATCAACATAAATTTGACAAATCATAAGATCATTTCTGATCTTTTTGCAAAAGAGAGTGGAGTCCATTTTTCCTTTGAAAAAATCATTTTCCAAAAGAAATGAACTAAGTCTATCCTTGATATGTTCATGTTTTCACCCCAGCGGATTCATTTTCACGTTTCCCTAGGAAGTATATCCTTGATATGTTCATCCTAACCGATGACGTATATTTTCTTCCCTTGCTTTGAGTTTATCCTTGATATGTTCATCTCAACTAATGACGAATATTCTCTCTTTGGTATTCTATCCAGTAACAAGTAGTTGTAATCCCTATTTTCTTCCCCAAAGAGTTAATTCTTGATATGTTCATCCTGACCGGTGTCAGATTTCCTTCTCTTTGCGGTCTTCTGCCCAGTAACCGGTAGTTGTAAATCCCGCTTGCTCCCCTTTTGCAGAGTTTATCCTTGATATGTTCATCCTAATCGATGACAGATATTCTCTTTGGTATTCTATCAAGTAACCGTTAGATGTAATTCCTGTTTCTCCCCTCTGAGTCTATCCTTGATATGTTCATCTTAATCGATGACGGATATTCTCTTTTCGGTATTCTATCCAGTATTCGATAGATGTAATTCATGCTTTTTCAGACAGGTTATCCTTGATATGTTTACCCTAACCGGTAACAGATGTCCTCCCCCATCAAATTTTTGTTATTCCCTTACCCAGTAACCGGTAATGGATAATAGCTTTCTGCTCCTCCTGCATTGAAGATCTTTTCTTCCCTAATTGAGTTTGAGTGTGCATTTCCTTAGTGAAATCATTGTTTCTTGTTTGTGTTGAGTATTTCAGCTTTGTGGTGATTTACCCGTTTCTCCTGCAGGTGTTCCTTTTATTCCCCGGCGGAGTGTCTCCATTGATTTCTTTTCATGGATTCCCTCAAGTTCCCCAATAATTTTTTAAGTCGTAGTCTGGCCTACGCATAACCCTTTTATCCCCTCAGAGTCTCTGTCTCCCTAGTGAGTTTTCCTTAGGGAATGCGTTATTATCCTGTGGACTTTCAGTGTCTCTAGATTCTTTACCTTTGTGGCAACATTTTTCCCCACAGAGATTTATTTTAACATTCATATCATATGCATCATGAGGTCTCTTAGGGACCAAAATTTATTTCAATATGTTATTATTTAAGTCCATTCTACTAAGTCGATACGAATATTTTAACCTTCATCTCCTCAGTTAGAATGTCCTTAAAAAGGGGCAGCTGTAAGACCCCAATTTTGACCCTAAGATCCCTCATGTTATCTCATCATATTCATTAGCATTGGGATCACACCATGGCATCCTCCTTACCCCTCATTCATTGGATTTGAATTGGGAGAGATCACCAAGCACATTTGATTGTATCATACTTCATTTATCTTTATTTTTTACTAACCAAAATACCGAAAAATGTGTCTTTTTACAATCTAACTCTTGTGTAGGTAGTGCACATGCTCACTTTTGATCTATCAAGCTCACATATGGTTTAAGACCCTCAATGCAAGGAGTTCAATCAAGAATTGGTCTATTATATCTCTAAGCATCATATATGGATCCCCATCGTCTTCACATGTTATTTTGATAAAGAATTCATCAAGAGTTTGGAATTGGTTTGCCTTGGAAACCCTAGTTCATCTGGGTGTCTTATGTAACTTCTTCAACAAGCTTATTCAACAATTGATAAAATATTTCAAAGTATACTTCAAATTTCATCATCTTATGCATATATGATCCTCCATGAGTCCTAAAAGTCAAGAGAATAGCAAGCTAGCAAGTTGGTTCATGGTGGTTGACCAGAGGAATTCATCTAATCAAACTTGGGGTTCTCTAGACCCTATCTCCTACAATGTTTGTCATATGAAAGTTATTCCAAGATAAACATTACTATAAATGACATTCCAAACAAGTTTCTTGTTGAGGTCAAGAGCTAGTTTTGCTTGGAAAGTCATTTTTTATGGTGAAAGATTATAGGTCATTTTGTATAAACCCTAATTTGGAGGTCAACTTCCCAAGACCATATCTTGCTCAAATTTTATGAGATAATGGACATTCAAGTTTCACGGTCAAATTCAAGATGTCTACTTCAAGTTTGATGTTTAGAGGAAGAGCAAAGTCAAATTTTAAATGCATGCGATATGAGGAGACATTATAGGTCATTTTGGACCAATGCCATTGAACAAGTGATTTTCCTCAACTTCAAAAATGCATAACTCCTTCATGATAAATCCAAATGAGGTCAAATTTATGACCATTTTGAAGTACTTTGAGAGAGCTACAATTTTAATGAAGGAAAGTTTCTCATTTGAAGCTTATATAAGAAGTTAGCCAAGGTGGAATAAGTGAACGTATGGCTTAACACTTAGAATTTTTTTTGATATGTTTGATTTTCCCAACTTCCACCTCAAAAATCATCATGATACAAGCTTCAAATGAAAAAGTGTTCAACATTAAAGTTGTTCTTCTTGATCTAACCTTTCTAAGAAGTCCAATTTCACCCCATTTAGACAAAGTATGCGTGACTTGCGCATGGCTTGAACTTGGATCACCATTTGGCATAATTGAACTTGCATTACTCATACACAATTGCATGGCTTACCAATGTGACTCCAACAATGCTTGTACTCATTTTTGGACCCGAAGGGATGATTACATGGGCCTATCATACGCCCATGCATCCATGCAATGAACATTTCTATTTTTGGAACTTTGATTCAAGTGTGCAAATAACAATCATTTGGCCTATAAATAGAGACCCTTACACTCTGAATTGAAGACCCCTACGCGCCAACTTTGAATCCCCATCTCCAAACCCTCTCATTCAAAGGATAACCTTGGGGATTTCCATTGGAAATCGGGTTTGAATCTCCACTGTTTTCAAATTCAAATCTCCAAGAGTCATGTTGCTTTTGTTGATTCAATCCCATTCCATCAAGTGTCAAGAGCAAGTCCAAGTGAAATTGGAAGCAATATCGTGTTTATACAGACCTGCGTTGAAGGTAATTTTCAGAATTTTTCATCTCTTCGATTCTCACTCAATTCTCTATAATTCTTCTTGATTTTTGGTTGTCTGAAGTCCTACCAAAGTAAGCAACAAGATTGAGTTGCTTTGAGGTAAAATCGAAGCACCTCAGGTCATGATCCTCAAAATTCAACTCCCTATATCTTTTGATATACTGGGAGTTAGGAGAAATTGGGCCAGATTCAAACTCCTAAGCATCTTCTCTTTAAATTCATGTCCTCATTTTTTATTTTGGTGATGGTTGAAGGTGGACCAGTCCGGTGAGGTCCACCGGAGAAGAAGACCGGAGTTACAGCTCCGGCTATGTGTTGGCACGTCTCACACCATAGGATCCTTGCAAAATGTTTTAATCTCGTGCGTTGGTTTTAAATACCATCCCTGGAGCGCATTGACTAGTGTCCATTGTGGAACGCACACTGAGGACCACTTGATTTGCCACCTCAATTAATGAGGGAGATCAAGTGGTCCACGTTTTTTGTTATTTTCTGATTTTCATTTTATTTAGCTTATTTTCATTAATTAATATTAATTTAAATATTGATCCAAAAAATACTAGACTTTCACCAAAAAAAATTAAATAAATTTCTCTTTCATTTTCTGAATTTAAATTATTTTTCGGATCATTATTAATACTTTTCATGATTTAATTGTTTTTGTGAATATTTTTAATTATTTAAAAATAGTTTTAAGTTTCTAAAAATAATGAAAATTTTTCCCCAAGGTCCTTTGACCTTGTTTGACCTATGATAAATCTCATGGCCATTTATTTGGTGTTTTGATGAGGTTTTAGGATTTTGACCAACCATAATTTAATTTTATGTGTATTTTAATTGATTGTAATTGTTTAAATGCAAAATAAGTTGTGTTGAGGTTTTGATATTGACTTGTTGAGTTTGACTTGTGTTGTTGGGCCTTGGTCAAGGTTGATTTGACTTTGTTGAGTTTAAATCATTGGATTTAGGGGATTGATGAAATGTACATTTCATCTCCCAAAATAAATGAATGATTTTAATTTGATAAAAGTCCTCCTTTGACCAATTTGTGTTGATTCCATTTCCCTTCCCTCTTCATCTCAATCCCATTCTCTTCTCATTCATCTCATGGACCTATGATATCTCAATATCCTAAGGCTAGTTGATTGCAAAATCAACATAAGTATGGATGAGATTAGGTCCACCCCTTTTGCATTTTATTTTAAGTGTGGTATGTTTTAGGAGTATGGTTCATAATACCATATCTCTAACATGTATTAAATATTTGTTAGTCTAATTTCTTTGGAAGATGTCTTGGTTCAAGGATCCATGCTTTTGAATAGTGGGTTGAGTGTTCTCCAAAGAATGACTTAAACAAAATAAAGCAAAAGCAATACTAACTTCTAATCAACTAACTACTAACATTTAATTTCAAGCCATTTATTTTTATGCACTTTAAATTCAAGCCTTTATTCATTTGCCATTATTCATACCATTTAACTTGTTTACTTTAATGCCATTTTCACTTTGCTCACTTGAGCCATACTTTGTGATTGTATATACTTGTTTGTGGTATTTTGACCTTAATGTACATAATAACTACAAAAGCCCTAAAAAACATTTGTGTGGACTATTGGGTTTGATCTGAGACATTCGACTTAGAATTAGGAAACACTCCTTATGCAAAAGGACTTGGCCAATGCCAAATTTCATGAAACCATGTGCTTGTGAATTGAAACTTCATCTGATGTAAGTATTGTGATCCCTTTTTAGTTCATCTGCTACACGGTCTTATTGAAGTTGTTACTCTGAACCTGTGTCTAAAGCCTATCTCTGATTTCATCTGATACATGGGAATTATGAAGAAGATCATGAGGTTGCTAAGCTTGGATGAGGAAATCTTTATTTTGTGCCTTGCTCTTCATCTTGCTATTTGTGTACTGATATTGCTTGATTCTAAAGTCCAAGGGAAATTTGGGTTTCTATATGACATTCTTATCTATTGGATTGCATCCCAATTGTCAGATCTCTTTCAACTCTTAACTTTTAAATTTTTGCTTAGGATTAGTTTCTTCATCTCCTCCCCACTTCTTTAATTTCAAATCTCTTCCTCCTTTAAAAATCTTCTTTGCTTGTGTTTTCTAAACTTAGACCATATTGCAAATTAGAAACTTTGGCCTTATGTCGTTGCATTTTAAAAACTCTTTTCTTAATCTAATTTGTAAATGAACTTAACTATACTTGACTTAAAATTTCAAAAGACAAAAAGAACTAACACTCATTCAAACCTTTCTAGGCCTTTTGTGCCTTTGTTAAACTTAATGTTTTTTTTGTTAAAAGCAATGCATTCACTTTGAAATTGTTACCACGAACTACGAGGTGTTGATCTCTCATTTTATGTTGGTACGTAGGCACAAGTACGAAGATCTTGTAAAACACAAAAATATAATTAATGAATTCTTTTCTCATACATCCATTCTATTTTATTGCAAACATCAAATACAAAAACACATATGCACACAAAAAAGGGCTCCCTAGGAGTACCTAGGACACTTTGGATGCTAACATATTCCCTCTATGTAACCAACCCCCTTACCTGTAATCTCTGGCATTTTATTAGTTTTGATTTGAAAACTTCTTATCGTTTGGGTTTTATTCGTACTTTTCCCTTTTCCCTTGGAAACACTTAAAATGCAGTGGTGACACTGGTTTAATTAACGTCTAGCTTATCCATAGCTTCATGGTCATGAATTTACCGCTACAAAAATTTAATTGGGACTCTGTTGGGGATTAGTCTCTAGTGGGTTTAGCCTACGTTTTTGTGTGTATAATTTTATATTTAATGTATGTATATTTATTTGTATGATATAATCTGCTTGTTGTGCTTGGTGATCTCTGAGTGGTAAGATAAGTTCTAACCCGAACATGAGTGCAATTAAGATAGGAGGATGGTATAGTCATGTTCGACTTGGGTGGAGTAGTCCTTAACAAGTTGGCTTGAGATCCATCTACTCAATGGAGACCCTTTTGGATTTATGATGTGGTGTTTCGCAAGTATACGAACGCGTCAGAGTAATATAAAAGATTGTCGAATCCACAGAGACCAAGTGTCAATCTATCGTTATCTATTGTTATGGTGTTTATCAAAGGCAATCAAAATAGGTGTTTTTGGAGTGTGCAACTAAAAGTAAAGTGTTGAATAAAGATTAATTAATAAAGACAGTGTCGAATGTAATTCACGTAATCAATTAATAATCAAGTACTTGCTAATAGAATTACTTATGGGCAATGTTTCCTACTTTAAAAAGAACTAATTTAACAGGAACTGTCGCTTTCGCGTATTCAGAACCGATTTGTACTCCCTAATCAAACCCTCTTGTTGTCACTTATAAAAAGGCGCGCATTGCGTTAGAGTAGTAAACCTATTTTTAAGAAATATAGTATCTTGACTAAATTGAAAAGTATTATAACCTGGATTTCTTAACCAAAAGAGGTTCTCACGAACCAGACTCTAAACTTATAAACACGTCCGAAAATAGTTTTAAAATCTCTTTTCTTCTTAAGTTAAAAACTCCTAATGAACTAAACAAAGCGCTTTTGCTATTTTTGAAATAGTTTAAAAAAATTAAGTTTAGATAAACGTTGGACGGCTTTCGATCTTACCCAACGGAATTGAAGTGCGGGAAAACTTAAGTTGAAAGTTAAAATAGCCTTTAAGTGTTTCTACGAACAATTGTACGGATTATCGGTTCAATTACGATCTTTACATTCTAACCTTATAAATTTAGTTAGACATGGTAAAGTAAAAGTGCATTAATTTAAATAAAAGTAGTGCGAGTGTGGAAAGTAAATAAAAGTAGTGCGAGTGCGAGCAATAAATAATTTAAAGCGAGTGCGAGGAAATAAATAAAGTAAAGCGAGTGCGGGAAATAAATAAAGTAAAGCGAGTGCGGGAAATAAATAAAGTAAAGCGAGTGCGAGGAATTAAATAAAATAAAGCGAGTGTGGGAAATAAATAAAGTAAAGCGAGTGCGGGAAAATAAATAAGATAAAGACAAGTAATAAAAACCTGCTCCAATCGGAGGGTTGAGTAAATTTCAAAGCGGAAATTTAAATGGCGGCAGGATTAACTTCCTTCCAAAGTGCTCCAAACTCGATTACAGACTCTATCACAGACTTGATTACACAGTTGTGGTAACACTCCAATGCGAAGCGATTACCACTTTATAATACTGAATATATGCCTAAGTGAAACAAAGTTGCTCTGAGTTTGCCTCTTCTCTAAGTTTAGATAATTGTAAAAGTGATTTCGAGTTTCTATTTATAAGCAAGTAAAAATATGGAAATGACCAGGAAGCCCTTCAACTTGAAAATGGGAGGGAAAACGTTTCCTCTTGTGGCGCCCACCACAAGGCCATGGCGCCCGCCACAAGGCCAATCTGAGGCGCCTTAGTGGAATTAGTGGGGAACGTGGAAGTTGAGGGAAGTTGAGCTTGGACACGTCATGGCAGGATCTATGGCGCCAACCATGGGGTAGGCCATAAGTACAAATCGCTGAATTTTAGGGTTTTTGGCTCTTTTTCGCTCCTTTTCTCGATCGGGGCTCCGATTAAAGTAAAAACCTGAAAACAAAGGAAAACATAGCAATAACACAACAAGATAACAATAAAATAACTAGAATGCATGTGAAATCGGAGTCAAAAATACGGTAAATTTCAGTGTTATCAAACTCTCCCACACTTAAACCTTTGCTTGTCCTCAAGCAAAACATTAAAAAGCTCATAAAAGAAAATTTATGTCAACGAGTGCTTCAGGTAAAAATTCTAAGTTCAAGTCGGGATGCAGTGATAGGTACTAACTGAGTGAACTAAGGGTATCATGATGACACTGATCCGCAAATACGGACATAAACTTCATTCCTATATTAACCAACCCATATTATTCCACAATACCTAGGCCTGCCTCTTCATCTCTTTTTGTGTCCTTTTCATTCAGGCGCAATCACATTGAGCCCGTTATCCGTACATGCTTCATAGTAGAGTGGCTTGTTAGTGATTATGATCTGAGCATGGGGTTTCTGGCACATAAATATGTGTAAACCCTTTTATTGGACCTAACTGTAGTTGTGGGGGATCGGATCGTAATCCGCCCTACCGAGTTTAGTGCCAGATACCTCTGAACCAACTAACAGTGGGTAAGTTTTTCTTTTTCTTTTTCTTTTTGTAGCAAATTTTTACAATTCTTTGGTTTAAATGACTTTTTGAGGGTCACCTATACCGGAGTTTCCTTTTTGCTTTCTTTTATTTTTTTATTTTGCTGGATCATTCACTTATTTGCATCGGTCCCCTACGTAGAGAATGCGTAGGCCAGAGCTGACTGCTGAGATAAACTACTAAGGACTTATACGGAAATGATGATTAAGGCCATGGTATATGGGGTTTCAGGAGTGGTTCCTATATTTACAAAGTCTATGGTGCTAAAATAATACTGATGTTTCGCAGAGTTCTCCCAAGTCACCGCATCCTTACTCAAAACATGTCCTTAAAACCTGAAAACTTTCGGAATAACACTATTTTCTTTTGCAATTTTTTTTTCCGGTGGGGCTAAAGGTATGGGGTGGTAGGATTGTACTAAAGATATACTATATTTGGTGACTCGTCAGACTCATGCATTATACTAAAAAGCAAAATAAACAACTAAAAGGAAATAACAATAAATAAACTATCTAAAAACAGCAAAGAAAAAGCGATAAAGGAAAAAACGAGAAAGGTAATAAAGAAAAGACGATAGAGTCTCCTCCCACACTTAAATCGAACATTGTCCCCAATGTTTCGAAATAAGATAAGGGAAGAGTTACCTGACAACTTATTGCTGACCACTAGTGCCCTCGCCATCCTGAGGTGCACGACGGGATCGGGTACGACGACGGTCTCTCTGATCCATCCTCGCCTGCAGGGCATCCTGAGCGGTCCTCACCTCTCGAAGGTTACCCAAAATGGTACCTTGAGTGTTTTCTATGAGAGCAATATGCTGACGGTGGTAGTGTATCTGTGATCGTTTGCAGGGACTGTAGAACAGTGTCATAGGACCTGTCTGTCCTCCGCTGCGACTCTTGCATGAAGCTCATGTTATCCGCCATTTGTTGTTAGATGGTAGAGAGTAGGTCGTCACGCCTCTGCTCTATAGCCATGTGGTCACGCCACATCTCCTCTATAATATAGAAGCCAGGAGTGGTACCTGCAGAAGAAGAAGATGGTGCGATGTGTGGTGGTGAAGGATGATGGGGGGACACATGGGGTACGGGAGATCTCTCTCTCCGATCATATTCATCATCGGTGTCATGTCCCGCCTCATCAGGAATGTTAGGAGGAAGAGGACCCAAAACAGGTGGAGCATCTAAAGCATAGGTCCAATTCCTTTCATCTCGTACATCTGTACGTCTAGTGCACGGTAAAACAACAGATGGGATGGCTACACCATGAACCATAAGCATATAGCCTCCTTCTCTCCTCGAATGGCACAGTTTCATGTCTCTCAAATTTTTTAGGTTAATTGTTCGAGGAGGTAAGGGGTCTAGGGTAGCCATCTCATTGTTCAGGGTCTTAAAGAAGTGATGTTCCAACATCTTTAATAACATCAGTTATCTTGAGCTCCAAGGATAATCAATTAAACACATGTACTTGACACAAGTAGACATTGATCTTAAATCCTTTCCCAATTATCCTTTCAGATACTTCCACCATAAGAATACTTTGAAAGTACTCATCTTGTGTCAACATCTTCTGCTTGCAAGCACCTCGACAATTTTGAAAGTCTTCCCAGATTAAGTTCACCCTTAGGAATGAGAGAGATGAATTCTTCCTTGCAAATGTGTCACACAACCACCACAACCCATGTGACACAGGTCAACAACCAACCAGACCCTAGGCTGACCAAATGTGAGGAGGTTAACCAAAACTCCCCCTCAAATTAACAATCATGGAAACTTCACACCAATATCCATGCATTGTACAGACGTGTCTCAACATGACATACACCATCCCTACCAGTGGCCCCTAACTCTATGAGTTATACCTATACATACTCCAATCACACCAATAAGACTTCAGCTGACCATAAGTACTAGTGAAAAACAACACCAGTCAATAGTAGATATGCATTGCCAGAGCATACTACCTCAACCAACCGCTGAATCTTCATATTCTCACTCCTTGAAGGAACTGCCACTTCTGAGCGAGGTGTTTGAATAACAAGATTCACGGTCCCAATCCTCTTAAATGGAATAGCAGTCAGGTTACCCCATTATTGACTTCTATCATCCAAGGGACTTGTCTTCCAGCACAACATAGTACTTCAGGGAACAACTATCTAACCCTGATCAAGTTATAGGAATAAGGCAAATAGCAGGCAATTGCATAATGTCATATCTCAACCAGCTCCACTTCTAGAGAACAGATTTCTAAAAGTGACCTTCTTGAGCACACACACAGTTGACCCTACCCTTGTCAACTTAGCACACACAAATGTCTCCTCTTCCAGGTCAGGAGTAGGTTCCAAACAAGTATCCCTTTGTTTGACACCTAAAAACATCTGCTCTTCAACCAGTAGTTGCATACTTGTTGAACAACATGTTCTAACATCGCATAGAGCATTAGTTCCACCTCCTTGGAACAAACCCTCCTTGAAAGTCTTCAAGGTCTTAATATACACTACCCAAGAGTGTAAAAGAATTAGTGATCAGGTGATTCTTACCATCCTGAAGTGAGAACGTCATGATGAGTGGACTTGAGGAGACTCAAGTATCTTTGACATCTTCAGTAGGTTATGATGAAATCTTGAATACAACAGCCTTTCATCCACATGAGGGGAAACTACATCAGAGTTTGAGTTTTGCAAGGTATTATGCAGCGGAAATCATAATACAACTCAACCTATGAACACACACTTCACCAAATCAGCCTCCAAGACCATACCAAGTTTGAATATGATTCAACACTGGCACAGCTGTCCCACGCAAGGGCCAATTGCCATTCTTCAGAGACAGGTCCACACATTTCCTGTCATGAATAGTCCATCCACCTACTTCAAGGGACCATTCAGGGACATCACAGAACCTCCCATAGGTTCCAACATCAGTACTAACACAACTCCTTGCAAGATACCAAAAAGTCTCACCCATGGATCTCATCCAGAAACAAAACAGGATGCCTGCTCTGATACCATTTGAAATTCTGGCGTAGTCAGGTTTCAGATGTTCTACTCCAAGTTATGACATCTGATCCAACATTGCTACCAATAAAGCAAGATAGTTATACAATTCAAACCCAGTACTGATATGCACACATTCACAGATGTCACGACATCTGCTACTATATCACCATAGTATGGAAGAACGCTCAGTTCTGTCCATCTGGTACAAAGACACAGCAGAGATCAACCATAGCACTTACTTCTGTTGAGCCTGCACAGTTATCAGCATGATGTCTCAACATTGATTTGAACATCACCTATTACAGCATTACAGGTTTACCTTATTTTATAACAGACAACATTATAACAGGCAGAAGGTAAAAACACAAGTAATTGTTAACCCAGTTCGGTGCAACATCACCTACGTCTGGGGGCATACCAAGCCAGGAAGAAGATCCACTATCAGCAGTATTAATTCAGAGTTAAACTCCCCCATTTATAACTCTTCACTTAATCCCTACCCAATGCAATCTATACCTAGGAACTCCTAGATAGAAACCTCCAGTTTCCATTCCTATCACTACAATTACAATGTAATGCTAAACAACTTGAACTTGCTTCACAACTTTGTTCAAGAACATAATCACTCTTGCCTACAGGCTTTGAGTTACAAAAACTCTCAGCTTTGAACACTGAGAAACACATGGTAACCTTCCCACAGATTGGGAGGTTTACCTCAGACACACCCCTAAATTTTCATTCTAAGAGGCTTACAAAAACTAGGTCACAATATGCTATTTATAACCTAATCACCCAACTGGATTTGGGCCTTCAGATATCG
The DNA here is from genome assembly GCF_024323335.1 of Lathyrus oleraceus. Lineage (NCBI taxonomy): Eukaryota > Viridiplantae > Streptophyta > Magnoliopsida > Fabales > Fabaceae > Lathyrus > Lathyrus oleraceus. Next base: position 231,114,023 of record NC_066580.1, on the reverse strand, counting down.
CAGCAAACTTCTTCTTTGCTGTTACAACATCAGCAGAAACTTTCTGCTACAAACAAGGTCTTCAATCTTTTAGTTCCTAAAATATCTCCATATTTAGTTCCTAAAATATCTCCATATTTAGTTCCTAAAATATCTCCATATTTAGTTCCTAAAATATCTCCATATTTAGTTCCTAAAATATCTCCATATTTAGTTCCTAAAATATCTCAAGACCTCCATAAATAATGCCACATAGGATTCTAACTAATTTCCACATATTAGTGTGCTAACAAATAGGCTATTTGTTAGGTTCCTTAATTGTAGCTTGGTTGTTGGTTTCCTGGATTTTAGCCTGAGAAAAATGCTGAAACAGAAAAACGAAACAACCTACAATATAGCATATGCTGTCAGGAATGAATGTCACAACATTCAGTTTGACTTCCAAATCATTAACCATATGCTAAGTCTGTTTTTCCTGAAAACAGACTGTACAATTTGTCGTACTGTACAAAACCAATCTGTCCATACTTCAGTATCAGCGTACATTAATAAATGTCAAAACATCCAATTTGACATTCACACATAGAGCCTTACATCAGGTCTGTTATCCTCTTGATAAGCAGACTGAGTTGCATACTGAAATGTAGCAGAAAACCAATCTGCTTATTGTTCAGTATATGCTGTCAATGATGAATGTCATAGCATCCAATTTGACATTCAGACAGTAGGCCTTATGCCAGGTCAGTTATTTCCTTGATAATCAGACTGATAATAAATACTGAGTTATAGTAGAACACCACATGTTCTATTCCTCAGTATCTGCTGACAGGGATGAATGTCATAACATCCAGTTTGACATTCAATGAATCCTGTATTAGCTAATCCTGCAGTACACTACTCAGAATGTCATGACATCAACCAAGACATCAGAGTACAGCTAGGTATTTTAACATACAATGCAGTCAAACAAACATCTCCACAGCATGTCATGACATCAGTCAGGACATTAGAATCCAGCTAGTGTTTTACCATACAATGCAGCCAATCAAACATCTACATTCTTCTCTGATGTTCTTTGGAGGGTTTTGAATCTTCTTCGAGCGAAATCCGATGCATGCATACGGATGGGCTTATACCTTTCAGGTCAGAGATATTATATCCTAAGGCTGAGGGATATCTTCGTAAAACGTCTAAAAGTTGGTTCGTTTCCTCTTGGCTCAAGGTAGCACTAACTATAACTGGACGGTTCATCTCTTCATCGAGGAACTCATATCTCAGGTCTTAGGCATTTCCTTAAGTTCTAAGGTTGGTTTCTTAGGGCATGGCATAGGATCTGGAGTAAGGGATAAACATTCGTATAGGTTATCATTGATGTAGGGTTTCTTAAAGTCATCATCTTCCCTTATGAGAGTTGATGGTAACTTAATTGTTTTTATAATTTCTTTTTGTTCTAATTCTCTAACACATTCATCAATATTATCTAAGGCATAACACGAGTCTCCCATCACAGGTGCCATAAGAAATTTCGAAAGTATAAATTCTATTTTCTTGTCACCTACCTCAAATGTCAACTTTCCTTTCTTGACATCTATTATGGCTCCTGCAGTCGATAAGAATGGTCTACCTAGAAGGATTGGTATATCATTGTCCTCTTTGATGTCCATGACAACAAAATCAGTAGGGATAAATAACTGACCTATCCTAACAGGAACATCTTCTAAAATGCCTATCGGATACTTAACAGATCTATCGGCTAACTGAAGTGACATCTTAGTGGGCTGTAATTCTCCTAAGTTTAACCTCTCACAAACCGCTAAAGGCATTAGGCTCACACTAGCTCCTAAGTCTAGAAAAGCTTTTTCGATGACATGATTACCCAAAAGGCAAGGAATGGAGAAATTTCTAGGATCTTTATCTTTCTTTGCTAATTTGTCCTCGGAAATAGAATTACATTCCAAAGGCTTCGGATCGTCAAGTCTATGTTTGTTGGTAAGGATGTCTTTGAGAAACTTTGCATAAGAAGGTATTTGGGTGATGGCTTATGTGAAAGGGATTTCTACATGAAGTTTTTCTATAACTTTAATAAATTTTTGATACTGTTTATTGATTTGGGTTTGTTTGAGTCTTTGCGGATATGGTATAGGTGGTTTATATGGCGGGGGTGGTACATAAGTTTTATCTTTAGGTTCTTCTCCTTTTTCTCGACCTTCCTGGTTTTTAGATTCCTCTGGTTCCTTTACTTCGTCCGTGGGTTTGGTACATTCCTTAGAAGTTTCGGGTTCACTCAATCTAGGGTTTGGTGGCTCATCGTAAGCGTTCCCACTTCGTAGGGTGATGGCATTGGCTTGTCCTCTCGGATTTTGATGAGGTTGTCCAGGGAATTGTCCTCCAGGTGTAGTCTGAGGGGCTTGGTTTAAAGCTACCAGAGAGATCTGGGTTCCAAGCATCTTGGTATGAGTAACTATTTGGTCAACCTTGGTTCCTAACTGAGTAATCAATTCGTTAACATGAATGTTCTGGTTCATGAACTCCTTGTTTTGTTGGGTTTGAGCGGTGATAAAATTTTCCATAATTTTCTCAAGGCTCGGCTTTAGTGGTACGGGTTGCATAGGTTGATTTAATCTTGGGGCTTGATAACTGGGTCTCGGAGGTGCATTATTTTGGATATGGTTATTGTTTTTATAGGAGAAGTTCGGGTGATTCCTCCATCCAGGGTTATAGGTATTCGAATATGGGTTCCCTTGGGTGTAGTTCACTAGCTCAGAGTGGGTTTCGTTTAATAGACTGCATTCTGCAGATTGCTGTCCTTTGGTTCAACATATCTCACAATCCGATGAAACTGCGGCTACAGTATTCGAGTTTATGCACATATGCTCGACCTTAAGGGCTAATGAGTCCATTTTAGCTTGCATCATGTCTATAGAGCTCAGTTCATGCACTCCTCCTTGGGCTTCCTTCTTCTCAACTGTCGCTCGTTCGACTCCCCATGATTGATGGTTTTGAGCCATATCTTCAATGAGGGCACTAGCTTCAGGATAAGGTTTGTTCATCAGCGCACCGTCTGCGGCAGTGTCGATGGTCATCTTTGTGTTGTAGTGAAGTCCATTATAGAAGGTTTGAATGATTAACCAATTTTCTAAACCATGATGTGGGCATGCTCGTAACAACTCTTTATATCTCTCCCAAGCTTCGAACAACGATTCTCATAGGTTTTGGGTAAATCTAGTTATATGCTTTCGAAGAACGGCGGTTTTACTCGGGGGAAAATATCTAGCAAGAAAAACTCTTCTAAGGTTATCCCAAGTCGTAATGGAATTGGGTGGAAGGGAATCTAACCATGATAGGGCTTTATCTTTGAGGGAAAAAGGAAATAATCTTAAACGTATTGCCCCAGGAGAAGCTCCATTGGTTTTAAAAGTGTATGCTAATTGAAGAAATATTTTTAAATGTTGGTTTGGGTTTTCAGTAGCGAGACCTGCGAATTGTCTCTGTTGCACTAGTTGCAACAGGGATGGTTTAATTTCAAAATTATTAGTTGGGATGGTTGGGTTTACTATACTAGAACTAGGTTCTTCATTTGATGGTTGAGCAAAATCTTTAAGAGGTCTTTGGTTTTTATCTTCGGCCATAGCTCTCTTAATTCTATGAAATAATAAACGTGCACGAGCGTAACGTTCAGGTTCCGCCAGAGGGTGTACTAAGCTTAAACTTCCGGTGCTGCGAGTTCTTCGCATTGACCGGCGGGAAATAGCCTAACTCTAAACGATATAACAACAGGAAAATGAAATTTGACGAAATTGGTCCCCGGCAATGGCGCAAAAAACTTGATCCGGTGTTTCGCAAGTATACGAACGCATCAGAGTAATATAAAAGAATGTCGAATCCACAGAGACCAAGTGTCAATCTATCGTTATCTATTGTTATGGTGTTTATCAAAGGCAATCAAAATAGGTGTTTTTGGAGTGTGCAACCAAAAGTAAAGTGTTGAATAAAGATTAATTAATAAACACAGGGTCGAATGTAATTCACGTAATCAATTAATAATCCAAGTACTTGCTAATAGAATTACTTATGGGCAATGTTTCCTACTTTAAAAAGAACTCATTTAACAGGAACCGTCGCTTTCGCGTATTCAGAACCAAGTTGTACTCCCTAATCAAACCCTCTTATTGTCACTTATAAAAAGGGGCGCATTGCGTTAGAGTAGTAAACCTATTTTTAAGAAATATAGTATCTTGACTAAGTTGAAAAGTATTATAACCTTAATTTCTTAACCAAAAGAGGTTCTCACGAACCAGACTCTAAACTTATAAACGCGTGCGAAAATAGTTTTAAAATCTCTTTTCTTCTTAAGTTAAAAACTCCTAATGAACTAAACAAAGCGCTTTCGCTGTTTTTGAAATAGTTAAAAACAATTAAGTTTAGATAAACGTTGGACGGCTTTCGATCTTACCCAATGAAATTGAAGTGCGGGAAAACTTAAGTTGAAAGTTAAAATAGCCTATAAGTGTTTCTACGAACAATTGTACGGATTATCGGTTCAATTACGATCCTTACATTCTAACCTTATAAGTTTAGTTAGACATGGTAAAGTAAAAGTGCATTAATTTAAATAAAAGTAGTGCGAGTGCGGAAAGTAAATAAAAGTAGTGCGAGTGCGAGAAATAAATAATTTAAAGCGAGTGCGAGGAAATAAATAAGTAAAGCGAGTGCGGGAAATAAATAAAGTAAAGCGAGTGCGGGAAATAAATAAAGGAAAGCGAGTGCGAGGAAATAAATAAAATAAAGCTAGTGCTGAAAATAAATAAAGTAAAGCGAGTGCGGGAAAATAAATAAGATAAAGACAAGTAATAAAAACCTACTCCAATCGGACGGTTGAGTAAATTGCAAAGCGGAAATGAAAATGGCGGCAAGATTAACTTCCTTCCAAAGTGCTCCAAACTTGATTACAGACTCTATCACAGACTTGATTACACAGTTGTGGTAACACTCCAATGCGAAGCGATTACCACTTTATAATACTGAATATATGCCTAAGTGAAACAAAGTTGCTATGAGTTTGCCTCTACTCTAAGTTTGGATGATTATAAAAGTGATTTCGAGTTTCTATTTATAAGGAAGTAAAAAGATGGAAATGACCAGGATGCCCTTCAACTTGAAAATGGGAGGGAAAACGTTTCCTCTTGTGGCGCTACCACAATGCCATGGCGTCCGCCACAAGGCCAATCTGAGGTGCCTTAGTGGAAGTAGTGGCGAACGTGGAAGTTAAGGGAAGTTGAGCTTGGACACGTCATGGCAGGGTCTATGGCACCAGCCATGGGGTAGGCCACAAGTACAAAATGCTGAATTTTAGGGTTTTTGGCTCTTTTTCGCTCCTTTTCTCGATCGGGGTTCCGATTAAAGTAAAAACCTGAAAACAAAGGAAAACATAGCAATAACACAACAAAATAACAATAAAACAACTAGAATGCATGTGAAATCGGAGTCGAAAATACGGTAAATTTCAGTGTTATCAAGTTATTGATGTCACACAAGTTATTTGTGGTTAGACATTACTCTCTCTGATTTGGGGTCCGAGAAGCTGAGGACCGTAGAACATTTAACCCATCTTGGCCTATTTAGGACGTAGTGCAGAGACTGTTCAAGTGTAGACTTGATAACAGTTGTTACGCGATACTACACTCAGACGAGTTTCTCTTGAGAATATTATGGGTTGATGAGTCAGTCATCCTAACCTTTAATATTCGATAGATGGAATTAAGACTCTGGGAACTTTTTAGAACATGATTTACAGGTTTTATCCATAGTACACTCCCTTGGGATGGTTCTTACCCAGACTTCATGCTCGTGACTCACAACAAACCCTTGATTCTTGGTTGATCCAATCAAGTCTTGTCAATATCAATGGAACTTGGATGTTGATAAGGTGAAAACCATAATCCACCAGAATGGATGATTGATCTTGACAATAACTTGATTCATCCCTTGACCTTTGTTTGTTTGCCTTGTGTGTGATCCCTTATTTGTGATTGTTGCATTCATGCATTCATGTGCATCATAACATTCATCACACCAAAAAATCATTTCAAGGAGCTGAGGTCTTATTCGAAAATATTTTCAGACCATGGATTATGGACGAAGGAATACTAAGAAGTATAGTTTCAGATGTCCTGATTTGAAAAAGCTAAGGAAGTTATCATCTTTTGTATTAGATCCCTTGGACTTTAAGCAACGTCATGGAAAGCGTTTATCCGTGTTATCTGCTGAAGTGGTTGAAAGACTCTTGAGTGTGTTGCTTCAGTTTTACGACCCTCTCTTCCGTTGCTTCACTTTTCCCGATTATCAGCTTATGCCTATGTTAGAGGAGTATGCCCATCTCTTGGGAATTCCTGTTTTTGATAAGTTGCCTTTTAGTGGATTGGAAGAGATTCCCAGATCTCATCTTATAGCTGAAGCTCTTCATCTGAAGAAGTCTGAGATTGAGGCTCATTGGGTGAAGAAAGGAGGAATGTTTGGGTTGACTTTTGAGTTCCTCATCAAGGAAGCTACTTCCTTTTCTCAAGCCGGTAGTATGGATGATTTTGAAGCTATCTTTGTATTGCTCATTTATGGTCTAGCTTTGTTCCCTAACATTGAAGATTTTGTTTATGTTAACGCCATTAGAATTTTCTTAATCGGGAATCCTGTGCCTACTTTGTTGGGAGATATGTACTTATCTTTGCATCTAAGGAATTCTAAAGGTGGTGGAACTATTATGTGTTGTGTTCCTCTTCTGTACAAGTGGTTTATTTTGCACTTGCCTCAGACACCTGCTTTTATGGAAAACAAACAATGTCTATGGTGGTCTCAGAGTCTTATGTCCCTCACTAATGATGATATTGTTTGGTACGATTCTTCATTGAGTAGTTTGGAGATTTTTGACAGTTGTGGTGAATTATCTAATGTGCCTCTCATTGGTACACAAGGAGGAATCAACTACAACCCTACTTTGGCTCGTCGTCAACTTGGGTTCCCCTTGAGAGACAAACCTAATAACACTCAGTTAGAAGGTTTTTTATATCAAGAGGGTAAAGATCCCCCACATTTGAAGCAGAAGATTGTGCATGCTCGGCATAATGTGCATAGGAAAAGAAGATCCAAGCTTGGTCCACGCAACTGTGTAACTTTGGAAGCTTACACTCTTTGGGTGAAGAAGAGAGCTTTGGAACTGAAGATGCCTTATGCTTGTGAGAGACCTATGTCTATGGTTATGGCCGAGCCATTAACTCTCCCTGGTCAAGATGTAGAAGAGTTGGAAGATGCACTCGCCAAGCGGAAGAATGAGGAGTTATAGCTTGATTCTAAGGATAAATATGCACTTATTAAGCTTCTTGAAAACCAAGTAGCAAAGAGACAGAGAGAACCAGAGGGTACATCTTCCTCTAGTATGCCTCAGCCTTTTGTCGCTTGGAAGAAGATTATTGATCAGCTTATTCTCGAGAAGACTCAGATGAAGACTTCTTTTGAGTTTGAGATTCAACGCATCCGAAGTTAGTACGCGCCTGCAACTAGATCTTCTGACATTGTTGTTAGGGATCCTTAGGATGATTAGACTCTTTTTCTCTTGCATTTGTATTTTGGTTTCTGAAATTGTACTCAGTGTAATCCTTCCAATTATATAAATAAAAGATATTTTATGGTCAATCAAATTGTTGCAATTGTTATTATATTTGCAAATAAAATAGTAAGTTCCTTGAAAATAAAAACAATCAAGCATTGCATTGCATGCATCATTTGCATATAGGTTTCTCTTTCGCCAGATGTCTTATTGGTTATTCTTCTATGCTTCAGCCAAGCTGACTCATCGATACAATACTTGCGCCAATCATCTGCGAATCATGGACATCTAGAGAAAGAGAACAGAGACTTGAAGAACGAGATTTCCCGCCTGACTGCCATGATGGAGTTAGTTCTAGATTCTCAAAGTCAATCTTCTCCAACGCCTGTAACTCCTCCTCCTCAGAGGACGGTCATTTCAGAGGTTGTTTCTTCAATCGTGCCTGCTACTCAATTCGCTTTTGCCATGCCTACCGAATTCCCGTGGGGAATGCCGCCCAACTTTGTGCCTGAAGGTTTTGCGCCTACATTTACTTCCATGCAGACATCTAGCCCGGTCATGTCTGTTCCTCCTCCATTCGTTCACACTTTTCCTCGTGTCGAGGATATCATATATCAATCTGAGCCGTCTGAAGACCCTGATGTTTATGAGAAAATGGATTAAATGAAGGACCAATTCCTTGAGCTGTGAAAGGAGTTGAAGACCTTGAGGGGAAAAGATTTGTTCGGTAAGAGTGTTGCGGAACTTTGCTTGGTTCCTAATGTTAGGATCCCGATGAAGTTCAAAGTCCCTGACTTTGAAAAGTATAAAGGGAATACCTGTCCACTCAGTCATCTTGTCATGTATGCTAGAAAGATGTCGACGCAGATTGTTAATGATTAGTTACTGATTCATTATTTTTAAGACAATTTGACTGGTGTCGCTCTGAGGTGGTACATGTGTCTAGATAGTGCGAGTGTCCACACGTTCAATGATTTGGGGGAAGCTTTTGTGAAGTAGTATAAGTATAATGTGGATATGGCGCCAGATAGAGACCAGTTGAGATCATTGTCTCAAAAGGACAAAGAGACGTTCAAAGAGTACGCTCAGCGATGGCGAGAGCTAGCCGCTCAGTTTACCCCTCCTTTGGAAGAAAAGGAGATGACTAAGATTTTTCTAAAGACCCTGAGCTCATTTTACTATGAGAGAATGATTGCCAGTTCCCCCAGTGATTTTACCGAAATGGTAAACATGGGGATGATATTAGAAGAAGGTGTCCGAGAAGAACGGTTGTCTAAATAGGAGGTTTCGTCTAGCAAGAAATACGGCAGTGGGTTTGCTAGAAAGAAAGAAGGAGAGAATAATGCAGTATCCGTTGGGAGGTAGATAAGGCCTCATGTTAGAAGAAGGCCACAACCCCGTCAACATCATCATTAAGTATCATCTCTTATTCCAGTATTTTCAAACAATCAATCAACACCAATTCAACAACAGCCACCACAAAGAACAAACAACTACAACAACAACAATACCAACAATCATCAACAACAACATAATTTCGAGGGGAAAAAGGTCTCTTTTGACCCGATTCCTATGACTTATGTTGAATTATACCCATCATTGGTTCTTAAGAACCTTCTGCAACCATGAATCCTCCACAGATTCCTGAACCACTTCCATGGTGTTCCAAGCCAGAGCTTCATTGTGCCTTTCACCAAGGGGCTCATGGCCATGATATTGAGAACTGTTACCCCATGAACTACGAAGTCCAAAAGTTGGTCAAAAGTGGGATGGTGTCCTTTGAGGACGGTGCGCCGAATGTCAAAGCTAACCCACTATCTGCTCATGGTAATCCTTCTGTCAACATGGTAGATGGTTGTCCCGGGGAGTTCAAAGTATATGATGTTTATTTCATTAAAAGGTCCTTGGTGACAATGCACAAAGATATTTGTTTGGAAAGTGATTGTGAGCATGACCATGATGGTTGTGCAATTTGCAGTGTTAACCCCCGAGGTTGTGTAGTTGTGAGGAGAGACATCCAGAGGTTGATGGATGAGGGTATGATCCAGATTCTTCAGTCCCGTCACTTGGGTGACGATGTGAATGGAATTGTTCCTATGTTCAAGACACTAGAGAGAGTGGTGATTCAATTTGACAACAGCAGATAGATCGGTATTGTTGTTGGTTATACGCTTAGTGGGTCCCGTCCCGTACGCATCCAATAAGGCTGTTCCGTACCAGTATAATGCGACTATGTTGGAGAATGGTCAAGAGGTTCCTTTGCCTATGACCAGTTCTGTTGTAAGCATTGTTGATGTTATGAAGGTGACCCGTAGCGATCGAGTTTTTGGGCCGGTGTTCCTGTAAGACCCCAATTTTGGCCCTAAGATCCCTCATGGCCCATATCATACCAGATCATGGCCTCAAGGATCATTGCATACCTTTGCTTCCCTCCTAGTGGGTGGGTCACCTTGTGAGTGTGGTTCTTGATCACCAAGCATGTATTGCATTTGTATATCATTGCTTTTCATTTGTTTACTAACCAAAAGTACAAAAATATTGTCATCTAACCATGTTACTTGCAGCTGAAGCAATCTACAGTCAAACAGTCAAATCAGTCATTAAGCAATAGATGGTGGCCATTTTTGCAGAATTTGGGCACCATGATCATTCATCAAGGGTTCATATAAGTTGTGACATCATTTGGAGTCAAGTTCTCAAGGGATTAGGGTTTGGAATTCATCAGAACATGGTTCAGTCAAGCAAAACCCTAGCAAAGTCAACTGAAGTCAACCTTGGTCAACTGTCCATTTAATCAGTGATTTGATGGTGGGAATTGGTATGAGAGGCCTCATTCATGTCCATATAATCCTCATATATCATGTCAAGCATCCACAGTGAAGAAAATAAAGTCAGACAAGAAATTTCCAAAAATAGAAAGTTGACCTGTAACTGGAATTTGCCAAAAATGGAAACTTCTTCTCCTCAAAATTACATCATCATACAAGCTTCAAATGAATTTTTGCCCAACATAAAAGTTGAAGATCTTGTTCTCCCATTTCCAAATAGTCCAAGAACACTCAATTCCCATTTATGGTTGGAAAGTTATGATCAAATCATTCTCAAAAAATTTTGAACTTCAAAAGGCCATATCTTCCAAACCATTTGGCCAAATTGGGTGGGGTTTTTTGCTACAAGTCATATTTGATGCCCTCTTTCCAAATCTTTCATCACAATTTACCAAAAACTCACCAATCAAAATGGCACTTTTTGAAGTAGCATGAATTAATTCAAGTGAGGTGGAAAAATGAGTTTTCAAAATAACCAATTCCAACCATTTTTACCACTTGCAATTGATTAGAAATCATGTTTGGAGTTTGCCCAAAGGCCCAATTCGCAGCTGTAAGCCATGGCCATGTCATTTTAGTAGAATTTCACAATTAACCAAAAACTTCATTTAACCAAAATTCCAATTACCACTTTGATTAATCAAGCTTAGCACCTTAAACAGAGTACATATACAACTTTTGGACTCTGAAAAGCCCTAGCCACACTCACTCAAACAGATCAAAAATCTCATATTCTCTCAAACCCTCATTTTGCATTTTGGAACTTTTCTTGAAAAACTCCAAAGAACACGAGCTAGCCTTGGTTGCTTCATCATTCACCATCACTTTGGAAGCATTTGGGAGCATCAAATCCCAGCTGTAAGCAAGGAACTCGTGGCTGTTATTTCCAAGCTCTTCCAGGGCAGAGTTGGTTTGGAGCTATTTCAAGCTTGGTTGAGCTAAAATCCTTCACTCATTCATCATCTGGAAGCTTGTTGAACATCTGTTTCAACCTTTCATAGCCTAATCATCTTGTTTCACCACTGCCCTCCAGATCAAGTAAGTTTTCGACCCCCTCATTTCTCAAAATCATGTTATACATTAGATAGGTCTTGCTTTGCTGGTCACAATGAACTTCAAATCGTGCAAAATGGTTGTGTGATGAGCGAGAAAACTGGTTTTAAAGTTTCATATCCAAACATGTTTTTGCTCGATGCTTCCTTGTTAGCTTGATTTAGTGAATATGGATGTTGTATTATTGATGTGCATTGCTTGATGGTTCGAATGGCATGCTTGATTCAAAAATCTGGAAAGAATGTTCTGCATGTTCATGAGCTGGGCACTGTAGCTTTAAAACCCTAATAATTTCAACCCAGAAATGCATTTGATTTGCTGAATCGCGTTTGGCTGTTGTTGTTTGTGCTTTTGCATGAAAGACCTACTATTACATTGCCATGCACGTATCACATGATGACACCTCCTTAAGTGAAACGGTGCGTTTCACTTAAGGGACACCAATATTACACAAATGCCATTCCGTGTCCAATTATTCATTTAATCATTTTATTTTCTTAATTTTTATTTCATTTTGAACACAAATTTACAAAAATCATAACACATCCATTTTTAATCCAAAATTCATGGGACTTTTTGCAAATTGTCCATCTTGATCTCTAGTTTTTTAACATGATTTTTCCAGATTTTTTGGATGAGTGGATTTTTAATTGTGCTACGGTTTGTCACATGTGCTCATTTTATGTATGTTTTGCCAAATCAATTGTGAAATGATGATGCTTTATCCAATGACCTTCCAAATTTTTTGTGCTTAAACTAGACACATTCATGGTGATTTTGGTGTAGAGTTTGTGAAGTTATCATTGCTGGTTTGTGAGTTATGATTTTTTGAATTAGGGTGTGACAATTTGTGTCACACCATTGATGTCCAACTTCATGATTTTCATTACCATGTTTCTTGAACTCAAATTGATGTGAATTTTTGCATGAATGTACTCTTGGATGTCTAGTTTACATGTGATTTTTTCTGGAATTATTGATGGCATTTCCTAATTGTTTGGGATTTTCTCCCCTGTTTGATCATATGTTGACTTTTTGTGACACATGTTCTCATATTGTTTGTGAAATTCTCATACTTGATTGGATGAACATCAAATTTGACATGTGATTAGTAGACACCTTAGGCTTTGTCATGGTTTTGATCCCATTCATTTCTCATATGTTGTCACTGATTTATGATTTATTGAAGTTGGTACATGTTTGGTTGACTTCTTTGAGCATGCTTGAACTTGCCTTGCCTTTCTGATTTTCATTGACCAACTTCCCTTTACCCAAATGAGCTGAAATTTGGTATGCATATCATGTTATGGTTGATGTTTGATCATGAATTATGTGATAATTTTTTGAAATGTTTGAGATTGGGTTTGAGCTAAGTCTTTCTGTTGACTTCTATGAGCTTCTATATGCCATGCCTTGACCTAATTTGTTCATGAAATGATGATGGTGAATGATATGAACATGAAACCAATTGAGTTTGCTTCTTGATTGTTTGAACTTGATTTTGGACACTTGTCACTTGCTGTTTTGACTTTCTCATCCCCTTTTGACCCTAGGCTTGTCCTAGTGGTCTTGTTGCTCATGTTTGAGTTCATGTTTTCAAGTTAAGCAATAAATGCTTCAAAGGGATCATTACAAATTGAATGAGATTATTTGATTATCATGACTAACTTGTTTGTTTTGTAGGTTGCTTAGCTCACATGCTTTGAGCCTTGTGCATTGCACACTTAACTGATTGTGTTGACTGTTGATCTCTATCTCATTTTGATTTGACTTTGAGTTGTGTACTGATTCTGTTTGACTGGTTTCAGGTACCTTTAGTTGCTTAGTTCTTTAAGAACTTGCTTTGTTTTTCTTAATAGCAATTTGCATTGAGGTATAATCCCTTTTCTTCATGTAGTCTGGAAGACCTGGCCTGTTACTTGGCCAGGCAACTGTCTGAAGTCCTCCTTAAGAGGCAATGCTTGTGTGTGTTTACATTTGTCCCAAGCAGGAAAAGTCCTTTTAATAAGGCAATTGGTAGATCAAAGAGATATGTAACCTATCTCCTACTATTCTGTGAGTCTTCTCCTTGCTCCCATTACATGGTTGTAGCATAGAGATTCAAACCCAAGATCTATCGAGTCAATAATCTGTGGAGAGAGTTCCTACTTTCTGAACTCCCACACCTTCTGATATTCAAATGCTCTCCCCGGCCAGGGATAAGAGCAATGAGGCACACCCCTCATATCCTTTCATCTTCTTCACCTTAGCCCCTCAATGGCAAGGTTAAGAGCACCATTAACCCTATTCCTGTTGGCTTCAATGCCTAACCCTTTGTGTGAGCCTGATTGTTTGGTTATAGTGTGTGCTGAATGACTTCATTGATTGATTGCTTATTTCATATGCACATGTCTGCTTGCATGCTTTGTGCATTTGTCATCATTAATTGCTCATTAGTGCATGATCATCTCATTTGTCTTTATGACATGTCTTTGTTGTTTGCCCATTGAGGACAATTGTAAGACCAACCATTGGCCATTGTTCCTATGATATGGAAGTGAGTATAAGACCATTTCATTGGCCACTCATGTTATCTTTGCTTGATGCATTTGTTTGATTGTATGTGAGAATGCAATTGTAAGTCCCTGTAAGTTGGCATTTGCTTTCCTATGATCATATCTTGCATTGTTTGGTTGTATGTGAGGATGCAATTGTAAGCCCGTGTAATTTTTGGCATTTGTATTCCTATGATCATTTGTTAGAGATTGGTATAAGCCCAGATAGATTGGCATCTGACATCCAAATTTTGTCTTTGTTGTTGGAGATTGGTATAAGCCCAGATAGAATTGCATCCGGTATCCACCTTTCATTTCTTTGTTGAGGAGATTAGTATAAGTCCATAGAGTGGCCTCTGATATCCGGTTTTGTTTTAGGAGATTGGTATAAGTCCAGTAATTGGCATCCGGTATCCGCTTTTGTTGACTTTCTTCTTTTGCTTTGATTGTTTGTTATTATCCATTGCCTATTCCAAAGGACACACTTGAGTCATCTTCTATATGATTTCAAGAGGTGAACCTTCTAAGAAGTTTTACAATCCATCTTCATCCATTCATCCCCATTATGTCCTAAACCTTTTCACACATTACTTTCAAACTTGAGATAGATATTGTGCAAACATCTTCATGCTTTCAAACTAAAAAACCTGGACCCCAAGTCCTTGACTTTTTTCAAACTCCATTTCATAATACTTCTTTGAATTAATCTTAATCATACTTTGACCCTACTTCCATGAATACTCACAATCAATTAACTTCACCCATTCAATTGTTTTGGCTTTGTCCATTGTTAATCTTTTCACACATTAGCCATAGGTTTCAATTATCATTGTGGTTGATGTAAACCTCACCTTATCCTTAGTGAGTCGACTATAAGACTTCCGTACTGAAAACAGGGTTAACCCCTCTAGTACGTCGAAGCTATCCTCGCATGGTGGATGTTGGTCTTGGTCGAGTTTTCTCCCATTGATAATGAAGAGCCTCAGTGCTATTGTTTAAAATTGAACTCACTAACTTTTGGAAATCTTTTAGCCGAACTACGGCGTTTTGATCCTTACCTTTGATGGAAGGTACGTAGGCAACGGGTTCATCCGTTCGAACACAAAAATAACAAAATTGTATATTCTTTTCTCATCATCCCAATCATGTTTGCACAATACTTATGTCACAACAAATAACAAATTTTATACAACAAGTGTGAAAAGGGCTCCCTAGGAGTACCTAGGACGTAGTGGGTGCCTAACACCTTCCCATTGCGTAATTTACCCCTTACCCAGACTCTCTGATCTTTTTATTAGTTTTCTACGTGTAAAACTTCTTAGGCTTTTGTTCGCTTTTTAGCCAGTCCTTTGGGTAAATAAAAGTGCGGTGGCGACTCGAAATTCATTGTATGCTTTGCTTATGGTTTAATCAATAAATCATATAGCGACGAATACACCGCTACAGAAAAGTGGCGACTCTGCTGGGGATAGATCGATCCTTGGTGGTATTGCCTACTTTTCACCCTTGTTGTGATATATTTGTTATTTGTTATATGACATATTTTTGTACAATTTGGGATAACTGTATTGATTGTAATGTTTGAATTTCTTGATATACAATTGCTGTTTGCTTTGGTGATCTGTGAGATGAGTTCTATACCCGAACTCGAGTGCACTATAGGATAGGAGAATGGCATAGTCTTGTTGACTGGTGTGGAGTATTCCTTAGCCAGTTGACTTGCGAGCCCATTCACTTGGTGGAGGTCATGTTGGATTAATAATGTCACACAAGTTATTTGTGGTTAGGCATTATTCTTTCAATCATGTGCCGCAGAAGCCAAGGACCTTAGTTTACCAAACCCATCTTGGCCTATTTTTAGGAACGTAGAGCGGAGGTCGTTCAAATGTAAGTTCTGATGCGATTGTTACGCGATACTACACTCATAAGAGTTTCTCTTGAGAATATTCTTGGAATACAAGTATTCGTTCCTCCGATAATATTCGAAAGATGGAACGATGATTATGGGAACCTCTGATAGAACATGTCTGGCAGGTTTAAACCCTAGTACACTCCTTTTGGGTGGTTCTTAACCGAGACTCCATGCTCGTGACTCTCAACAAACCCGTGATTCGTGGTTGAGTCGTTCAAACATTGTTAATATCAATGGAACCTGGGTGTTGATCAGGTATAAAACCTAAATCCCCCAAAAAGGATGGTTGATATTAAGGATGTTCGAGCCGGTTCATGTACCGTTAATATCAATGGAACTTGGGTGTCGATAAGGTGGAAACCTAAATCCACCAAAATGGATGATTGATATTAGGGATACAATGAGCTTTCCCACGACCTTTGTTTGGTGTGCCTTGCTTGATCCTTGAGTGTGATTGTTGCATTCATGCATTCACGCATTCATCTGCACTTCATGTCATCAGAAAAAAGAAAATTTTCAAGGAACTCAAAGGAGTTTATTTGCAAAAATTCTCAAACATGAAAAAACCGGGAAATTTTTTTCACCTGATATATCTGATGAGATATTCTCATATATGATCAAAATGCTTAAATATTTCAAAGTTTGCAAATAAAACCCTCGAGTTTCTTTGAAATAAAAAACAAGCATATGCATAAACACTTCATGCATCATTTGCACAAGCAGTTGTTTTGTTCCGGTCTCCCGTCTTGTGGTCTGACCCTGCGATCTTCATTTATTTTGAAGACGCACTTTGCCGGTACTATACCAGAGCCGATTCTGCCAGATTTATGGACCGTTTTGAGCAAGAGAATTATGAACTCAGAGGAATTCGCCAGACTAAATGTTGTTGATGGATTTATTCCTGGATAGATCCCGGGCTGGCATTGGCTACTGTTCTGGGG
This sequence comes from Lathyrus oleraceus, assembly GCF_024323335.1. Taxonomy (NCBI): domain Eukaryota; kingdom Viridiplantae; phylum Streptophyta; class Magnoliopsida; order Fabales; family Fabaceae; genus Lathyrus; species Lathyrus oleraceus. Next base: position 231,097,179 of record NC_066580.1, on the reverse strand, counting down.
CATGTAATGAGCAAGGTTTGTTCACAAGTGGAGGATTCATCCATGATGATCAACCTGAAGAAGAAGCTGCTGCTACCTTGGAAGAGGATGCAGAGGACCTGAACAATTTCATCATTCCTGGTGGTGTCTGCCACAATTGGGTCGCTGTGGATGTTCCTACGGTCATTCATAAGTCAGCATGATTTGTTCCCTTTGTTCAAAACCCTTCTCCCATGCCAAAAGGAGAGGTGATGACATTGTTGGCAAAGCATATATACAATGATGTTTTCATTCAATTAATGCATTGTTAAACATTTGTTTTTCCATTTGTTTTCACTTTTTGCTTTTTGCATGAAATCAGTGATCACAAAAAACCTGAAAAACAAGAAAACAGCTTTTTCATTTGCATAAATGATTTGCTTGTTTAAAATTCAAAAGCTTTTCATTATCCAGAATCATTATGCAGGGATTTCTAAACCCATTGAACATAATGATCCAACGCCATCTCCCAATTTTGAATTCCTTGTATCTGAGGCAGAGGAAGATGATGTTGAAGGGGATTCCTGACGAGATTACCCGCCTTCTTAAGCACAAAAGAAGCTCATTCAGCTGTATCATGAGAATCAGCAAAGCAGTCAAACTGGGGCATTGCAAATGCAATCAAAACAAAAAAAAATATTCAAAAAAAAAGAAGAAGAAAGAGGGTGAAAAATAAGAAAAATCAAAAATCAGGAAAATTTTTTTCAAAATTTTTCCAACGGAAAAAAGAAAAATTATACCCTCAAGTCCCTAGTTGACTGATGTTGAATGGATTCAGAGTCGTTACGACCAACTGAATTTGATCGAAGAGAAGCGATTAACTGCCATGTGTCATGGTCAGTTATATCAGCAAAAAAAAATAAAAATAAAAAATAAAAAAAATAAAAAAAAAATGAAGAAAGCATTCGATAAGAAGGTCAAGCCTCGCGTGTTCCGAGAAGGTGACCTCGTGCTCAAGAAAGTCTTGTCTTTCGCGCCCGATTCCAGGGGCAAGTGGACTCCAAACTACGAGGGTCCATATGTTGTTAAGAGAGCCTTTTCAGGCGGTGCTTTGATGCTTACAACAATGGATGGGGAGGATTTCACTCGTCCTGTGAATTCAGATGCAGTCAAGAGATACTTTGCCTAGAAAAAAAAGTATATGCAAATGAAAAACAGAATAGCTCGCTAAGTTGAAAACCCGAAAGAGCGGCTTAGGCAAAAATGAGCGTCTCGGTGGAGAACCCGCAAGGGTAATCCAGGCAAAAATTAGAGACTTGAAAAAAAGAGAATATTTGCATCCCGCTAGATTGAGTACCTCACCCTGGGGCAATCTCGGCAAAAATTAGGGATTTGGCAAGTAACTGCATCCTGACAAGACTTTCTGGTTTATCAGTCGTCATTTCGTTAGAAGATTCTCGATTCGTCGTCAACCAAAGCTTCGGATACATCGAGATTCAAATTGGTAGAGAAAGGATCATTATGTTCAATGTAGCCCTCTTCCAATATATATCACTGATTTCAAATTTGTACAGATCTATGGAGTCTTGCCATTTGCAGGCTACCATTCCATCAAATCAATTTGAGCTTTTTATCCAATTATTTGCACTCTTATTTGTTTCAATTCAACAAATGTTTTGCATGTTTTAAATTGATAAAATGTCATTGTTTTAAACAAAAAAATTTTTCAAAAATTGTTGTTTTAAACAAAGTGAACATTCACAACATTGAAAGGATACTCAAGAATATCTCAGTGCTCTCCCGAGGGTGGCATGATTTCCAACAGGTAAGACATTTGTTCATATTCCTGGTTTGGTTGTATCTTCTTTCTTCAGATCTTTGTTGAGGATGATTCCTCAAACAGAGTTGTTGGTGGGGTTGTTCCCCAGTATAGTCGCCAGCAGGGTGTTGTTGAAGACTTCGTTTTCTCCAGCAACAGTCTTCCCCAACATGGATGATCTCCTTGTAGAAGATTCGGCGGTTGATTGGTTTGTCATCTTGGTGCTCCGTCACTTTCTCCAGTGGGTCGCCTGCCCCAGACTTTATTTGTCTCCTCAGCACAGTCACGAGTAGAGCTGTTATTGATATCCCCATCGGAGTCGCGAGCAGAGTTGTTGTCACTCTTCCCAGTGCAGTTGCCAGCGGAATTGTCTGTTTCCTCAGCACGAGCGCTTTCTTTTTAAAGACTCGGTAAGTCAGCGGTTTGATACCCGGTACTTTACCTTTTCCCCGGCGAAGTCGTCTGCGGAGTTGTTGCTATCTCTCCATCAGGGTTTTTTTTCTCTTCAGCAGAGCAGGAATTATTTTCCTACTCAGTGATTGATTTGGGTTGACATCCCAGTATATTGCATCCATCTTTTCCTCAGCGTAGTCTGCGGAGTGTTTGCTGTGGCAGTTTCGCCTATTGAATACTCTTTCAATCCCCAGTATGGTCGGATGATGGCTCTAGCATCCCGAGAACGGATTGATTTCCTGACTGTTTGTGATCCCCAGTAGAGTGGCTTATATTGCAGAATCTACTTGTTGTGATCAGTTTGCTATGTGTATTCTCCCCAAGTAGAGTGGCTCGTTGCAGAATCTACTTGTATGGTACATTCTCCCTCAGGGGGTTGTTCCCCAGCGGAGTTATGTGGAGTTGCTTCTACAGCAGTTCGTGCTTGTGCGATGCACCTTTTGTTTCTCAGTTGACACTGGGGTCCCCTGCAAACACTTTGGGACTTCTCTTGTTCCCCTACAGATTCGTCTTGGTGGCTGTTTTGCCTGTTGTGACTTTTTGTACCCTGATTGGGTTGTTTCCCGATATCTCCGATCCTCTGCTTTCTTCAGCAGTACTCGCAGATCTTTGCTTAACAGCATATAGATCTCCGCAGATTGGCTCTCCAGCTGGTTTTTCCCCTGGAAGTATAATACCGGGCGTTTGATTCCTGGACCTGTTGTGTTAGAATTGTCTGTTTTGTCAGCATTCATCAAACATAAATCACGCATATTCATGCATATTCATAAACATTCAGATATTCATGTTGCATTTTTCGCCATATATCTTTTGTTTGTCGTGTCTCCTGCAACGGGTGATGTAGATCTTCTTTATAGATCTTCCCAAAGCAGATGTCGGGTGTTATAAATCTCTCCATATAGAGTCAGCCCCATAAGCAGAAAATGTCTGTTATCTTTCCTTCTGCAGTTCCCCACCGAGATGTATCCTCGTGGATGACGGTTTCTTCCGTTTCCTCCCAACACATATATTGGGATGGATTTTCCTATTGGAGTTACATCCTCATTAGGACATGTCTTGATTCAGTCCGTCTTTTCGGATTATTCCCGAAGCGACTATTTGTCAAATGTCTTGTGCTTCCCAGTGGGTTGTTCCCCAGTGGAGTAGTTTTTGGGCCTCTACCCTCATACCGGTAGTTATAAGTCCTATTTTTCCTGGCTTTCTTGACAGAATTTGTGGTTATACACCTTTTATTCCCCAGCCAGAGTTTTGGTTTTCTACCTCATACCGGTAGTTGTAAATCCTATTTTCCTGCTCTCCAGCAGTTTGTGGTTTGTTATAAACCCTATCTTGGTTTCCCGTGCGGATTTGTGATTTGTTCCATCCCCACGCAGAGTTGTTGGTCTTCTACCCCGAATTCGGTAGGTGTAAACCCTAATTTTGTGGTTATCCCCACCAGAGTTTGGCCCTCTGCCTACAAACCAGCAGTCGTAAGTCCTATCTTTGCGGTTTTTCTACCTACAAATCGGTAGTTATAAACCCTGTTTTCTCCACTTGCAGAGTTAACTTTGTTGCTCATCCCAACCGATGACAGTTACTCTTCTGTGGTTTTCTATCCAATTTCTTTTGGTAGATGTAATCCCCTCTTTGTGGTTTATTTTCATCTAAATGTTTGATGTTGATTTTTTCCTTCGCTTGGATAAGTTGCTCAGATAAGCACTTATATCCCCAGCAAGTCTTTTGTGGATAATTGCCGTATGCTAGCAATTTTATCCCCAGCGGGTCCTTTCACCTTTTGTCAGTGATTGTGTTCCCCGGATCATTGATTGTCATCAATGCATCCCAGCGAGTCTTCTTTCATTTACCCCCTTTGTTTGTAATGTCTGTTGCTCCCTTTGATCGGTCATCATTATATACCTAGTTTGGTATCCCGATGCCTTTCTTTTCGGTTGATTTATCCTTTATTAACCCAGTAACCGGTTGTGGATAATCTTCCATGCGAGTGTATTATTCACGGTCTGCCGGTAATGAATAATATATCTCATGCACTCTTCAGTCGAAGCCTTTTGCGTTTTCTTTGTTGAGTAAGATTCGTTATTTCCCTTTGCGAAGTCGAATATTCTTGTTGCTGGATAATTGCCGGATGCTTGCAATTTATCCCTTTGATTTGTGTCTTTCGTTTACCCGGATGCTTGGTATCGATTGTCTCTCTTTTTGGTTAGTCACCTATTATATACTTCGGTATCTCTGGTGTTTCTTACCATGCGAGTTTATTATCTACGTTCTGACGGTAATAGATAATAAATCTCATGCGAGTATATTATTCACGATCTGCCGGTAATGAATAATATGTCTCATGCGCTCTTTGGTTGGAGTCCTTTGTTGATGTTCCCCAGTCGAGTAAGATTCGTATTCTTTGTAGAATCGAATATCCATCCTTTAACCCGTTTGTGTTTTGGGATGATGTGTGTTTTGGCATATATACCAACTCACGTTTTCGGTAGATCACCTATTATATACCTCGGTATCTCTGGTGTTTCTTACCATGCGAGTTTATTATCTACGTTCTGACGGTAATAGATAATAAATCTCATGCAAGTATTCTTATCCACGGTCTGCCGGTAATGGATATTGTATCTCATGCACTCTTTGGGTTTGTGTCCCCAGTTGAGTAAGATTCGTTTTCCCGTTGTGGATTCGAATGTCCATCCTGTAAGTCGATTTGCTTTTTCAAGCCCTCCTTTCGGATGATGAGTGTTTTGGCATATATATCAATTCACGTCTTTGGTTAGTCACCTATTATATACTTCGGTATCTCTGGTGTCTTTTCCTTTCGAGTATATTATTCACGGTCTGCCGGTAATGAAATATATGTCTCATGCACTCTTGGATTAATCTTTCGATTGTTTCCCCAACTGAGTAAGATTTGCATTCTTTACAGAATCAAATATCCATCCTATAAACAAGTCTGTTGTTCTAGCTTTCTTCAGGATGATGAGTGTTTTGGAACACAAACCAATTCATGATTTCAGATTTTATCCTATAAACAACCTACAACCCGGTTCAGGATAACTTTCCATGCGAGTACATTATCTACGTTTTGACGGCTATAGATAATATATCTCATGCACTCTCTTGTCGAACACTTTGTTTGTTTCCCCAACTGAGTAAGATTTGCATTCTTTACAAAATCAAATATCCATCCTATAAACAAGTTTGCTTTCGCTCTCTTCAGGATGATGAGTGTTTTGGCATATATACCAACTCACGTTTTCGGTAGATCACCTATTATATACTTCGGTATCCTTGGTGTTCCTTCCTTTCTGCTCCCTATTATGACTTTGGTCCCTTGTGGAGTCAGATTTTCTTGAGTTCATGTACCTTTTTCAGGTCTTTCTCAGATGTTTGGTTGATTGATATCTCTCACCCTTATACCGTTCTTAGATATTCATTCTTCCTGAGTTTGTTACCCTTATACCGGTAACACCTCATTCTTTGGTGCTTCCTCAGCGAAGTTTTCCTGTTGCTTCTCTCCAGGAGTCAGCTTGTGTCTCTCTAATGGATTTATTTTCCTTTGGAGTTCTTTTCCCCAGTGTGAGTCCTTCACTCCCTTGTGAGGTCTCCAATCTGATTTCTGTTTCCCTAATCAGAGTCGTGTCTTGTTCACGCTGTATCAGTTTTGTCTATTCCCAACAAGAATCTTGTTAGAGTCTCTGTTCCTAGTGAGTGTATACTCCGACGGATCGTCTTTTCTTCTGTGTGAATCATATTCCCCACAGAATTTGTGTCTTTGGCATGCATACATTTGCATCATGAGGTCTCTTAGGGACCAAAATTTGTCTCATTACTGTTATTTAAGCCCATTCTACCGCGTCGAGATGAAGATTTCTAAACTTCACTTCTCCGGCTAGAATGACCTTAAATAGGGGCATCTGTAAGACCCCAATTTTGGCCCTAAGATCCCTCATGGCCCATATCATACCAGATCATGGCCTCAAGGATCATTGCATACCTTTGCTTCCCTCCTAGTGGGTGGGTCACCTTGTAAGTGTGGTTCTTGATCACCAAGCATGTATTGCATTTGTATATCATTGCTTTTCATTTGTTTACTAACCAAAAGTACAAAAATATTGTCATCTAACCATGTTACTTGCAGCTGAAGCAATCTACAGTCAAACAGTCAAATCAGTCATAGAGCAATAGATGGTGGCCATTCTTGCAGAATTTGGGCACCATGATCATTCATCAAGGGTTCATATAAGTTGTGACATCATTTGGAGTCATGTTCTCAAGGGATTAGGGTTTGGAATTCATCAGAACATGGTTCAGTCAAGCAAAACCCTAGCAAAGTCAACTGAAGTCAACCTTGGTCAACTGTCCATTTAATCAGTGATTTGATGGTGGGAATTGGTCTGAGAGGCCTCATTCATGTCCATATAAGCCTCATATATCATGTCAAGCATCCACAGTGAAGAAAATAAAGTCAGACAAGAAATTTCCAAAAATAGAAAGTTGACCTGTAACTGGAATTTGCCAAAAATGGAAACTTCTTCTCCTCAAAATTACATCATCATACAAGCTTCAAATGAATTTTTGCCCAACATAAAAGTTGAAGATCTTGTTCTCCCATTTCCAAATAGTCCAAGAACACTCAATTCCCATTTATGGTTGGCAAGTTATGATCCAATCATTCTCAAAAAAGTTTGAACTTCAAAAGGCCATATCTTCCAAACCATTTGGCCAAATTGGGTGGGGTTTTTTGCTACAAGTCATATTTGATGCCCTCTTTCCAAATATTTCATCACAATTTACCAAAAACTCACCAATCAAAATGGAACTTTTTGAAGTAGCATGAATTAATTCAAGTGAGGTGGAAAAATGAGTTTTCAAAATAACCAATTCCAACCATTTTTACCACTTGCAATTGATTAGAAATCATGTTTGGAGTTTGCCCAAAGGCCCAATTCGCAGCTGTAAGCCATGGCCATGTCATTTGAGTGGAATTTCACAATTAACCAAAAACTTCATTTAACCAAAATTCCAATTACCACTTTGATTAATCAAGCTTAGCACCTTAAACAGAGTACATATACAACTTTTGGACTCTGAAAAGCCCTAGCCACACTCACTCAAACAGATCAAAAATCTCATATTCTCTCAAACCCTCATTTTGCATTTTGGAACTTTTCTTGAAAAACTCCAAAGAACACGAGCTAGCCTTGGTTGCTTCATCATTCACCATCACTTTGGAAGCATTTGGGAGCATCAAATCCCAGCTGTAAGCAAGGAACTCGTGGCTGTTATTTCCAAGCTCTTCCAGGGCAGAGTTGGTTTGGAGCTATTTCAAGCTTGGTTGAGCTAAAATCCTTCACTAATTCATCATCTGGAAGCTTGTTGAACATCTGTTTCAACCTTTCATAGCCTAATCATCTTGTTTCACCACTGCCCTCCAGATCAAGTAAGTTTTCGACCCCCTCATTTCTCAAAATCATGTTATACATTAGATAGGTCTTGCTTTGCTGGTCACAATGAACATCAAATCGTGCAAAATGGTTGTGTGATGAGCGAGAAAACTGGTTTTAAAGTTTCATATCCAAACATGTTTTTGCTCGATGCTTCCTTGTTAGTTTGATTTAGTGAATATGGATGTTGTATAATTGATGTGCATTGCTTGATGGTTCGAATGGCATGCTTGATTCAAAAATCTGGAAAGAATGTTCTGCATGTTCATGAGCTGGGCACTGTAGCTTTAAAACCCTAATAATTTCAACCCAGAAATGCATTTGATGTGCTGAATCGCGTTTGGCTGTTGTTGTTTGTGCTTTTGCATGAAAGACCTACTGTTACATTGCCATGCACGTATCACATGATGACACCTCCTTAAGTGAAACGGTGCGTTTCACTTAAGGGACACCAATATTACACAAATGCCATTCCGTGTCCAATTATTCATTTAATCATTTTATTTTCTTAATTTTTATTTCATTTTGAACACAAACTTACAAAAATCATAACACATCCATTTTTAATCCAAAATTCATGGTACTTTTTGCAAATTGTCCATCTTGATCATATGTTGATCATATGTTGACTTTGTGTGACACATGTTCTCATATTGTTTGTGAAATTCTCATACTTGATTGGATGAACATGAAATTTGACATGTGATTAGTAGACACCTTAAGCTTTGTCATGGTTTTGATCCCATTCATTTCTCATATGTTGTCACTGATTTATGATTTATTAAAGTTGGTACATGTTTGGTTGACTTCTTTGAGCATGCTTGAACTTGCCTTGCCTTTCTGATTTTCATTGACCAACTTCCCTTTATCCAAATGAGCTGAAATTTGGTATGCATATCATGTTATGGTTGATGTTTGATCATGAATTATTTGATAATTTTTTGAAATGTTTGAGATTGGGTTTGAGCTAAGTCTTGCTGTTGACTTCTATGAGCTTCTATATGCCATGCCTTGACCTAATTTGTTCATGAAATGATGATGGTGAATGATATGAACATGAAACCAATTGAGTTTGCTTCTTGATTGTTTGAACTTGATTTTGGACACTTGTCACTTGCTGTTTTGACTTTCTCATCCCCTTTTGACCCTAGGCTTGTCCTAGTGGTCTTGTTGCTCATGTTTGAGTTCATGTTTTCAGGTTAAGCAATAAATGCTTCAAAGGGATCATTACAAATTGAATGAGCTTATTTGATTATCATGACTAACTTGTTTGTTTTGTAGGTTGCTTAGCTCACATGCTTTGAGCCTTGTGCATTGCACACTTAACTGATTGTGTTGACTGTTGATCTCTATCTCATTTTGATTTGACTTTGAGTTGTGTACTGATTCTGTTTGACTGGTTTCAGGTACCTTTAGTTGCTTAGTTCTTTAAGAACTTGCTTTGTTTTGCTTAATAGCAATTTGCATTGAGGTATAATCCCTTTTCTTCATGTAGTCTGGAAGACCTGGCCTGTTACTTTGCCAGGCAACTGTCTGAAGTCCTCCTTAAGAGGCAATGCTTGTGTGTGTTTACATTTGTCCCAAGCAGGAAAAGTCCTTTTAATAAGGCAATTGGTAGATCAAAGAGATATGTAACCTATCTCCTACTATACTGTGAGTCTTCTCCTTGCTCCCATTACATGGTTGTAGCATAGAGATTCAAACCCAAGATCTATCGAGTCAATAATTTGTGGAGAGAGTTCCTACTTTCTGAACTCCCACACCTTCTGATATTCAAATGCTCTCCCCGGCCAGGGATAAGAGCAATGAGGCACACCCCTCATATCCTTTCATCTGCTTCACCTTAGCCCCTCAATGGCAAGGTTAAGAGCACCATTAACCCTATTCCAGTTGGCTTCAATGCCTAACCCTTTGTGTGAGCCTGATTGTTTGGTTATAGTGTATGCTGAATGACTTCATTGATTGATTGCTTATTTCATATGCACATGTCTGCTTGCATGCTTTATGCATTTGTCATCATTAATTGCTCATTAGTGCATGATCATCTCATTTGTCTTTATGACATGTCTTTGTTGTTTGCCCATTGAGGACAATTGTAAGACCATCCATTGGCCATTGTTCCTATGATATGGAAGTGAGTATAAGACCATTTCATTGGCCACTCTTCTTATCTTTGCTTGATGCATTTGTTTGATTGTATGTGAGAATGCAATTGTAAGTCCCTGTAAGTTGGCATTTGCTTTCCTATGATCATATGTTGCATTGTTTGGTTGTATGTGAGGATGCAATTGTAAGCCCGTGTAATTTGGCATTTGTATTCCTATGATCATTTGTTGGAGATTGGTATAAGCCCAAATAGATTGGCATCCGGTATCCACTTTTTATTTCTTTGGTTGAGGAGATTGGTATAAGTCCATAGAGTGGCCTCTGATATCCGGTTTTGTTTTAGGAGATTGGTATAAGCCCAGATAGATTGGCATCCGGTATCCTTGTTTCTTTGTTTAGGAGATTGGTGTAAATCCATCTATTGGTATCCGGTATCCGCTTTTGTTTGTGAGATTGGAGTAAGACCATTGAGTGGCATCCGGTATCATTTGTTTGATTATTTTGTTATTACTCATTGCCTATTCCAAAGGACACACTTGAATCATCTTCTATATGATTTCAAGAGGTGAACCTTCTAAGAAGTTTTACAATCCATCTTCATCCATTCATTCCCATTATGTCCTAAACCTTTTCACACATTACTTTCAAACTTGAGATAAATATTGTGCAAACATCTTCATGTTTTCAAATTAAAAACCTGGACCCCAAGTCCTTTACTTTGTTTCAAATTCCATTTCATAATACTTCTTTTGAATCAATCTTAATCATACTTTGACCCTCCTTTTGTGAATACTCATAATCAATTAACTTCACCCATTCAATGGTTTTGTGGCTTTGTCCACTCTTGTTAAGTTTTCATACATTAGCCTTCGGTTTGATTTATCCTAGTTGGTTGATGTCAATCTCACCTATTTGTCCTTAGTTGATTGAATTGTAAGTCTTCCTTGCTTATTATAGGGTTAACCCCTCACTAGCAAGTTGAAGTTGTTCTCACATGGTGGACTTGTTGTTTGTATAAGGTTGAGTTTTCTCCCGTGGATAACGTAAGACCTTAGGGCTTGTGTTTAAAATTGAATCCACTAACTTTTGGAAATCTTTTAGCCGAACTACGGCGTTTTGATCCTTACCTTTGATGGAAGGTACGTAGGCAACGGGTTCATCCGTTCGAACACAAAAACAATAAAAATTGTATATTCTTTTCTCATCATCCCAATCATGTTTGCACAGTAGATATTTCATAACAAATAACAATCTTATACAACAAGTGTGAAAAGGGCTCCCTAGGAGTACCTAGGACGTAGTGGGTGCCGAACACCTTCCCATTGCGTAATTTACCCCTTACCCAAACTCTCTGATCTTTTTATTAGTTTTCTACACGTAAAACTTCTTAGGCTTTTGTTCGCTTTTTAGCCAGTCCTTTGGATAAATAAAAGTGCGGTGGCGACTCGAAATTCATTGTATGCTTTGCTTATGATCTAATGAATAAATCATATAGCGACGAATACACCGCTACAGTTCCCAAAGAATATAGATGATGTATCTGCCAATAAGAAAGTTGAAGTACCTACAGTTGATCCGGTTAGCACTACAAAGTGCCAGTCTGGTGAATCCAGCAGTTTGAAGCCTAATGATCGTGATGAGGTACTCCGGATGATCAAGAAGAGCGAGTTTAATATGGTGGAGCAGTTGCTCCAAACTCCCTCCAAAATTTCAGTGCTTTCTCTGCTTATGAACTCTGAAGCACATAGAGAAGCATTGCAAAGGGTGTTGGAGTAAGCTTATGTAGAGCATGATGTTACAGTGTATCAGTTTGATCAATTTGTGGCTAACATTACCTCTTGTAACAATTTGAGCTTTTGTGACGAAGAACTTCCCGAGGAAGGAAGAAATCACAACCTAGTGTTGCACATTTCGATGAACTATAAGGAGGATGCTTTGTCGAACGTATTGGTTGATACCAGTTCTTCATTGAATGTACTTCCCAAATCAACTCTTTCCAGATTATCGTATCAAGGATTTCCGATGAGATATATTACCGTAATTGTCAAGGCATTTGATAGTTTTGAAAGACTGTGATTGGTGAGGCGGACCTTCCTGTGAAGATAGGTCCGAGTGATTTCCAAATAACTTTCTAAGTAATGGATATCAACCCGGCCAATAGCTGCTTTTTAGGAAGGCCATGGATACATGAGGCAGTAGCCGTTACATCAACACTACATCAAAAGTTGAAGTTTGTCAAGAATGGAAAGCTTGTTATCATCGGTGGGAGAAGGCTTTGTTGGTAAGCCACTTGTCGTTTTTATCTTATGTAGAAGCTGAGGATGAGGTTGGAACTCCATTCCAAGCTGTATCTATTTCTAAGGAAAAGAGAGTTGGGGCACCTATGTCTTCCTTTAAAGACGCTCGGAAGATTGTCGAAGACGGTATTTCTGATCGCTGGGGTCGGATGGTAGAGGTCACCGAGAACAAAAGCAGAGCCAGATTAGGATTCCAACGAGGTTCATCTGAGATTAGAGCTGAAGATATGCAACTCAGTTTCCATAGCGGATGGTTCATTCATGGTAATGAACAACACTTAGTTTCCACGATCGAGGGTGATAAAGATGAAGACTGCACCAATTTTGCGACGCATGGAAAAACTTGCAACAATTGCATCGCTGTCGATATTCCTGTTATTATGCATCGCTCTAAGTAATTTCTTTTATTGTTTTTGAAAATCCTTCTCCTATGCCTAAGGGAGAAGTGAACATTGTTGGTGTTTTAAAATTTGATCATTAATAAAATTCAATTCAATTCATCCACATCTATGATATTTTATTTTTACTTTTTGCTTTTTCTGAAAATGGTAATCACAAAAAACATAAATAAATGAATATAATTTGTCCATCTGTATAATATTTGGTCACCAATTCACTTCTCTAAAATCAAAATATCAAATCATTATGCAGGTTGGTTTCTAAACCCATTGAATACAATGATCCTACTCCTTCGCCAACATTTGAATTCCTTGTATTTGAGGCCGAGGAAGAATGTGATGAAGAAATGTCTGATGAATTGTCTCGTATACTTGAGCACGAGGAATAAGCCATTCAACCGTTCGAATAGCAGATTGAGCTACTCAACTTGGGTTCCGAGGATGATGTGAAGTAAGTCAAGATTGGGTCTCGACTGTGCCCAGAAGTTAAGAAGGGGTTGATTGATCTTCTCCGAGAATATTCAGATGTGTTTGCTTGGTTCTATCAAGACATGCCTGGGTTGGATTCTAAGATTGTGGAGCATAGATTGCCGTTGAAGCCAAAATTCCCGTCAGTCAAGCATTAATTGAGAAGGACTCATCCTGATATGGCAGTAAAGATCAAAGAAGAAGTGTAGAAGCAGATCGATGCCGGTTTCCTTGTTACCGTTGAGTATCTGCAATGGGTGGCCAATATTGTGATGGTTCCGAAAAAAAATGGAAAAGTCCACATGTGTGTTGATTATAGAGATTTGAATAAAGCCAGTCTGAAAGATGATTTTCCTCTGTCACACATTGATATGTCGGTAGATAACACAGTTAAATTCAAAGTTTTTTCATTTATGGAAGGATTTTCCGGATACAATCAGATCAAGATGGCACCCGAGGATATGGAGAAGACCACACTCATTACACCCTGGGGAACATTCTGTTATAGAGTGATTCTTTTCGGTCTAAAGAATGATGGTGAAACTTACCAAAGAGCAATGACTACTTTTTCATGATATGATGCATAAAGAGATCAAATTCTATGTTGATGATTTGATTGCCAAATTCATTGATGAAGAGGATCATGTTGAGCATTTATTGAAGTTATTTCAGCGTTTGAGGAAGTACAAACTCTGCTTGAATCCTAATAAGTGTACTTTTGGTGTTCGTTCCGGTAAGTTTTTGGGCTTTAATGTCAGCGAGAAAAGTATTGAAGTTGATCCTGCCAAGGTCAAAGCAATACAAGAGATGCCCGCCCTCAAAACTGAGAAGCAAGTCAGAGGTTTTCTCGGCCGCTTGAATTATATCTTAAGATTCATTTTGCATATGACTGCCACATGTGCGCCTATATTCAAGCTTCTTCAGAAAGACCAGTCTTGTGATTGGACAAAGGATTTCCAGAAGGATTTTGATAGTATCAAAGAATATCTGCTTGAGCCTCTGATTCTGTCTCCACCTGTTGAAGGAAGACCATTGATCATGCATCTGACTATGCTTGAAGAGAGTATGGGTTGTGTTCTAGGTCAGCAAGATGAAACTGGAAAGAAAGAATATGCTATTTATTACCTCAGTAAGAAGTTCATCGATTTTGAGACTCGGTATTCTATGCTAGAGAAGACTTGTTGCGCATTGGCTTGGGCTGGTAAGCGTCTGCGTCAATATTTGTTGAATCATACCACTTGGTTAGTATCCAAAATGGATCCAATAAAGTATATCTTAGAGAAGCCTGCTTTAATTGGGTGAGTTGCCTGTTGGAAGATGTTGTTATCAGAGTATGATATTGAATACCGATCTCAGAAAGCGATCAAAGGTAGTGTCTTGACTGACCATTTGGCTCACCAACCGATTGAAGATTACCAGTCAGTGCAGTATGTTTTCCCTGATGAAGAGATCTTGTACTTGAAAATGAAAGATTGTGATGAACCATTGCTTGAAGAAGGGCATAACCCAGTTCCCGTTGGGGCATGGTATTTGATGGAGTTGTTAATCAGTATGGAAATGGCATTGGGGCAGTGATTATTACTCCTCAAGGCACGTATTTTCCATTTACAGCTAGATTGACTTTCAAGTGTATAAATAATATGGATGAGTATGAAGCTTGCATTATGGGGCTCGAAGAGGCCATTGATCTTAGAATAAAATATCTTGACGTCTTTGGATATTCGGCTTTGGTTGTGAATCAGATCAAAGGTGAGTGGGAGACGAATCAACCCGGTTTGATACCATATAGAGATCATGCGAGGAAGATTTCAACTTTCTTTACAAAGGTTGAATTTCATCATATCCCTCGAGATGGAAACCGAATGGCAGATGCTCTTGCAATGTTGGCTTCAATGATTGTCATGAAGTTTTGGAATGAAGTTCCTAATTTGACTGTGATGCGTCTTGATGGGCCAGCTCATGTGTTTTCTATTGAAGAGGTCAAAGATGAGAAGCCGTGGTATTTTGATATCAAATGTTTTCTCCAAGGTCATATTTACCCGCCTGGGGCATCTTTGAAAGATAATAAGACTTTGAGAAGATTAGCCAGAAATTTCTACCTGAATGGTGATGTGTTGTACAAGAGAAACTTCGATATGGTTATGCTCAGATGCGTGAATAGACACAAAGCAGACTTGTTGATGACTGAAGTCCATGAAGGTTCCTTTCATACTCATTCCAGTGGACATGTTATGGCAAAGAATATGTTGCGAGCAGGTTACTATTGGCTGACAATGGAATCTGACTGTTGCAAGTTTGTGAAGAAATGCCACATGTGTCAAATTTATACGGATAAAATCCATATTCCTACGACACTATTAAATGTTAATTCCTCTCCATGGCCCATCTCCATGTGGGGAATTGATATGATTGGCATGATTGACTACTCGTTTTATGCGGAACATCGTTTTATTTTGGTGTTTATTGACTACTTCACAAAGTGGGTTGAAGCGACATCGTATACGAATGTAACCAAGCAAGTTGTTGTGAGGTTTATCAAGAATCAGATTATATGCCGTTATTGTGTGCCAAGCAAGATTTACTGATAATGGATCAAACTTGAATAATAATATGGTGGAAGCTCTTTGCAAAGACTTCAAGATTGCACATCATAATTCTTCTCCCTACAGACCTAAGATTAATGGGGTTGTTGAAGCTGCAAATAAGAACATCAAGAATATTATTCAAAAGATGGTTGTGACGTACAAAGATTGGCATGAGATGCTCCTATTTTCTTTGTAGGGATATCGTATATCCATCCGTACTTCAACAGGGGAAACCCCTTTCTCACTTGTTTATGGTATGGAAGTTGTGCTCCCGGTAGAGGTTGAGATCCCATCTTTGCGTGTGCTCATGGAAGCCAAGTTGACTGAGGATGAATGATGTCAGAGCAGATTTGACCAACTGAATTTGATTGAAAAGAAGAGGTTAACTGCCATGTGTCATGGTCAGTTGTATCAGCATAGAATGAAGAAAGCATTTGATAAGAAGGTCAGACCTCGTGTGTTCAGAGAAGGTGGCTTTGTGCTCAAGAAAATTATATCTTTCATCCCAGATTCTAGGGGGAAATGGACTCCTAATTATGAAGTCCCATATGTTGTTAAGAGATCCTTTTTTAGGCGGTACTTTGATCCTTACAACTATGGATGGTGAAGAGTTCACTCGTCTTATGAACGCAGATGTAGTCAAGAAATACTTCGCCTAAAAAGAAAAGAACAACTCGCTAAGTTGAAAACTTGAAAGGGCGGCTTAGGCAAAAATGAGCGTCTTGGTGGATTGAAACCAAAAAGGGCGATCCAGGCAAAAGTTAGAGACATAAAATAGAAAAAATTATCCCGATAAATTGAGTACCCCACCTTGGGGAAATTTATGCAAAAATAAGGGATTATGGCAAGTAACTGCATCCTATTGATATTCAGTCTTGAAGACTTTCTTGAGCCCATTGGTCAATTTTGATTCATCATCTCCAGCCGACGCCAAGAGTACATCGGATATCAAAGTTGGTAGAAGGATTAGTGATCATTGTATTCAATGTAGCCCTTTACCATGTAAATTACCATTTTTCAACTTTTGGAAAGATCTATGTAGTCTTGTCATTTACAGACTACCATCCTATTAAATAAAGTTGAGCTTTTTATCCAATTGTTTCTACTCTTATTTAATTCAGCCAAATACATTTAAATTTTATTATGATCATTTTTGAAATAAAACTTTAAAATCAAAATTGTGTTTTCTTAAATATATAAAGTAGTTATTTTAAGCAACCAATGCCATTTAAAGGAATATCAACAGCGGATTGAAAAGCGGTAAGCCCTAGATGCGGAGCATTATTGATTCTCCCCAAGCAGTGAGCGTGATACCTATTTCATCCCCCGCATTTTTTCAGTAACCAAGTTTTGTTGGTTTCCCCAGCTGAGTTTGTTAGCCTCCCTTGAGTGATAGGCATGTTATTATGGCCTAATTTTTCTTCTCCACAAGTCGTCAGAGTTACTTCTGATTTTGAGCAGTTATTGTGTTTCTCCCCTGCAGGGTTGTCTCCCATTTGATATGGTGTTAACCTAAATATTCCCCGTAGAGTTGGTAGCAGTTTCCTCAGCAGATCCTCTCCTTGTGCTTTCCCCATCCAGGATTGAGCCTTCGAGATGTTTGATTCTCTCCAGCTGTTGTTTCCCTCCTATGGGGATTCTCTAGGGATTTGAATCGATGATTCAAATCAGTGACTTTTGTATCCTTTGTGATCATTTTGTCAACATAATCATCATATATACATATACATATACATATACATATACATATACATATACAATGATATAATTTCATTATTGTATTACTACACTTTCTGATTCATTGTTTATTTTGATCCTCTACTATGGTGGTATGCTTTTCCCCCATGCAGATTTGGTTTGTTTGCCCTCTTTCAATTATAGAGTGTCAGCCCATTAAGAAGAAAGACTTTAAACTTTCTCTTTCCCCACTGAGTTGTTTCCTCGTGGATGGCTATTATTTCAGTTTTCTCCCCAGTTGATAGTCTGGATGGAATCATTCCCCTTGATTTATATCATCATTGGGTTGAGTCTTTGATTGACCTTTCTTTTCAGATCTTACCTAGATAGCTGCTTTTGGTCCTCTGTGAGCTTATTACCCAGTAACTGGTAATGTTCCTCTCATGTTTTCACTTTTGCCCAATACCCGGCAAGAACAACTTTTTCTCCCCAGCGGATTCGTTTTCACGTTTCCTCAAGAAGTATATCCTTGATATGTTCATCCTAACCGATGACGAATATTTTCTTCCCTTACATTGAGTTTATCCTTGATATGTTCATCTCAACTGATGACGGATATTCTCTCTTTGGTATTCTTCCAAGTAAGAGGTAGTTGTAATCCCTATTTTCTTCCCCAAAGAGTTAATTCTTGATATGTTCATCCTGATCGGGGACAAATTTCCTTCTCTTTGCGGTCTTCTGCCCAGTAACCGGTAGTTGTAAATCCTACTTGCTCCCCTTTTGCAGAGTCTATCCTTGATATGTTCATCCTAACCGATGACGAATATTCTCTTTGGTATTATATCCAGTAACCGATAGATGTAATTCCTATTTCTCCCCTCTGAGTCTATCCTTGATATGTTCATCTTAACCGATGACAAATATTCTCTTTTAGGTATTCTATCCAGTATTCGATAGATGTCACTCCTACTTTTTCAGGCAGTTTATCCTTGATATGTTTACCCTAACCGGTAACGGATGTCCTCCCTGTCATATTTTTGTTATCCCCTTACCCAGTAACCGGTAATGGATAATAGATTTCTACTTCTCATGCGTTGAAGATATTTTCTTCCCCAGTTGAGTTTGAGTTTGCATTTCCTTAGTGAAATCGCTTTTGCTTGTTTGGGCCGAGTATTTCAGCTTTGTGCTGATTTACCTGTTTCTCCTGTAGGTGTTCCTTTTATTTCCTGGCGGAGTCTTTTCATTGATTTATTTTCATGGAATCCCTAGAGTTCCCCAATTGTTTTTTAAGTCGTAGCCTGGCCTACGCATAACCCTTTTATCCCCCCAGAGTCTCTCTCTCCCTAGTGAGTTTTCCTTAGGGAATGCGTTATGCTCCTGTGGACTTTAAGTCTCTCTAGATTCTTTTCCTTTGTGGCAACATTTTTCCATACAGAGATTTATTTTAACATTCATATCATATGCATCATGAGGTCTCTTAGGGACCAAAATTTGTTTCTATATGTTGTTATTTAAGTCCATTCTACTATGTCGATATGAAGATTTTAACCTTCATCTCCTCAGTTAGAATATCCTTAAATAGGGGCAGCTGTAAGACCCCAATTTTGACCCTAATATCCCTCATGCTATCTCATCATATGCATTATCATTGGGATCACACCTTGGCATCCTCCTTACCCCTTATTCATTGGGTTTGCTATGGGAGAGATCACCAAGCACATTTGATTGTATCATACTTCATTTATCTTTAGTTTTTACTAACCAAAATACCAAAAAATATGTCTTTGTACAATCTAACTCTTGTGTAGGTAGTGCACATGCTCACTTTTGATCTATCAAGCTCACATCTAGGGTTTAAGACCCTCAAAGCAAGGAATTCAATCAAGAATTGGTCTATTGTGGATATAAGCATCATATATGGATCCCCATGATACTCACATGTTATTTTGATCAAGAATTCATCAAGAGTTTGGAATTAGTTTGCCTTGGAACCCCTAGTTCATCTGGGTATCTTATGTAACTTCTTCAACAAGCTTCTTCAACTATTGATCAAATATTTCAAAGGATACTTCAAATTTCATCATATTATGCATATATAATCCTCCATGAGTCCCAAAAGTCAAGAGAATAGCAAGCTAGCAAGTTGGTTCATGGTGGTTGACTAGAGGAATTCATCTGATCAAAACGTGGGTTCCCTAGACCCTATATCCTACAATTTTTGTCATATGAAAGTTATTCCAAGATAAATGTTACTATAAATCAAATTCCAAACAACTTTCATGTTGATGTCAAGAGCTAGTTTTGCTTGGAAAGTCATTTTGTACGGTGAAAGATTATAGGTCATTTTGTCTAAACCCGAATTTGGAGGTCAACTTCCCAAGACCATAACTTGCTAAATATTTAAGAGATGAAAGATATTAAAGTTGCACAATCAAATTCAATATGTCTAGTTTAACTTTTATGTTTAGAGGAAGAGCAAATTCAACTTTTAAATGCATGTGATATGAGGAGACATTATAGGTCATTTTGGACCAATGCCATTGAACAAGTGATTTTCCTCAACTACAAAAATGCATAACTCCTTCATGATAAATCTAAATGAGGTCAAATTTGTGACTATTTTGAAGTACTTTTAGAGAGCTACAACTTTATTGAAGGAACATTTATCATTTAAGACGTAGATTTTTTTTTGATATGTTTGATTTTCCCAACTTCCACCTCAAAAATCATCATGATCCAAGCTTCAAATGAAAAAGGGTTCAACATGAAAGTTGTTCCTCTTGATCTGACCTTTCCAAAACATCCAATTTCATCCCATTTGCATAAAGTATGAGTGACTTGCGCATGGCTTGAACTTGGATCACCATTTGGCATAATTAAACTTGCATTCCTCATACACAATTGCATGGCTTACCAATGTGACTTCAACAATGTTTGTACTAATTTTTGGAACTGAAGGGATTATTACATGGGCCTACCACACGCCCATGCATGCATGTAATGAAAATTTCTATTTTTGGAACCTTGATTCAAGTGTGCAAATAACAATCATTTGGCCTATAAATAAAGACCCCTACGCTCTAAATTGAGGACCCCTGCGCGCCATCTTTGAATCCCCAGCTCCAAACCCTCTCATTCAAAGGATAACCTTGAGGATTTGCATTGGAAATCGAGTTTGAATCTCCACTGTTTCGAGATTCAAATCTTCAAGAGTCCTGTTACTTTTGTTGATTCAATCCCATTCCATCAAGTGTCCAGAGCAAGTCCAAGTGAAATTGGAAGCAATATCATGTTCATACAGACCTGCGTTGAAGGTAACTTTCAGAATTTTTCATCTCTTTGATTCTCACTCAATTCTCTATAATTCATCTTGATTTTTTAGTGCCTGAAGTCCTACCAATATAGGCAACAAGATTGAGTTTCTTTGAGGTCAAGTCGAAGCAACTCAGATGATGATCCTCAAAATTCAACTCCCTGTATCTTTTGATATACTTGGAGTTAGGAGAAATTGAGGCCAGATTCGAGCTCCTGAGCATTTTCTCTTTAAATTCATGCCCTCCATTTTTATTTTGGTGATGGTTGATGGTGGACCAGTCCGGTGAGGCCCATCGGAGAAGAAGACCGGAGTTACAGCTCTGGCCGTGTGTTGGCACGTCTCAGACCATAGGATCCTTGCAAAATGTTTTAATCCCGTGCGTTGGTTTTAAATACCATCCTTGCAGTGCATTGACTAGTGACCATTGTGGAACGCGCGCTGAGGACCTCTTGATCTGCCACCTCAATTAATGAGGGAGATCAAGTGGTCCACGTTTTTTGCTATTGTCTAATTTTCATTTTATTTATCTTATTTTCATTAATTCATATTAATTTTAATATTGATCCAAAAAATATTAGACTTTCACCAAAAAAATTTAAACAAATTCCTCTTTCATTTTCTGAATTAATTTTTTTTTTTGAATCACTATTAATATTTTTCATGATTTAATTATTTTTGTGAACATTTTTAATTGTTTAAAAATAGTTTTAAGTTTCTAAAAATAATAAAAAAATTCCCCCAAGGTCCTTTGACCTTGTTTGACTTATGATAAATCTCATCCCCATTTATTTGGTATTTTGATGAGGTTTTAGGATTTTGACCAACCATAATTTAATTTAATGTGTATTTTAATTGATTTTAATTGTTTAAATGCAAAATAAATTGTGTTAAGCTATTGATATTGACTTGTTGAGTTTGACTTGTGTTGTTGGGCCTTGGTCAAGGTTGATTTGACTTTGTTGAGTTAAAATCATTGGATTTAGGGGATTGATGAAATGTACATTTCATCTCTTAAAATGAATGAATGACTTTAATTTTATAAAAGTCCTCCTTTGACCAATTTGTGTTGATTCCATTTCCCATCCCTCTTCATCTCAATCCCATTCTCTTCTCCTTCATCTCATGGACCTATGATATCTCAATATCCTAAGGCTAGTTGATTGCAAAATCAACATTAGTATGGATGAGATTAGGTTCATCCCTTTTGCATTTTCTATTAATTATGGTATGTTTTAGGAGTATGGTTCATAATACCATAAGTCTAACATGCATTAACACTAAAATTTCTATTGCCCGACCTCAAATAGTTCTGACTTCTACATAAGTCCAATTACGTTTGCTTAACATAGCGCTAAATTTTTGTCACAAAAAGGCATAGC
Source organism: Lathyrus oleraceus (assembly GCF_024323335.1). Classification (NCBI taxonomy): domain Eukaryota; kingdom Viridiplantae; phylum Streptophyta; class Magnoliopsida; order Fabales; family Fabaceae; genus Lathyrus; species Lathyrus oleraceus. The sequence goes on along the minus strand of NC_066580.1, from coordinate 231,075,282 downwards.
ATTCTAGTAAGTGAGATTGTAAGTCTCCCCTCTTTCATGGTATTGTGTGGAAACTTGGCCTTTTTTCCTTCCTTTGGAAGATGTCTTAGTTCAAGGATCCACGCTTGTGAATAATGGGTTGAGTGTTCTCCAAAGAATGACTTAACCAAAATAAAGCAAAAGCAATACTAACTTCTAATCAACTAACAACTAACATTTAATTTCAAACCATTTATTTTTATGCACTTTAAATTCAAGTCTTTATTCATTTGTCATTATTCATACCATTTAACTTGTTTACTTTAATGCCATTTTTACTTTGCTCACTTGAGCCATACTTTGTGATTATATTGTGATTGCATATACTTGTTTGTGTATTTTGTTTATGGTCTTTTGACCTTAATGTACATTATAACAACAAAAACCCTAAAAAACATTTGTGTGGACTGTTGGGTTTGATTTGAGACATTGGACTTAGAATTAGGCAACACTCCTTATGCAAACGGACTTGGCCAATGCCAACTTTCATGAAACCAAGTGCTTGTGAATTGAAACTTCATCCGATGCAAGTATTGTGATCCAATTTAAGTTCATCTGCTACATGGTCTTGTTGAAGCTGTTACTCTGAACCTGTGTGTAAAGCTTATCTCTGATTTCATCTGATACATGGGAATTAAGAAAAAGATCATGGAGTTGCTAAGCTTGGATGAGGCTATCTTTATTTGATGTCTTGCTTTTCATCTTGCTATTTGTGTATTGATATTTCTTGATTCTAAAGTCCAAGGGAAATTTCGGTTTCTATATGACATTCTTGTCTATTGGATTGCATCCCATTAGTCATATCTTTTTCAACTCTTATCTCTTAAATTTTTACTTAGGATTAGTCTCTTCATCTCCTCCCCACTTCTTTAATTTCAAATCTCTCCCTCCTTTTAAAATCTTCTTTGCTTTTGTTTTCCAAACTTAGACCATATTGCAAATTAGAAACTTTGGCCTTATTCCATTGCATTTTAAAAACTCTTTTCTTAATCAAATTTGTAAATGAACTTAACTATACTTGACTTAAAATTTCAAAAGATAAAAAGAACTAACACTCATTTAAACCTTTTTAGGCCTTTTGTGCCTTTGTTAAACTTAATTTTTTTTTAAAAGCAATGCATTCACTTTGAATTTGTTACCACTAACTACGAGGTTTTGATCCTTTATTTTATGATGGTATGTAGGCACAAGTCCGAAGGTCTTGTTAAACACAAAAATATAATTAATTAATTCTTTTCTCATCCATCCATTCTATTTTATTGCAAACATCATTTTATACAAAAACACATATGCACCCAAAAAAGGGCTCCCTAGGAGTACCTAAGACACATTAGGTGCTAACACCTCCCCTTTGTGTAACCAACCCCCTTACTTGTAATCTTGGGCATTTATGTAGTTTTGATTTGAAAACTTCTTATCTTTTGGGTTTTATTCGTACTTTACCCTTTTCGCTTGGAAACAATAAAAGCGCGGTGGCGACTCTAGTTTAATTGATGTCTAGCATATCCATAGATTGATGGTCATGAATTTACCGCTACAGATGGACATACACTTCTTCAGAAATGTAACCATTCAGAAATGCACTTTTGACCTCCATTTTATATAATTTAATAAAATTATTAACATCAAAAGATACAAGGAGATGAATAGATTCTAACCTTGTGACTGGAGCAAAGGATTCATTGTAGTCAATTCCTTCTTGTTGACTATAACCTTGTGCCATTTGCCGTGATTTGTTCCTAACAACTTCACCTTTTTCATTTAGCTTGTTTCTGTAAACCCATTTAGTTCCAATCACATAGGTTCCCTTGGGTCTTGGTACAAGATCCCAAACGTCATTTTTGGAAAACTAACCAAGTTCTTCTTTCATTGCCAAAATCCATTCTTTATATTGAAGAGCCTCTTCACAGGATGTTGGCTCTATCAGAGATATTAGTCTCATAAGTGTTTCTTTAGAATATTTGAATGTTGATATTGTTTTGACAGGTTCATCCTTGTTTCCCATAATAAGTTCTTCATAAACATTCTTCCTATTTCTTTGTCTTTTATGATTTATTATTTTTTCAGGTGCTTCTGAAGTTCCTCTTTCTGCTTCTTCAGAATCTTTGGCCCTGCAAGTATGATCTCCAGATCTCCAAATTTCTCAACTAGCTTTGACTTTTCAAAGTCAAGCTTGTCATCAAATCTGACTTGAATTGATTCTTCCATAATTTGTGTTTATGTATTGTATACTCGATATCCTTTAGAGCATTTTGAGTATCCTAACATAATAAACTTTTGTGCCTTAGAGTCAAACTTGTTCAGATTGTCTTTAGTGTTCAAAATAAAACAAGATTATCCAAAAAGATGAAAATAAGTAATGTTGGGTTTTCTTCGCTTGCATAGTTCATAAGGAGTCTTCTCTAGAATAGGTTTGATAGAGATTCTATTCTAAATGTAACATGTTGTATTCACAACTTCTTCTCAGAAGTACTTAGCCACATTAGTCTCATTGATAATGGTTCTGGCCATTTCTTGGAGAGTCTTATTCTTCCTTTCTACAAATCCATTTTGTTGTGGAGTTCTAGGATAGGAGAAATCATGGGATATTCCATTAGAGTCAAAACGTTTGTTTTCAAATTCTCCACCATGATCACTTCTGACTTTGATAATCTTAGAGTCATATTCATTTTTCACTTTTGAACAAAAGCTGGTGAACACAAAATGTGACTCATTCTCGTTCCTTAAGAATTTCACCCATGTCCAACGATTGTAGTCATCAACAATGACAAGTCCATACTTCTTACCATTGACTGACGCTCTCTTAACAGGTCCAAAGAGATCAATGTTTAGAAAGTCCAAGGGTCTGGAGGTGGAAAAAACATTTTTAGTTTTGAAAGTAGTTTTAGAAAATTTCCCTTTCTGACATGCTTCACAAAGATCATCTAAAGGAAACATCAGCCTAGGCAGGCCTTTGACTAACTCAAGTTTATTTAGCTGAGAAATCCTCCTCAAGCTAATGTGACCCAAGCGTCTATGCCCCACCCATTTCTCTTCATTAACAAACATAAAGCATTTCACGTTTTTTGTTTTTCAAATCTGAAAGTTTTATTTTATAAATGTTGTTCTTCCTCTTTCTAGTGAAAAGGGCTGTGCCATTTTTCTATTTGACAACCTTCCACGTTTTTTGATTAAAGATAATATCATAACCGTTACCACTTAATTGACTTATGGATAACAAATTATGCATTAATCCCTCAACATAAAGAACATTAGAAATAGGGGGAAGAGATCTATTGCCAACTGTTCCAGATCCTCTGATTCTTCCTTTTTGATTTCCTCCAAAGCCTACAAAATCAGCATCTTTAAGTTCCAGGTCTTGGAACATACGCTTTCTTCCCGTCATGTGTCGCAAGCATCCAGAGTCCAGGTACCATGACTAGTGTTTTAACTCTGCTGTATAGGATATCTGCAACGTACACTATTTTATCTTTTGGTACCAAGAATCTTTTGGGTCCTTTAGGATTAGGTTTCCCGTAGTTTCTGAAAACTTTGGGTTTTCTAGCGTTACTGAACTTCTATGTCTGTGCTAGTGTATAATGGTAAGAAAAAGGGGATTTTGGTTTGTTTTCTATAGAAGGATTCTGATCATCGTCATCAGAGTCATAACCAATTCCTCTTTTTCTATTATGACTTACACCATAGATCATAGAAGTCATTCTGCTTTAATATAGGATCTTGTTTAGAAATTTCTGAAAGGCTTTATCATATTTGTATATGATAGTGTCAAAGGTAGGTGGAACTTTAGAAAGAGTTTCCTCAAGTTTTGAACATTTCTTAGTTGAAAAATCTTTTTCTCTTTCTAGAATAAAATTATTTTCTTTCAGTTCAAGAACTTATTTCTCAAGCTTGTCCCACTCTTCAATAGTCTCTTCATGCACCTTTTCAGGTTCTTGAATTTTTGTCTAAGTTTCTGCTACAAGCTCAGAGATTCTGAAAAACAGGATTCAATATCAGAACGAGAAAGTTCAGAGAATACCTCTTCAGAGCCAGACTCTGTTTTAGATGAACTTCCAGAGGTAGTGGCCATGAATACTACATTTGCTTGCTCCTTTTCATAATCAAATTTTGAAGCTTCAGATTCAGATTCATCCCATGTTTCCATGAGTCCTTTCTTCTTTGATTTGAACGAGTTCTTCTTGAAGCTTTCTTTTCCGAAGCTATCCTTCTTTAACTTTGGACAATCATTTTTGTAGTGTCCATGCTCTTTGCATTCATAACACGTTACTTCCTTGTTAGGTCCACCTCTGGAGGTTGAATCTGGACGGTCTCCCTTCTGTTTTGGCCTTCTGAAGTTGTTATGTATCTTTCTCTATAGATGTTTGATTCTTATGGAAAGAAGAGATAATTCTTCTTCATCATCAGAATCTTCATTCTTAGAGTCATCAGCTTGAAAGACTTTGTTCCTTTCTGGGTTTCTTCTTTCTGGTCTTGACTTTAGAGAAAAATATTTTCTCTTCTTATGAGGTTCATCTTCTTCTAGCTCTATTTCATGACTTCTGAGAGAGTTGATAAGTTCTTTAAGACTTATGTTGTTTAGCTCCTTGGACAACTTCAGAGTTGTAACCATAGTTCTCTAATTCTTGGGAAGACTTCTAATTATCTTCTTGATGTGATACGTTATAGTATATCCTTTCTCCAGAACCTTGAGTCCTGCAAACCAAGGTTTGAAACCTTGAGAACATCACTTCAACAACTTCATCGTCTTGCATTCTGAAGGCTTCATACTTCTGGATTAAGGCCAGAGCCTTAGTATCTTTAACTTGGTTGTTTCCTTCGTGCGTCATTTTCAAGGAGTAAAAAATATGTTTGGTTGTTTCCCTGTTGGTTATCTTCTCGTACATGTCGTAGGAAATAACATTTAACATAATGATTCTAGCTTTATGGTGATTCTTGAAATTACGCTTCTGATCGTCGCTCATTCTACTTCTTGGAATAGGAATACCAATTGTAGAGATGGGTAGCTCATAACCATTTGTAACCATATCCCATAGATCAACATTGTAGCCTAGGAAGAAACTTTCAATTTTGTCCTTCCAGTAGTCAAATTTTTCTCCATCAAAAACTGAAGGTTTTGCGTTGTAGCTATCTCTTTCATTTGTGTTAGCCATGAAGTTTTTCTCACCCTGGGTCTCTCTACACGGTTAAGTGTTTGATTCAAAAATGAATAACAGAGTCGGAGCTCTAATACGAATTGTTGGTAGAGAAAAACAAGAAAGAGGGGTTTAAATTATTTTCACATGAATTAAAAGATTTTCGCAAAAACACATGCAAAGAAGAAATAATAACAACACAAATGATTTATCCTGATTCGCTTGAAAATCAAAGCTACTCCAGTCCACCCGGCCAAGGTGATTTCGCCTTCAACAAGGATTTAATCCACTAATCTCAACAGATTACAAAGTTCGTCTAAGGGTTCAACAACCTCTTAGCCCTCTCAAGTCTACAGACCCAAACAAGTCATTAGAGGAATAAAAAACAATTATAAGAATTACAAAGTGTTTCGCTAGATGCTTCTAGATAAGCAATCTAGACACAATTTAAGAATAATGAAAGATAACCACACAATATTGAGCAATAACTCTTATATGGAAACTTTTTCTTACAACAATAATGGTGAATAAATAATCAGAGTATGCAGAGTGAGGTGATCATGATCAGAGCCTTCAGAATTAGAGGCTTCATATATTTCTTTGCAAAGTCTTCAGATAGAGTTCTCAGAATTAGATCATCAGAGCTTGAACTTCAGAGTCAGATTCTTCAGGTGATTGCTCCTCAGATGCATTATGTTCAGAGTCAGATGTGATTTCTCTTTGTGTTGGGTCAACGCTTATGGACTACTTCAGATGCCAAATATTAGTTTCTTAAGAATCAGAAGGTGACTTATCAAAGTCATTTCAACTTAGAATCCTGCACACTTATGAAAACTGTTAGGTTACCAAATTGCTTCATTCTTTGTTATCATCAAAACTTAAAGATACATTGTAGAATCAAAATCTTGTTCTAACAAAAATATTCTTGGAAGGCCAGGGAATTGATTGAGACATTACATGTCATTTTCATCCATGAAGCACTCGAATTTTTCTAAGTTATATGATCAGATTTTCATACCAACTTCAACATGACATAACTTTGTGCTCAAGCATCCAAATGCAACCTTTCTTGTCGCATTTTAATCTTTGCCATGATGTTAAAACATTGGAAAAATAATGGGATAAAAAAGCCTCTTGAGTAGAATTCTTCATTGGGTGAACATGGTGACTTGTAACTGATGAATTTGCCATTGTTTGAGTTTTGAACTGTACTAATCTCAATTCCAAGCCAAATTACCATGTGTTTTGAACCTAAACATGTTTAAACAAGTCTCCATAAGTTAATTGACCCTTAAAATACATCATTTGGCTGAGTTTTGATAAGTTGCAAGTCACACTTTTCGCACACTCAGAGCAAATTCATTTTGAACGAATTATGCATCATTTCACACGTATTTGGATCCAATCATGTTCCTTATAAATAGAGGAAGCTATTTCATTCATTTCCAAGATTTAGAGATCCAAGAAATCCCTGCTGCAACTTAAATTTTTTCCAGAAAATTCAACTATCGTGTTTTGAGTTTCAGCTTGTTCCAATCCAATTTTCGTATTCCATTAGCACCTTCGGCATCCTCTAAAACTTTTGCTACAATTCCCAAGCTCAGAGACCTTCTGAAGTGCTCTAACTAGATCGAGCTTCATCAACTTCTGATCAACATTTGGACAAGATAGTTATGAGCATCATTTAAACTCAAACAAGTTACCACAACATAGTCCCTCACTCTCTAATGCCTTCCCCTAACTTATCTGGTGTTGATTGATCGTGCTCATATTTAATTTAATTTTTTGTGGCTTTCTTTTTTCTAAAACTTCTCTGAAATTCCCTTTTCTCAGTTTATATAAATGAATTTGGAGCATGAGGTTGAATTCGGGATGAGAAGAGGATCACAATGGTGGTGCTGTCGTGTTATGAATTTACAAAATGTTGAAACTCCAGTGAGAGCTCACCGGAGAAGATGTCCGGAGTTTTCTCAAGTTGTTTGAGTTTGGTTAGACATGTTGAAGGAACGAAATGTTCTGATTAGTTCGATTTACACTTGATCATGTGTTTGGCTTGCAGTGTGTTCCATCTTGTTCTCTAACATATGGAGTGTTGGATTTGGCACATCAATCAATGAGGCATGACCCAAAGATCCGTGTTCTTTCTGATTTTAATTATTTTTCTTTTAACATTTTTAATTTCTTTTTCTTTTAAAATTCATATTAATTTCATTTTTTAACCAAAAAAGGCCAAAATAATTTCTAAAATTCTCTTTTATTTTTCTTCATCTGAATTTTATTTTTTCACATTTTATTTCACTGATTTTTTATTTTTTTTATGAATTTTCTCTGTTCTCCTTTGTTTCAATTGGTAAAAAAATACTTTTCTGCAATTTTTAATTCTGGAAAAGTTATTATATGCTTCTCATTTTATTTCCATCATTCCATAATATTTTTATCCATTTATTTGGTGTTTTGAAGGACTTCATGGATTTTCCATTTTATTTCTATTTTAAAATTCATTTAAAAATACCTTTGATGCTTTTTTATTTTATTTTATAGCATTTTATATTTTGTGATCCTTATAGAACTTCTGTTGGCCTTGGATCACGATGGTTTGGACTTCAAGTCTCATCAAACTCAATGGATCTTGGGTGTTGATGGGGTAAAAACCCTAACCCACCAAAATGGATGATTGATTTTGATGATGAATTGATCAAAAATTTGGTCCAATTTGGGTGTGACTTCTCTTGTCTCCTTCTTCTTCATCTCCTCCTTTTCCCTTTGATAAATTAGATGGTTTGTGTCCATCATGTTCATGATGTTTGGATTGGTACTTGATAAACTTTCATCATTTCAAATCTAGCTTCTAAGTGATCATGGATCAGTTAAGGTACTTTGGATTGATGCATAAGTTTTTCCTAAGTGTCATGAAGTGTGGATTGAAGTAATGAACCATCCTTCCAGCCTTTGTACTTGATCATCCCCTTTCTTTCTCTTTGTGTGGCATGGCTTTAGGAGAATGATTTACATAAGTCCAATTACGATTGCTTAACATAGCGCTAAATTTGTCCCAGAAGCAAAGGCAATTTTATAAGTGAAATTGTAAGTCTCCTACTCCTCATTTTATTCCGTGAAAATGCTGCTCCTCTTCCATTTATGAGAGCTAGTGGCATACTTCTTGATTTTATCCAAGTTGGAGCCCTTCTCATAAATGATGTATATGTTCATATTTTCATGCTTGTGAGTGGATAGTTGAGTGTTCTCCAAAAAATAACCAAACCATCTTTCATCTCTGATTACTAACATCCTTTACTAACATTTTATTGTATTAACTTTTACTTCAAATGTCATTTGCTTTATGCTTTTATTTTATATCATTTATTTCATGCTTTTATCTTTATTCCAATTAGTTTATGGTTTATGTTAGCATCCCATATCATATTATTTTGGATTTTTTCATTTGTTCTTTGTCCATTTAGACTTCACTTTCATATCATTGTAAAGAAGACATTAATACAGAAAAACCTAAAAAAGAAACTTGGTTATCCTGATTCTTGGACTTGTGGTTACTATCCTTAACATAATTGTAGAATTATGGACTTAGAATTAGGATCTTGACCCTTGCTTTGGGACCTGTGATTTGAGACCCTAAAACTCATCTGGTACCTTTGACTTTGGGTTTCTTTTGAAGACTTGGCATGGTTATTTTTGTCTCATCTGATACACGGTTTATTATTTGCTTATTTTGGCTTGCTTAAGGCCTAATCTAAAGGAGAGGATTCTTACTTGACTCATGTCATAAAGCTTTCTATTTATTTGTTAGATCTTTCCTCCCTAGCTTTCACTTTATGCTTTAGGATAGTCTCTTCTTCTCCTCACTTTATTTAATTTTCAAAATCTTCTCTCTTTTTCAAAACCTTCTTGTTTTTTTTAACTTGAACCACTTTCTCAATAAACCTTGACTTTTTTTAAGTGATTTTCAAAACTTTTTCCTTAATAAATGCTAATTCATCTTAAGCATATTGAGACCAATTACAAAAGACTTTAAAAATGCATAATGCACTCAAATCTTAGACATGAGTAGTTTCCATAGTTGAGATATAATTCTCCTATCCTCATAGTATTAATGAAAATTGTTTTCCATCTGTGAGGGCTAGTGGCATACTTGTTGATCCTTATCCAAGTTGGAGCCCTTCTCATGATGATGCAAAGTTCTCATACATGTGGGAGATTAGTCGAGTGTTTTCCTCAAAATGATAAAATATCTACTCATAAAAATGAATCAAAACAAACTCCTTTATTATTTTTACCATGAACTACGAGGTTTTGATCCTCCATTGCACTATGTTGGTACGTAGGCATGAGACTTCAAAAGTCTTGGCAAACACAAAAAATAATAAAGAAGAAACATTTCTTTTCCCATCTCTCAAATCCTTTGCAAAGAACCCCATTTTCAACCCAAAAGGCACATTTTCAAAGAGGTTCCCATGGATTACCATGGATTTTTAAGGTGCTAATACCTTCCTTTTGCATAACTAACCATCAGACCTTGTTCTCTTTTATTAGTTTTGTTTTAAAACTTCTTCGAGTTTTGTTCGTACTTTTTCACTTTTCCTTTGGAAACAATAAAAGCGTGGTGGAGACTCTTTCTTTGCGAGTTAAATTAATCGATAACTTAATATCAAAAAATTTACCGCTACAGAAAAGTGGCAACTCGGTTGTGGAATAGTCCCTAGTAGGTTAAGCCCATCTTTGTTTTTGTGTATATGTCATGTTTGCTGTTGTTTGTTATTGTTTGTTCCATCTGGTGCTTGGTAATCTCTGTATGGTGAGATAAGTCCTATACCCGGACTTGAGAGCTCTTATGATAGGAGGGTGGTATAGTCATGTTTGGCTTACATGGAGTTAATCCTTAATAAGCTTAGTTGAGATCCCCCACTCTGTGGAGGCCCCTTTGGAATTAATGATGTCACACGAGTAGTCGTAGTTGGCATAACTTTTTCCGATCTGGGAGCCCAAGAAGATGAGGACCTTAGAGCCCTTAACCCATCTTGGCCTTTTAGGATGTAGTGCGGTAGCTATTCATGTGTAGACTTGAATTAGTTGTTACATGATACTACACTCGGACGAGTTTTTCTTGAGAATATTTTTGGTTGAAGAGTAGTCGTTTAAGCCGGTAATATCCAAAAGATGGAGTCATGACTCTGGAAACTTTTTAGAACCTTATTTTATAGGTGATTATACCCTTAGTACATGCATTGTGGGTTGGTTCTTACCCTTGGCTCCATGCTCGTGACTCTGAACCTTTGGACTGTGTTTGTGCGTTTTGTGTGATATTGTTTGTGATTATTGCATCATGCACTCATGGCATTCATAAGAGTTTTTTTTATCAATTTCCAAGGAACTTAGAGACTCTTTTTGTAAACATCGCAGATATTTTGGTCATGGATATTGGAAGGAGGAAAACTCGGAAATACAATTTCAGATGTCCCGATCTCATGGTATTAAGGAAGCTAGCATATTTGGTGGATGATCCTAAAGGTTTCATAGACCATTTTTGGAGAATTTTATCTATTTTATCTACTGATGTTTAGGATGGTCTTCTTTGTACTTTGGTTCAGTTCTATGACCCTATTTATTGGTGTTTCACCTTCCCCGATTATTAGTTGTTTCCTACCATTGAGGAGTATGCTTATGTTTTGGGTATGACAGTTTCTGATAGAAATCCTTTTAGTAGCGTCGAAGGAATTATTGAGTCTCCAGTTATTGCCGAAGCCATTCACCTGAGGAAGTATTACGTAGATGTTAAACTCATTGTCAAAGGAGGCATCAAAGGGTTGACTTTGAAATGTTTTATTGAGAAATCCTTTTCTTTTGCTAATATTGGTAGCGTGGTGGCCTTCGAAACTATTCTTTCTTTATTCATCTACGGTCTGGTCTTGTTTCCCAACATTGATTACTTCGTTGATGTTAATGCTACGGGGATCTTCTTGATTAGGAATCTAGTTACGACACTGCTCGGTGATACTTATTTCTCCATTCATCATAGGACTTCTAAACAAGGTGGAACTATTATTTTTGTGCGCCTTTACTGTACAATTTATTTCTTTCGCACTTTTCGTATTCTCCTATCTTCAAAGAAAACAAGGATTGTCTAAGGTGATCTCAAAGACTTATGTCTCTCCCCAATGATGACATAGCTTGGTATTCTTCTGTTTACGACAATGTTGAGATTATTGATAGTTGTGGGAAATTCTCTAATGTGCCTCTTCTCGGTACACAAGGGGGAATCAACTACAATCCAACTTTGGCAAGATGTCAACTTGGGTTCGCCATGAAGGACAAACCCAATAACACTTTGTTAGAAGGTTTATTTTTCCAAGAAGGGAAATACCCTCAAGGTTTAAAAGCTAGGATGGTACGTTCTTGGAACAATATTCACAGGAAAGGAAAAGGTGAGCTTGGATTGAAAAATTGCATAGCTTTGGAGACTTACACTAGTTGGGTGAAAAAGAGAGCAAAGGAATTCAAGATGCCATACGCTTACGAAAGACCTATGTCCTTAGTAATGGTCAAATTGACCACTATTATATCCATAGAGGAGTTGCAAGAGGCTTTGTATAGGATGAAGCAAGAAAGGGATGATTGGGAAGACAAATTTTACACCTCACGCATTAAGAAAGTAGAATTGCAGAAGCAGCTAAAGGAAAAGGACGACTTTATAGAATTGAATAAGCAACATACTCTGAAGAGATTAAGGGACCAAGAGGATTTATTTTTCTCTAATAGTTCATCATCTACTCATCTTCCTACTTTCGGCGTTTGGAAAGGCATTGTTGACCAGCTCGTGATAGAGCAACATGCTTTGAAAAATGGCTTCGAAAGAGAGATCAAAAGGCTTTGCAAGAAGTATCAACTTCGAGTTGGGTCGTCATTGGACATAATTCCATATATCTAGCTTCTTTCCGTTTATGATCATTGCAATTGTAGTTCTGATTGTAATCCTTTACGATATTAATAAAATGAGATTTTTAGTACATCAAAAATGTGTTATTCTTATTATGATGTTTGCAATTTATGTCTTAAGTTCCTTGGAAAATAACAATAATAACATTCAGATTTGCATTTTCATATCATGCGTCATGTTGCATCTTGGTCTTGCTTTTAGTAAGTTCGCCATGGGTCTTTTTTCTTTCTTGGTCTTCATCCAAACAAGTTGTCTCACTAGTACAATACTCGAGCTAATAAGTTGAAGAAGATGGGCGACGTAGAGCAAGAGTCGTGAGCTCCGTGAAGAGGTGATAACCTTGAGGGACAACTATGAGAGGCTTACTACTATGATGGAAGCTTTGGTGGCTGCTCAGAATCAGCCACCTCTGCCTCCTCAGACACTGCTTCAGATGAACGCTGTAACACCCCGATAAAAATAAGATAATTATTTAATTTAAGTTAATATTATATTTATTAATTTAATTAAATAATTGTAATTATTGGATTATTATTATTATTATTGGAATAATAAGTATTGGAAAATATATATATGTTGGAAATAAGAAAAAAAGTCTATTTGGTAAAGAAAAGGTTTTCACGTGAAACAGAGAAGTGATTGAGAAAGTGGAGAAAGGGCAAGAGGAAGAGCTAGAGAGCAAGGGTTGGAGAACGGAAAAGCTTGAAGCTCAAAGTTGCCGGATTAACTCAGGTAAGGGGGGTTTATCGTCGTTTAATGGGTATTATGGGTTAGCATGTAATGGGTAGTGATAAACCGTTGAATTGACCCTAATTGGGATGACGAATGTTGAAAATTGTGATGGATGAGTTGTGTTAAAAACTGTAATTGAATCTGTAATTTTGTGAGTCGTGTTTTCCCGAACGTATAGCTTTTTACGGAATTGAAATCGGAGGTCCGGAAGTCCTCCAACGGCGGAAAATGCGGAGAATTCTGCATTCTGCTTTGTGTTAGCGCAGGAACAGCTTTCTGTCTTGCGTTAACCGGTTAACCCAGGGTGTTAACCGGTTAACACTGTTGCGAATTAAGAAAATGTGTTGTTTTGCTTGCGTTAACCGGTTAACCCAGGGCGTTAACCGGTTAACACTGTTGTGAATTGCCAGGAAGCGTGGTTGTGCTGCGTTAACCGGTTAACCCAGGGTGTTAACCGGTTAACACTGTTGCAAAGTGGAAAAATTGTTATTTAAATATGGTATGCTTATTTGAGGGTTGGCCTATGTTGGCATATGATGTAATAGGGATTAATTCCCGCTGTGTTGAGCAGTGTAGGTATTGGTAGAGTGTGCTAATACTGTGATTAATTATTTGACATGATATGATGTTTTGATGCATGTGTTGATGATGTGTGATGGTATGCATAATGTTGTGAATGTATATATTATGCATGTGATTGTGAATGGACTGTTTTATGGCTTAGAGTGTGAGCATAGGTCCATTGTGGATTATTGTGGTTGATGTTGCATTGCTAGGTGATTAGCACGCATATTGTGGCCTTTATGGTGGTAGCTAATTCCCATGGTGAGGAATTAGTGAGTTAGTCGTTATGGACTGTTGTTGATGTTTGCATGCTAGGTGATTAGCGTGCATAGCATGGCCCATTTGGGGTGGTAGCTAATTCCCATGGTGAGGAATTAGTGAGTGAGTCACTAGGTCTCAAATGAGTGGGACTAGTGGGCTTGGTAGCCGTGCCTGGATTTGGACGGTGAGGTTGAACTATATGTTCACGAAGAGTCGGTACCGCATGCATGGAGTCTCATTGCATAATATATGTATGGCGTATAATATGAATGGATGTATTCCAATATTATACGTGTATTTGTGTTGATATTGAGTATGAGTATGAGTTGTATTGGTATTGAGTATGATGTTGAGTTGATGTACCGTTACTGAATGTGTTATGTGATTAGGGTGATTAATGTGTTAAATTACTTAACATGACATGATATTTTATAATGCTTATTATATCGATTGAGGAACTCACCCTTACAACTATTTTTCAGGTAACGAGCAGTGATTGAGTAGAAGCTAGTGCTTGGAGTCTAGTGTAGTCTCCTTAGTGGGTCATGCTCTGATAGATGTAACATCGGGATGGGATGTTTTGAATGTTTTATTGATTGGTTGTGAACCATTTTACATGTAATATGATATATGTTTTGAATGATCGATTTTATCTCTATCCGCTGCGTATTGTGCAATGCCTTATGTTTTGAATTAAATAATGAGCATGACTAAATATTATGGTGAATGGTGTGAAATAATTGTGTGACACCCTTAAATGCATAATTACTCTGATTTATATGTTGTTATTTTAATTAAATATTTGGGGTATTTTTAGAAGGGTGTTACAAACGCGATTTCCGAAATTGTCTCGACGCCCATCATTGTGGCTCGCGGCAGTGCTCCGCAACACCACATGCCTTCGGGTTTCCCTTGGGACATGCCTCTTAAGTCCGGGTCTAAGGGGTATCTATAGTGGTAAATTTTTTATCATTGAGCTATTGGTTGACGCGACGTCAATGAAACCAGAGTCGCCACCGCGCTTTTATGGTTTCCACGGGAAAAGTGAAAAGTATGAACAAAACCCAAGGATAAGATGTTTTCAAATCAAAACTAATAAATGTCAGATTTTACAAGTAAGGGGGTTGGTTACACAGAGGGAAGGTATTAACAACCAAAGTGTCCTAGGTACTCCTAGGGAGCCCTTTTTGTGTGTAAGTATTTTTGGCTGAAAAGATGTTTGGTAAAAGGTAGGGTGGGGGGAATGAGAAAAAAATTCATTACTTATAATTTTATGTTTGACAAGACCTTTTGTCTTATGCCTATGTACCAAAATAAAAATAAGGGATCAAAACCTCGTAGTTCGTGGTAAAAATTTCAAAGATTGGTGGATTGATTTTAACAAAAGTTTAAAGATCTTTTTTATCAATGGGAGAATACTCAACCAAACATCCACTATTAATGAGGGTTTTACACATTTAAGAGGGATGGATCCAACTTGAATTCAATCAACAAGTATGTCACTAACCCCTAAATGGAAAAACTTATAATCAATACATCATGGAATATGGGAATTATATCTCAACCAAATATAACTCAAATCTAAATACTTTCTTTTGAAAAGTTTAAAAGAAAAGGCACAAAGTGTCCAACAGGATTATATGATGTTGTTAGTTCTTTTTTCTTTTTGAAATTAAAAGTTAATATGAGTAAGTTCATTTACAAGTTTGATTAAGAAAATATTTTGAAAAATAAATGGCATAAGGCCAAGGTTTCTACTTATTAAAACAAGTCTAAGTTGAAAATACAAACAAAGAAGATTTTAAAAATGAGGGAGAGATTTTGAAATTAAAGAAGGAGAGGAGGAGATGAAGGGACTATCCTAGACAAGACTTAAAAGGTTAGAGTTGAAAAGATCTAACCAATGTGAAGCAATCCACGAGACAAAAATGTCAAATAGAATTCCATTTCCTTTGGAATTTTAAGCAAGCAACAAGCATAATCATCCAAGCAAATAATATGAAGACTAGTGGCACCAAATAAAGATAGCCAAAACATCCTAGAAAGCACTCCAAAAGCAAGCAGTCTCCAATGTCTTTAAATGTATCAGATGAATATCCCTTGTAGCAAACTCACAGAACAAGCATCAGATAATCATAGTGAGATCTAAATAACAACTTAACCACAGAGATAAATATGTATCAGATAAACCAAGGTGGGTCTCATGCTTGTATCAGATGAATGGAAATGGCCAAGAAGTGTCTCAGGTAATGGCATTGGCCAAGTCTCCAAAGCATAGAGATATTTCCTACTCTAGGTCGATAAGTTCAGATCAAATCACAGATAGAGGTCCAACAATCCACCAATGTATTTCTTAAGGTTTTTATTGGTATTAAGTATTTTAAGGTCCTAAGACCACAAACCAAACAAATCACAAGCACAAAGTATGGCTCAAACGAGCAAAAATAAAAATGACTAAAACATAAACAAATTGCTTGAAATGTAAATGACAATGAATGACAAAGTGCAAGAATTTAAATTACATTAAAGTAAATGACATAAAAATAAATTCAATACAAAAAATGTTAGTGAAATGTTAGTGGATGAAGCAATTGTTTATGTCATTCTTTGGAGAACACTCAACCATCCACTCACAAGCATGAAGATATGAACCAAGACATCATCCATGAAAAGGGCTCCAACTTAGATAAATCAACAAGAATGCCATTAGCTCTTACAAATGGAAAAAATGTTAAATCTTCACACAATACCATGAGGAATGGGAGGCTTACAATCTCACTTACAAAAATGTTATCCTTTTGGGATAAATTTAGCTCTATGTTAAGCAATTGTAATTGAACTTATATAAAAGTCACAACTATCTGAGACATGGTTTTAGTGCATGCTAGAGACATGGTAAAATGACCAAACTCCTAAAGTTAACCACATTAAAACACAAGAGGGAGTGGACTTATCTCAATCAGGCTCATGTTGATTCATCTGACACAAGGTCATTGATGAATCAACTAGCATTTGACCTTGTGAGAAGTCATTGGTCAATGAAGGATTAGGAAGAAGGAGATGAAGATGAAGAGATGAAGTGGAAAGAAATCCCCAAATTGATCAAGGGATGAACTTCATTTGATCAATACCATCCATTCATTTTGAGGGATGAAGTGCAAACTTCATCAACCCCCTAAAACCAATGGTATTGATCAAATTGAAGTCCAATTCAACCGAAATCAAAGGCAAACAGAAGATGAGTCAATAAAAAGTCAGCGAAATAGCTCAACATAATTTTAAAAACACTTAAACAAATGAAAAACAATTTTTAAATGAATAAAAATGTATTTTTAAAGATAAAAAAACATCAAATCCCTTCAAATCACCAAATAAATGGCCAAGGGAATTATCATATGTCAAACAAGGTCAAAATACCTTAGACTAATTTTTTTGGCATTTTTGAAATGTCAGAAGCATTTTAAATCAATTAAAGATATGTCAAAACCATTAAATTCACTAAAAATGTCAAATCCAATCCAAAAAATTATTTTAATTCATAAAAGGGAAGAGGAAATTTTTTGAAATTTTTTGGTGAATGTCCCAGATTTTTTGGATTAAAATTGGACTTATAATGAATTTAATAAGAAAAGACTATTTAAACTATTAAAATGAAAAATCAAATAATCCGAAAAAGGGAGGTCATCATACATCCATCATTAATTGAGGTGGTAGATCTGATGGCCATATGCATGATGTCCATGGTGTTCCAAAGTCAGCGCGTGTGTACATGTGGTAATCTGAATGGATGGATGAGATTAGAGCATGGAAACCAGATCGGATGGCCTGGATTGATCCAGCGTACCATCGGAACCGTAGCTCCAATCATCTTCTCTAATCACCCTCGTGGGATTGTCCAATCAAAATGTTCATGAAAATGAAAGATCCATACACTATTTTGAAGAGAATGCTAGGATCTCGAATCTGATCTCCATTTTCTCCAATTCTCACTATACAAAAAGATATGTGGAATTGAAGAGTGAGGTATGCCAACTGAGTTGCTTCGATTTGACCTTAAAGTAACTCAATCGTGTTTCCTACATTGGTAGGAGTTTAGTCAACCAAAAATTAATCAAAAAGATGGAGAAGTGAAAGAGAATCGAAGAAGGAAAGTTTGAGAAATTCTACCTTCGGTTTTTCAGTGATAAAACTTGATCTCGATCCTAATCCTCTTGGGAAGCTTTTGTCTGTATTGTCTACTGATGTGGTTGAAGGACTCTTGACTTTCTTGGTGCAGTTTTATGACCCTCTCTACTGATGCTTCACTTTTCCTGATTATCAGCTTGTGCCCACGTTAGAAGAGTATGCCCATATCTTGGGTATGCCTGTATCTAACAAGGTATCTTTCAGTGGATTGGAAGAGATTCTGAGATCTCAAGTCATAACTGAAGCTCTTCATTTGAAGAAATCTGGGATTGATGCTAAGTTAATGAAGTAGGGGGGATTCTAGGGTTGACTTCTGAGTTTCTAATTGGTAGATCTACTGCTTTTGCTCAATCCGATAGCATGAATGATTTTGAAGCCATCTTTGTATTGCTCATCTATGGTTTAGCTTTGTTCCCTAATATTGACGGTTTTGTTGATGTTAACGCCATTAGATTTTTCTTGATAAGGAATCATGTTCCTACTCTGTTAGAAGACATGTATCTCTCTCTGCATTTAAGGAATTCTAAAGGTAGCGGAACAATTGTGTGTTGCGTTCCTCTCATATACAAGTGGTTTATTTTGTACTTGTTGCAGACGCCTCCTTTCTTGGAGAACCGACAATGTCTATGATGGTCTCAGAGACTTATGTCTTTCACTAATGATGATATTATTTGGTATGATTCTGCATTGGGGAGCTTGGATCTTATTGATAATTGTTGTAAGTTCTCTGATGTGCCTCTCATTGGTACACAAGGAGGAACGAACTACAACCCGACATTGGCTCGTCGTCAGCTCGGGTTCCCCTTGAGAGATAAGCCTAATAATGTTCAGTTATAGGGTCCCAACATTTGAAGAATAAAATGGTACATGTTTGGCATAATGTGCATAGGAAAGGATGTCCGAGCTTGGTCCATGCAACAGTGTACCTTTGGAAGCTTACATTATTTGGGTAAAGAATAGAGCTTTGGAGCTCAAGACGTCATAGGCCTGCGAACGACCTATATTTATGGTTATGGATGAGCCATCAACTCTCCCTAACCAAGATGTAGAGGAGTTAGAAGATTCACTCTCCAAGATGAAGCAAGCGAGAGACTTGTGGGAAGAGGGGCTCCATGCTTTAAACCGCAAGCATGTAGAATAGAAGATTGGGTCGAGAGACAAGGATGCACTTATCGAGGTTCTCGAAGAGCGTGTAGTGAATAGACAGAGAGAGCCAAAGGATTTATTTTCATCCAGTATGCCTCAGCCTTCCAACGCTTGGATGAAGATTGTTGATTAACTCGTTCTCAAGAAAGCTCAGATGCAGACAACTTTTGAGTCAGAGATTAGATGCATCCGAAGGAGGTATACTCCCTTGGCCAATTCACCTAATTCAGTTGTGAGGGATCCTTAAGATGATGTTTTTCCTTTTCTCTTGTATTTTTTTTTTTGGTTTCTGAAATTGTACTCAGTGTAATCCTTCCAAATTTTATGAATAAAAAGAGATTTTTATGGTCAATTGAATTGATATTATTATTGCTTACTATTGTTAATTGAAAATATTTGTTAATGAGACTTCATATGTTCCTTGAAATTAAAAACAATTAAAAACATCGCATTTCATGCATCATTTGAATAACAGTTTTTTCTTTAGCCAGACGTCTTATGGGTTTTTCTTGTTTGTATTAGTCAAGTTGACTCATCACTACTACACTTGTGCTAATTGCCAGAAATGAATGGAGCATCTTGAGCAAGAGAATAGAGAAGTTAAGGATGAGATTTCCAGACTCACTGCTTTGATGGAGTCTGTGATTGTTGCTCTGAATCAACCATCTCCAACTCCTGCACCTCCTCCTCCTTAGAGGACTATTATTTTAGAGATTGCTTCAACGTATGTGCCTGTGGTAGATATCCAGTATGCACCTGCCATGCCTGCTGGGTTCCCTTAGGGAATGCCACCCAACTTTGTGCCTGAACGGTACACTCCAACTTTTGCTTCTCTGTCAACATCTAGCCCAGTCCTGTTCCTGCCTCCTCCTATTATGCATACTCTACCTCGTGTCGAGTAAACCATCTATCATTCTGAGCCTTCTGACGTCCCCAATGTTTAGGAGAAGATGGACGAGATGAAAGATCAATTTCTTGAGCTGGAAAAGGTATGGAAGACATTAAGAGGGAAGGATTTGTTTAGTAAGAGTGCTGCTGAATTATGTTTGGTGCCTAATGTCAAGATCCCGATGAAGTTCAAGGTCTCAGACTTTGAAAAGTATAAGGGAAATACCTATCCTCTGAGTCATCTTGTCATGTATGCTCGAGAGATGTTTACTCAGACTGGCAATGATTAGCTACTAATCCACTACTTCCAAGACAGTTTGACTGGTGTTGCACTTCAATGGTATAAGGGATTGGATAATGCTAGTGTCTTTACTTTTAATGACTTGGGCGAGGCCTTTGTCAAACAATACGAGTATAATGGTTATATGGATCCGGATCGGGATCAATTGAGATCAATGTCCCAGAAAGACAAAGAAACATTCAAGGAGTACGCCCAAAGATGGAGAGAGTTGACTGCTCAAATTAGTCCACGTTTGCAGGAGAAGGAATGACCAAGATCTTTTTGAAGACCATGAGTTCATTTTATTATGAATGCATGATTTCCAGTGCTCCTAATCATTTCACTGAAATGGTGAACATGGGGATGCGGTTGGAAGAAGGAGTTCGAGAGGGACAGTTATCTAAAGATGAAGCTTCGGCGAGCAAGAAATACGGTGGTAGTTTCTCTAGAAAGAAGGAAGGAGAAACCAATGCAGTGTGTACGGGGAGGCAGAGAAGGCCTCTTGTGAAGAAGAATTCCCAGTCCCATCAACATCATCATCAAGTATCATTAGTAGTTCCTGTGTTTAACAATAATTTAACAAATCAATCAGTTCCTATTCAGCAACAACATCAGCAACAACCACAAAAACGTACCAACAACAACAACAACAATCATCATCAGAGATTTGAGAGGAAGAAGTTCTCTTTTGACCCTATTCATACGGGGTATGCTGAATTGTATCCTTCCTTGGTTGTCAAGAATCTAATTCAACCAGGATATCCTCCACAAACTCCTGAACCGTTGCCATGGTGGTTCAAGCCTAACATGCACTGTGCTTTTCATCAGGGAGATCCTGGCCATGATATTGAAAGTTGTTATCCCTTGAAGTATTAGGTTCAATAACTGATCAAGAGTGGTATGGTGTTCTTTGAGGACAAAGCATCTAATGTTAAAGCAAATCCGTTGCATGCTCATTGAAATGCTTCTGTGAATATGGTAGACGGTTGTCCTGGAAACCTCAGCGTCGTATCCGGAAGTCGTTGGTGGAAATTCATAGGGATTTGTGCTTGGTGATTGATTCTAAACATGACCATGATTGTTGTGTTATTTGCAGCGTCAACCCTCAAGGATGTGTTGTTGTTAAGAGGAATATTCAAAAACTGATGGATGAAAATGTTATTCAAGTTCAACAATCCAGGTATATGGGCAATGATCTAAATGTTATAGCATTAGTGTTCAAAACCCCTTAGCGGGTAGTTACTAAGTTTGACAGCAGCAGCAGCAAGAATGTTAATAGATCGGTATCGTTGTTGGTAATACGATTAGCAGGGCCCGTCCCCTATTCATCCAATAAAGTTGTGCCATATAAGTATAATTCCAAAATAATTGAGAATGGGCAAGAGGTTCCTCTTCCCGCTGCAAATTCAGTGGTAAGCATTGTAGATATAGTGAAGGTGACCCGCAACGATCGTGTTTTTGGTCCTGTATCTCCAAAAATTGTAGAAGATGTTTCAATTGGTAAGAAAGTAGAAGTTCCTACAGTTGATCCGGTAAGTGGTAGAACTTGTCAGTCTAGTGAATCCACCAGGTTTAAAGCTAATGATGATGATGAGGTACTTTGTTTGATCAAAATAAGTGAATTCAGCATTTTGGAGCAGTTGCTCCATACGCCATAAAAGATTTATATGATGTCAGTACTGATGAATTCTGAAGCACATAGAGAGGCTTTGAAAAAAGTATTGGAGAAAGCCTATGTAGAGCATGATGTTACTGTGGATCAGTCTGACCAATTGTTTCCAACATTACTTCCTGTAATAACCCAGGCTTTTGTGATGAAGAACTTTCAGAGGAAGGTAGAAATCACAACTTGGCGCTCCACATTTCAATGAACTGCAAAGAGGACGCTCTGTCCAATGTATTGGTTGATAGTGGTTCATCATTGAATGTGTTTCCTAAGTCAACTCTAGCAATATTGTCATATCAAGGGGCACCAATGAGGTACTGTGGTGTTATGGACAAAGCGTTTGACGATTCCTGGAAAATTGTCATTGGATTGGTGGACCTTCCAGTTAAGATAGGTCCGAGTGATTTCCAAATTAATTTTCAAGTAATGGACATTCACCCGACCTACAGTTGTTTGTTGGGGAGGCCATGGATCCACGAGGTTGGTGTCGTAACGTCTACTTTGCATCGGAAATTGAAAGTTGCTAATAACGGTAAGCTCGCCTATGTTGTTGGGGAGAAAGCACTTTTAGTGATCCATTTGTCATCCTTCACCTATGTAGAAGCTGAAGAAGAGGTTGGAACACCATTCTAGGATTTATCTATTGCTGATGAATTGAAGAAGGCTGGGGAATCCATGTCTTCTCTGAAGGATGCACAAGAGTTTTTTCAGGCTGGTAGAACCAACATATGGGGTCATGTTATAGAAGTTGTTAAGAATAATAATGGAGATAGGTTGGGATTTCAGCAAGGGCCATTCAACGCCAGTCTTAAGACTATGCAACCAGTTTTTTACAGTGGAGGGTTCATTCACGAGGATGATTAACACTCAACTGCAATTATTGAAGACGACAATGAAGACGAAGCTTATGCCATTTTTGTGACACACAGATAGACTTGTAACAATTGGGTTGCTGTTGATATTCCTGTTATTTTGCATCATTCAAAGTAATTTGTTTTTATTATTAAAGAAGAATCCTTCTCCTATGCCTAAGGGAGAAGTGAGACATTGTTGGGCATTTTAAATATTATCATCAATAAAAATACAATTTTATTCATCCACATCTATGATGTTTGTTTTTACTTTTTGCATTTCTGAAAATGGTAATCACAAAAAACGTAAATAAACAATAATTGTTTCCATATCTGCATAATATTTGCTTGCACTCCATTTCTCTAAAATCAAAATATCAAATCATTATACAGGTTGATTCTCCAACCCATTGAACATAATGATCCTACTCCCTCTCCAAACGGTGACTTCTCTGTGTTTGAAGCTGAGGAAGAGAATGATGATGAAGACGTGTTTGATGAATTGTCTCATTTGCTTGAGCACGAGGAAAGAACCATTCATCCATTTGAAGAACATATTGAATTAGTTAACTTGGGTTCCGAGGATTATGTGAAGGAAGTCAAGATTGGGTCTCAATTGTATCCAGAAGTTAAGAAGGGATTGGGTGATCTCCTCAGTGAATACTCTGATGTGTTTGCTAGGTCCTATCAAGATATTCCTAGTTTGAATTCTGAGATTATGGAACATAGATTGCCTTTGAATCCAGAATGCCCACCGGTCAAGCATAAATTTAGAAGAACTTATCCTGATATGGAAGTGAAGATTAAGGAGGAAGTTCAAAAGCAGATTGATGTTGGTTTCCTTGTTACCTCTGAGTATCCGCAGTGGGTGGCCAATATTGTGCCTGTTTCAGAGAAGGATGGAAAAAAGCCAGTCCGAAAGATGATTTTCCTCTGCCACACATTGATATGTTGGTAGACAATACATTTAAATTCAAAGTCTTTTCTTTTATGGACAAATTTTCAGGTTATAATCAGATCAAGATGCAACCCGAAGATATGGAGAAAACCACATTCATTACACCTTGGGGAACATTTTGTTATCGAGTGATGCCTTTCGATTTAAAGAATGCTGGTGCAACGTACCAGAGAGCTATGACCACTCTTTTCCATGATATGATGCATAAAGAGATTAAGGTCTATGTGGATGATATGATTGCTAAGTCAAGACATGAAGAAGAGCATGTTGAGCATTTGTTGAAGTTATTCCAGCGTTTGAGGAAATATAAACTCCACTTGAATCCAAATAAGTGTACTTTTGGTGTTTGCTCTGGTAATTTGTTGGGCTTTATTGTCAGTGGGAAGGGTATTGAAGTTGATCTTACCAAGGCCAAAGCAATACAAGAGATGCATGCGCCCAAAACTGAGAAGCGAGTTAGAGGTTTTCTCGGCCGCTTGAATTATATCTCAAGATTTATATCGCATATGACTGCCACATGTGCGCCTATATTCAAGCTCCTTCGAAAAGATCGGCTTTTTTATTGGACCGAGGATTTCCAGAAAGCTTTTGACAATATCAAGGAGTATTTACTTGAGCCTCCAATTTTGTC
The DNA here is from genome assembly GCF_024323335.1 of Lathyrus oleraceus. Lineage (NCBI taxonomy): Eukaryota > Viridiplantae > Streptophyta > Magnoliopsida > Fabales > Fabaceae > Lathyrus > Lathyrus oleraceus. Next base: position 231,051,021 of record NC_066580.1, on the reverse strand, counting down.
TTCGCCTGTTGAAGGAAGACCGTTGATCATGTATTTGACTATGTTGGAAGAGAGTATGGGTTGCATTCTTGGTAAGCAAGATGAATCTGGGAAGAAAGAATATACAATTTACTACCTTAGTAAGAAGTTCACCGATTGTGAAACTCGGTATTCTATGCTTGAGAAGACATGTTGCGCATTGGCTTCGGCTGCTAAGCGGCTGCGCTAGTATATGTTGAATCATACTACTTGGTTGATATCCAAAATGGATTCAATCAAATACATTTTTGAGAAGGTTGCTTTAACTGGGAGGATTTCCCGTTGGAAGATGTTGTTATCAGAGTATGATATTGACTATCGATCTTAGAAAGCTATTAAAGGTAGTGTCTTGGCTGACCATTTGGCTCACCAACCTATTGAAGATTATTATTCAGTGCAGTATGATTTTCCTGACGATATGAATCCCCAGTAGAGCTGATATGTTGTTCTCCTTGCAATTCATCATCTATCCCCAATTGAGGCTTTATAGTTTACACTCTCAATTTTCATATATGTTTGTGAAGGAACTTTGGATCTTTGTGAAACCTTTATGTGGTATTCAGATCCCTAACACCTTTATTTGTTTGCTGCATAGCCGTGGTAGCTTTTCCCCTTCGTGAGTGTGCAGATCCGGTTAATACATTTTGGGCCTTGGAATTGGTTTATTTCTCAATATCCAAGAACAGTCTGATGGTCGTAGCTTTCCTTTTGAGGAATTTGTTACTGATTTGTGTACTCATGTGGCTTTTGATTTGTCCTGGTAGATAATGTATCCCTAGTGAGGTCCCTTAGAGTCTGATTTTTGATGGAATCCCCAGCAGTTTTCCTGATTCCCCACTCGGATTTTTTCCTCTTATTGTGACTTGGATCTCTGGCAAAGTTCCATCTTCTGATAGAAGTTCTCTTCATTCAGACAATTTTTGATTCTGAGCAGTATTGCAGTTGTCCCTAACAGGGTTGTCTCTCATTTGACATAGTGTTGACCTAAAACTTCCCGCAGTGTCAACTTGTTGCTTCAAAGTATATATATCCTTCATCTTGAGATATGAATCCTCAACAAATTCTCTTTATCCTTAACATAACGGTTGATATTTTCAACAATGCTTTCGTCCCCCCGCGAAGTTTGTCAGTCTTTATTTTCTCCTCTTCTAGAGAGTTTGAGTTTTAAGCAAGAGCTTTTGATAATCTTGGCTTATCCCCTAGGAGTATCTCCTCCTCTTCTGAGAGTTGAGTTTGAAATGGATTTGTTCTGATCCTTTTTTATTTTTACAGATATATATTTTGCAGAGCGCTGAATTTTTAGTAGTGTGTGGTTGGATGCATATCCTTCATGCCTTTCCCCAGCCTGAGTTGAAATTATTTTTACCAGGATCTTTACCTAGCAGGTTCTCTAGTTGGTGTTCCCATCTTGTTGAGATTAAGCCGAGTATCTAGTGGTGATGATTCTGATCTTCATGTTTGTATCCTTTGTGCTTTTCAGCATGATCATATACACACTCAAGCATATTCATGCATGAATCACAACATCATATATTTCATTGAACATTTTGTCACATTGACCTTTCTTCCGACCCCCTACTTTAGAAATATTATTTCCCCAAGCAGATTTGGTGTATCTGTCCTCATTCAATTGTAGAGTGTCAACCCCTTAAGCAGAAAGAGTTCATCCATTCTCCTTCCCTACTGAGTTATTTCCTCGTGGATGATTATTATTTTTGTTTCCTCCCTAGTTCATTATCTAGATCGAACCACTCCCATTGAGTTATATCCTCATTGGGTGGAGTCTTGTTTGACCGTTTCTTTCTAGTTTTACCTAGATATATCTTTTGGTCCCCAAGAGCTTATTACCTAATAACGAGTAATATCTTTCTTGATGGCAGAGTACTTTACATGTGATTTACCTAGTAACCGATAAAAGGTAATTTACTTCTTTGATTTTCTCCAGTGGATTCGTTTTTCTCGTTTCCACATCAAGTTTATCCTTGATATGTTCATCTTAACCGGTGACGAATATTCTTGCTTTTTTTGTTTTCTACCCGGTAAAAAGGTAGTTGTAAATCCTTCTCTCCCCAGAGAGTTTATCCTTGATATGTTCATTTTAATTGGTGACAGATTTTCTCTTTTTTGCGGTATTCTTCCCAGTAAATGGTAGATGTAAATCCTACTCTCCCTTGCTGAGTCTATCCTTCATATGTTTACTTTAACCAGTGACAGATACTCTCTCTTTGGTCTTCTACCCAGTAATCGGTAGTTGTAAATCCTATTACTTTTGGTATTCTATCCTTGATATGTTTACCTTAACTGGTAACATATATTCTGCCCATTCCCCAAGTACTATATCCTTGATATGTTCATCCTAACAGATTACGGATATTCTTCCTTTGAGTTTATCATTGATATGTTCATCTTAACCAGTAACAGATATTCTTCTCTTTGAGTTTATCCTTGATATGTCACCTTAACCGGTAACGGATACTCTTTCTTTGGTCTTTTGCTCAGTAAAAAGGTAGTTGTAATTCCTACATGATTCCCTTTTCCCAGTAGGTTATTCTTACCCAGTATCTGGTAATGAATATTCCTTGTTTTCCTTAGCGAGTCATCCTTAATATGTTTACCCTAACCGGTAACGGATGTCCCTCTTTCTGAGTATATTATTTTCCTACCCAATAAACGGTCGTAGATAATATATCTCTTTTACTCCTGTGTTGAAGTTTTTCTTCCCCAGTTAAGTTTGGGTTTGTATTTCTTTTTTAAATCGAATTCCCTTTTGGCTTGAGTATTTCGGTTTTCTTCTGATCTACTCTCGTCCCCTGCAGATTCCTTTCTCACCAGTCTGAGTCTTTGCATTGATTTATTTTCATGGAAAATCCCCTTGTGTCTCTAGTAGTTTTCAAGTCGTAGCCTGGCCTACGCATAACTTTTATCCCTGAGTCTCTATCTCTCTAGTGAGTGTTCCTTACATAATGCATTGTGCTCCTGTGGACTTTCAGTCTCTCTGGATGCTTTTCCTTGGTGGCAATATATTCCCCACAAAGATTATTTTAGCATTCATATCACATGCATCATGAGGTCTCTTAGGGACCAGAATTTGTTTCTTGATGTTGTTATTTAAGTCCATTCTACTGAGTTGACACAAAGATTTTAACCTTCACATCCTCATCTAGAATGTCCTTAAATAGGGGCAGCTGTAAGACCCCAATTTTGACCATAAGATCCCTCATGCTATCTCATCCTTTACATTGGCTTTGGGATCACACCTTGGCATCCTCCTCACCCCTCATTCACTGGGTTTGCATTGGAAGAGATCACCAAGCACATTTGATTGTATCATGGTTTATTTTCTTTTGTTTACTAACCAAAATACAAAAAATATGTCTACTATGGTTTAATTTCTTTTGTAGGTAGTGTGTGCATCCACCTGTGCCTTATCAAGCTCCCATATAGGGTTTGAGACCCTTAATGCAAGGAATTAAGTTATAAAAAGTTCACAATGGTTATAAGCATCATATATGAATCCCCATGTTCTTCATTTGGCATTTTTATCAAGAATTCATCAAGATTTTGAAGATTGTTAGCCATGGAAACCCTAATTCATCTAGGTATCTTGCGTGACTTCCTAAACACATTTTTTCAAACATTTCGCAAAGACATCAAGGAATACTACATTATACATCATCTCAAGAATATATGATACTCCATGATCCCCAAATATTAAAATAACTTCAAGTTTGCAAGTTGGTTCAAAGAGGTTGACTAGAGAAAATCAACTAGTCAAATCGAGGGTTTCCTAGACTCTATATCCTACAATATTTTTCATATGAAAATAATTCCAAGATAAAAGTTACTATTTATGACATTACAAACAACTTTCGTGTTGTCATCAAGAGCTAATTTTTCTTGGAAACTCATTTTTTATGGTGAAAGATTACAGGTCATTTTGTTTGTGCCCTAATAAGCAGGTCAACTTCCAAGGACCATAACTTGCTCAATTTTTGTGATATGAAGGACATCCAAGTTTCATGATCAAATTCAAGATGTCTTATCCAACTTTTCTTCTTTTAGAAAAGTCAAATTCAACATGCAAGGTCATGTACTAAGAGGAAACATAATAAGTCATTTTGGGTCATCCTCATTGAACAAACAATTTTTATCAACTTCTAAAATCCATACCTTCCTCATGGAAGATTAAAATTGTGTCAAGTTTAAAACTATATTGAATATGATTTAAAGAGCTACAACTTTTATGAAGGAAATATTTTCATTTGAAACTCATAGAAGAAGTTATTCAAGGTGGAAAAAGTGGTCATTTGACTTTTAACTTAGAAAATTTTCAACAATGTTTGATTTCTCCAACTTCCACCTCAAACTTCATCATGATCCAAGCTCCAAATGGAAACATTTTCAACAGAAAAATTGTTCCCATTCATGTTACCTTTCCAAAGTGTCCAAGATCATGGCATTTGGAGCACATTTGAAGGACTTGCGCATAGGTGTAATGCATGGCCCCATTTGGAAGGTTTTCATGACCAATTTCCATTCCGTATTGCATGGCTTCATGAATTACTTTCAGCATCACATGTGCATAATTCTGGAGCAATTCCAATCATTTGATAGGCATATCACACCCCCATGCAAGCATGCACACTAGAGTTGCTATTTTGGCATTTGAATGGAAGTGTGTGAAAATCAATTGAAAAGTCTATAAATGCAACTCATTCAACTCAGAGTCAAGGACCCTTAGCCCAAGCCTTGACCTGGAAACACTCCCACCCTCCATTGATATAATTTCTCGAAGATTTCTCTTAAATTCGAATTTTGATTCCCATTCCGTTTTTGGAATTTAAAGTCCAAGAATTCAAAGCCCTTTTGTATCCAAATCATCTCCTGCAGGCTAGTGGAAGTAAGCCCAAACAACTTGAGATCGATATCGAGCTTCATCATTACAAATAGAAGGTGAATTTTATGAAACTTTTCTTCTTCAATTCTCCATCATTTGGTTGGCTGAAGTCCTACCAATGTAGGCAAGAAGATTGAGTTTCTTTGAGGTCAAACCGAAGCAACTCAGTTCATACTCCTCAATTTTCAATTCCATGTATCTTTCGATATACTTGGAAGTGGAGAATTTTGAGGTAAGATTTGGATTCCTGGTGATTTTCTCTTTAAAATAGTGTACTCACTTTTCATATTTATGGAAGTTGGTGGTGGGCCAATCCGGTGAGGTCCACCGGAGAAGATGATCGGAGCCCTAGCTCCGGTGGTGTGGTGGCAAGGTCATATCCATCAGATCATCTTCCCACGTTCTAATCTTGGCCATTGGTTTATATGACTCATGTTGTTACACATTTAACTCAAGTTTTTGGTGGTCCTTAGCGCGTGGCCATCATATCTGTCACCTTAATTAATGAGGGAGATCTGATGTCCCTTGTTTTTTTTCTTATTTTATTTTGATTTCTGATTTTTATGTTTAATCCTTTTATTTTGTTTAATTCATAATAAATTCATTTTTAATCCCAAATATATGGGATTTTCACCAAGAATATTTAAATATTTTCCTCTTCCATATTTTGAATTAAAATTATTTATTTGGGATTAATTTTGATATATTTTGTGAATTAAATGATTTTGTATTTGTTTTTAAATATTTTTAAATACTTCTGACTTTCCAAAAATTCTAAATTTTTTTATCTAAGGTTTTTTGACCTTGTTTGACCTAGGATAAATCCCTTGGCCATTTATTTGGTGATTCGAAGAGATTTGAGGTTTTGTCCATTTAAAAATGCATTTTAATTCATTTAAAAATTGATTTTTATTTGTGATGTTTGAATTTCTGTTTGGCCATGGTCATGGTTGATTTGAACTTTTATTTGATCAATACTATTGGATTTAGGGGGTTGATGAAATGTACATTTCATCCCTCAAGATGAATGGATAGTATTGATCGGATGAATTTCCTCCTGTGATCAATTTGGGTTTCTACTTCCCCTCCCCTCTTCATCTTCATCCCTATTATTCCCCAATCCATCATTGTTGACCAATGATTTCTCTAATGTCCAAATGCTAGTTGATTCATCATTGACCTTGTGTCAGGTGAATCAACATGAGCTGGATTGAGAATTGGTTCTTTGTACCAAGTCTCTAACATGCATTAACACCAATATCTTTATTGTCCCGTCTTAGATAGTTGTGACTTCTATACAAGTCCAATTAAGATTGCTTTACATAGATCTAAATTTGTCCCACAAGGCATAGTATTCTAGTAAGTGAGATTGTAAGTCTACCATTCTCCATGGTATTGTGTGAAGACATGACCTTTTTTCCGTTCATGAGAGCTAGTGGCATACTTGTTAATTTATCCAAGTCGGAGCCCTTCTCATGGATGATGTCTTGGTCCATGTCTTCATACTTGTGAATGGATGGTTGAGTGTTCTCCAAAGAATGACTTAAACAAATGAAACTCTTCATTAACATTTGACTAACCTTTTATTAACATTGTTTTACTTTCAAGTCATTTAGTTAATGCAATATAAAATCCATTACCTTTATCATTCATTTCCATTTACATTTCATGCAACTTGTTTATGTTTCAATCATTTTCTTTTCTTTGCTCACTTTAGCAATATCTTGTGATTGTATATATTGTGTACTTGTGATCTTTGTTATGTTTGTGGTCTTAGGACCTTAAAATACTTAATAACAACAAAAACTCGAAAAAATATGTTGATGGACTGTTGGAATGGATCTGAACTCTTGGACTTAGAAGTAGGCAACATTTCTTATGCTTTAAATGACTTGGCCAATGCCACTATCTGAGACTGAGTTATCCTTGAAGGTGCCTTTCATCTGATGCAAACCTTGAGTGCCCTTGGTTCTTCTGCTTTGTGGTCTCTATGTTTAAGTTGTTATTTTGACTTTCTGATTCATATCTGATGATTGTTTCTGAGATTTTGCTAAGGATTATTTCATCTGATACATTGGAAGATATTGAAGACTGCTAGCTATTGGAGTGCTTGCTTGATTGTTATGGCCATATTTATTTGATGTTTGGGCCTTCATTATTGATTGCTTGGACATTTCTTATGCTTATTGTCTTCTCAAAGGTCCAAAGGAAACGGGTTTCTATCTGACATTCTTATCTTGTGGATTGCCTCCCGTTGGCCAAATATTTTCAACTCTTAACTTTTAATTCTTGTCTAAGGCAGTCTCTTCATCTCCTCCCACTTCTCTATTTTCAAAAATTTCTCCCTCTTTTTAAAATCTTCTTTGCTTGTGTTTTTAACTTAGACATGTTTTCATAATTAGAAACTTTGGCCTTATGCCAATGAATTTTCAAACTTTTTATTAAATCAAACTTGTGAATAAACTTAATCATATTGATCTCAAATTTCAAAAAGGCAAAAAGAATTAACAACTTCATTCAATTATTTTGGCCATTTTGTGCCTTCTTCTTCTAAATCTTTGTTAAATCAATTCACCAACTTCTTTGAAAATTTTACCACGAACTACAAGGTTTTGATCCCTCATTTTTATGTTGGTACATAGGCATAAGATCGAAGGTCTGTCAAACACAAATATGTAATAATTAAATTCTTTTCTCATCCCCTAACTCTATTTTTATCAAAAATCTTTTTTACCAAAACACTTGCATATAAAAAAGGGCTCCCTAGGAGTACCTAACACACTTTATGTGCTAACACCTTCCCTATGTGTAACCAACCCCCTTACCTGTAATCTCTAGCATTTTATTTGTTTTAATTTGAAAACTTGTTATCTTTGGGTTTTGTTCGTACTTTTCCCTTTTCCTTTTGAAATAAATAAGGCGCGGTGGCGACTCTAACTTTTCAATTGATGTCGGGTTTATCCATGGCTCGATGGTCACGAATCCACCGTTACACATCTCTTGTATTTCTTTGACCTTTTCAGGATCAACATCAATACCTTTCTCGCTGATAATAAAACCCACTAATTTACTAGAGCGAACACCAAAATCACACTTATTGGGATTCAATCGGAGTTTATATTTCCTCAAACGCTGAAATAGCTTCAATAGCTCAACGTAGACCTCGACCTCTTTATGCATCATATCATGGAAAAGAGTTGTCATGGCTCTCTGGTACATTGCATCAGCATTCTTCTAACCGAAAGGCATCACTCTATAGAAGAATGTTCTCGAAGGTGTAATGAATGTGGTTTTCTCCATATCTTCGGGTTCCATCTTAATCTTATTATAAATGGAAAATACGTCAATAAAAGAAAATACTTTGAATTTAATTGTATTGTCTACCAACATATCAATGTGTGGCAGAGGAAAATCATCTTTTAGACTAGCTTTATTCAAATCTCTATAATCAACACACATGCGGACCTTTCCGTCCTTCTTAGGAACAAGCACAATATTGGCCACCCATTACGGATACTCAGAGGTAACAAGGAAACCAACATCAATCTGCTTATGCACTTCCTCCTTGATTTTTATTGCCATATCAGGATAAGTTCTTCTCAACTTCTGCTTGGCCGGTGAGCATTCGGCCTTCAATGGAAATCTATGCTCTACAATATCTGTATCAAGACCTGAATATCTTGATACGACTAAGAAAATACTTCAAAATATTCTCAATGATGCTCAACCAACCCCTTCTTAACATCTTGACGAAGTTGTGACCCAATCTTGACTTCCTTGACATCATCTTTGGAACCCAAGTTGACCAACTTAATCTGTTTTTTTTTTGTGATTACCATTTTCAGATATGGGAAGAATTATTGCAGATATGGGAAGAATTATGCAGATATCGGAAGAATTATTGCCTATTTGTTCTTTTTTTGTGATTACCATTTTCAGAAAAACCAAAAAGTAAAAATAACATAAAATATGGATGAATAAATTTTTATTTTATTGATGATAAATTTGAAAATGCCTAACAATGTTTCACTTTTAACTTAGGCATAGGAGAAGAATTTTTCTTTAATAATAAGACATATTACTTTGAACGGTGAACAATGATAGGACCATCGACAACAACCCAATTGTTGCAAGTCTGGCTCTGTGTGACAAAGTTGGCACAAGCTTCTTCATCTTCATCTTCAATTATTGCAGCTGAGTGTTGTTCATCTTTATGAATGAGCCCTCGGCTACGGAAAACTAGTTGCATAGCCTTGGGGTTGCTGTTGAACGACCCTCACTGAAATCCCAGACCAACTCTATTCGTGTTCTTAATAACTTCTATGACACGGCCCCACTTGTCGGTGCCACCAGCCTGCACCACTTCTTGTGCATCATTTAGAGAAGACATGGATGCCCTAATCTTATGAACTTGACTCGATATTGACAAAGCATGGAATGGAGTTCCAATCTCTTCTTCAGCTTCAACATATGTAAAGGATGACAAATGTCTAACCAACAACTCTTTCTCTCCTCCTACAACAACAAGCTTGCCATTTTTAACAAATTTGAGTTTCTGATGCAAAGGAGACGTTACAGCACCAACCTCGTGAATCCATGGCCTTCCTAGTAAACAATTGTAGGTTGGGCGAATGTCCATTACTTGGAAAGTAATCTGAAATTCACTCAGACATATCTTGACTAGAAGGTCCACTTCTCTGATGACAGTTTTACGAGAACCATCAAATGCTTTCACCACCACACCGATGTACCTCATGGGTGCCCCCTGATAAGACAAACTTGCAAAAGTAGATTTGGGTAAAACATTTAATGACGAACCAATATCTACCAGAACATTGGACAAAGCATCTTCTTTATAATTCATTGAGATATGGAGTGCCAAGTTATGATTTCTGCCTTCCTCGGGAAGCTCTTCATCACAAAAGCTCAAATTTTTGTAAGAAGTGATATTGGCGACAATATGATCAAACTGATCCACTATGACATCATCCTTAGCATATGCTTGTTCCAGCACCTTCTGCAAAGCCTCTCTATGCACTTTGGACTTCATCAATAAAGATAAGACATAAATCTTGGATTGTGTTTGGAGTAGCTGCTCCACAACATTGAACTCACTCTTCTTAATTAATCGGATAACTTTATGATTATCATCTTTAACCTTCAACCTGTTGGATTCCTCAGACTTATAAGTTAGAGCGTTAATAGGGTTATCCACAAGAACCTCTGCCTTCTTACCTACCACAACATCCTCCACAACATTCGGAGATACTGGGCCAAATACACGACCACTACGGGTCACCTTAATAACATCTGCAATGCTTACTACTGAATTTGTTGTGGGAAGAGGAACCTCTTGCCCATTCTCAATCATAGTAGCATTGTACTTATAAGGTACAGCTTTATCGGATGCATACGGGACAGGGCCCGCTAACCGCATTACCAACGACGATACCGATCTATTATCTCTTTTGCTTTTGGTCTCAAATTGGATCACTACTCGCTTCAGAGTCTTGAACACTAGTACAATAACATTCACATCATTACCCATATCTTTGGATGTTGACTTTGGATCACACCTTCATCCACCAACCTCTGAATGTCTCTCTTGACAATCACACATCCTCGAGGGTTGACACTGTAGATAACACAACCATCATGGTCATGTTCACAATCACTGATCGAACACATAGTCCTATGTATCTCCACCAAATATTGTCGGATATGACGAATATCAAAAACCTTGAAATTACCAGGACATCCATCTACCATTTTCACATAAGAATTGTTGTGAGCGGGCAAAGGATTAACTTTGATATTAGGTGTACGGTCCTCAAAGGACATCATTCCACTTTTGACCTTCTTTGGGACCTCATACTTCAATGGATAGAAATTTTCTATGTCATGGCCAGAAGGAGATGAAGATGAAGGATTGGGAAGAAGGAGATGAAGATGAAGAGATGAAGTAGAAAAAACTAGCATTGGATCTTGTGAGAAGTCATTGGTCAATGAAGGATTGGGAAGAAGGAGGTGAAAATGAAGAGATGAAGTGGAAAGAACTCCCCAAATTGATCAAGGGATGAACTTCATTTGATCAATACCATTCACTCATTTTGAGGGATGAAGTGCAAACTTCATCAACCCCCTAAATCCAATGGTATTGATCAAATTGAAGTCCAATTCAACCAAAATCAAGGCCAAACAGAAGACAAGTCAATACAATGTCAACCAAATAGCTTAACATAATGAAACAAATTAAAATCAATTTTTAAATGAATAAAATTGTATTTTTAAAGATGAAAAACCGCAAATCCCTTCAAATCACCAAATAAATGGGCAAGGGACCTTTGACTAATTTTTTTGACATTTTTGAAAAGTCATAAGCATTTAAAATCAATTAAAAATAAGTCAACCATTAAATTCACTAAAAATATCAAATCTAAAACAAAAGTTATTTTTAATTCATAAAACGGAAGAGGAAATTTTTTGAAATTTTTTGGTGAAAGTCCCATATTTTTTGGATTAAGATTGGATTTATAATGAATTTAATAAGAAAAGGCCATTTTAAAATATTAAAATGAAAAATCAATTAATCAGAAAAAGGGAGGGCCATTAGATCTCCCTTATTAATTGAGGTGGAAGATCTGATGGCCACACGCATCATGTCCATGGTGTTCCAAAGCCAACTCGTGTGTACATGCGGTAATCAGATTGGATGGATGAGATTAGAACATGGCAACCAGATCAGATTTCCTGGATTGATCCAGCGCACCACCGGAGCCTTAGCTCTGGTCGCCCTCGTCGGACTGTCCAATAAAAAAGTTCATGAAAATGAAAGATCCATACACTATATAGAAAGATATCTGGAATTGAAGAATGAGGTATGCAAATTGAGTTGCTTCGATTTGGCCTCAAAGGAACTCAATCTTGTTGCCTACATTGGTTGGACTTCAGCCAAATAATAAATTAATAAAAAAGATGGAGAAATGAGAGATAATCTAAGACGAAAACTTTGAGAAATTCCACCTTCCGTTTGCAGTGATGAAGCCTGATCTCGATCCCAATCCTCTTGGCCTTGCTTCTTCTTGCTTGTAGGAGATAATTCAAATGAAAATGGTTATGAACCCTTGATTTTTAGTTCAAAAATAGAAGGCGAACTAAAACTCGATTTCAAAATAAATCTTCAAGGTTGTTCTATCAATGGAGGTTAGGGGATTATTGATCAAGGCTTGGGCAAGGGTTCTCCAATTCTGAGGCAATGGGCATGTACTTATAGGCTCTTGAATTCTTTTTGCTACAATTTGAAAAATTGGCCAAAAAATAGAAACTTTTATGCATGGGCACATGGGCCTGCATTTAGGTGAAAGTGATGATTGCATTAAGTCCAAATTTGTGCACAATTGATGCTGAGATCATTACATGAAGTCATGCAAAGGTATTTGAAAATTGAGTTCAAAAAATTGCCAAATTGGGCCATGCAAAGCAACAATGCGCAACCCCTTCAATTCTTATCCAAATGGAATGATCTTGGACTATTTAGAAAGGTAGCATGAAAAGGAACAATTTTGATGTTGGAAAATTTTCCATTTTAAGTTTGGATCATGATGAATTTTGGTGTTGAAGTTAAAGGAATCAAACATACTTGAAAATTTTCTAACTTAAAAGTAAAATGACCCATTTTTCCACCTTAAATAACTTTTGCTATGAGCTTCAAATGACTTTGGCTCCTTCTTAAAAGTTGTAAGTATTTCAATCATCTTTAATTTGGTCACAAATTTGAAATCATTTGGAGCTTTCATGATGGAGTTATGTATTTTAGAAGTTAAGGAAAAATGTTTGTTCAATTATGATGGCCCAAAATGACCTAGAATGTTCCCTCATGGAACATGCCCTTGAAAGTTGAATTTGACCTTCCTCAAAGAAGAAAAGTTGGAGAATACATCTAGAAATTGATCATGAAACTTGGATCATCTTCATATCATACAAATATAGCAAGTTATGGTTCTTGGAAGTTGACATTCTATCTAGGGAACAGACAAAATGACCTATAATATTTCACCATAAAAAATTACTTTACAAACAAACTTAGCTCTTGATGCCAACAATAAGTTGTTTGGAGTGTCATAAAGAGTAACGTTTCTCTTGTAATCATTTTCATATGACAAAAAATTGTAGGAGATAGGGTCTAGGGAACCCTAGATTTGACCAGTTGACTTTTCTGGTCAACCTCCTTGAACCAACTTGCAAACTTGAAGTTATTTTGATCCTTGGGGATCATGGAGAATCATATATGCTTGTGATGACGTTCAATGAGGTATCCCATGATATTTTTTGACCTATTATTGAAGAAACTAGCTGAGGAAGTCATACAAGATACCTAGATTAATTAGGGCTTCCTTTACAAACAAGCTTCAAACTCTTGATAAGTTCTTGATTAAAATGAAAAATGGAGAACATGGGGATCCATATATGATTCTTAGAACTCAAGTGGACCATTGCTTGCTTGATTCCATGCACTTAGGGTCTAAAACCCTAGTTGTGATCTTGATAAGGCACAAGTGGATGCACACACTACCTACAAAAAAATAAAGGTACACTAGACATATTTTTGGTATTTTGGTTAGTAGACAAAAGAAAATAAAATATGATACAATTAAATGTGCTTGGGAATCCCTCCTAATGAAAACCCAATGAATGATGGGTGAGCAGGATACCAAGGTGTGATCCCAATGTCAATGCAAATTGATGAGATGGCATGACGGATCTTAGGGACAAAATTGGAGTCTTACAGTATCAAACTGCTCTTGAAGATCCTATGGCTCAACCTGTGATGTCAATACTACCTACCGTGGTTCATATTGTTCCTTATGTTGAAGAACCTGTCTTTCATGCTGACCAGAGCAAGATTGTTGGTGTTTACGAAAGGATGGACGAGTTCCAAGATCAGTTTCAGGCTATGCATAAAGAGATTCAAGCTTTGAGGGGGAAATATCTTCTTAGGAAGAATGCTTATGATTTGTGTATAGTTCCTAATGTGAAGATTCCGTATAAGTTCAAGGTTCCGGATTTAGAAGAGTATAAAGGCAACTCTTGTCCTCTGAGTCATCTGGTGATGTATGCTCATAAGATGTCAACTCAGACTAACAACCATCAATTGTTGATCCATTAATTTCAGGACAGTTTAACTGGTGCTGCTCTGAAATGGTATATAAGGATCTATAGCAATCAGATCTGAACGTTCAATGACCTAGGTGAGGATTTTGTTCGCTAGTACAAATATAATGTCGACATGGCACTAGACAGGGATCAACTTCGTGCTATATCCCAAAAAGATAAGGACACATTCAAGAATACGAGCAAGGATGGCGCGAGATCGCTGCACAGGTTAGTCATGCGTTGGAAGAAAAGGAAATGACATAGTTGTTTTTGAAGATGTTGAGTCCGTTCTATTACGACAGGATGGTTGCACGCGCGCCTAGTGAGTTTACTGAAATGGTATATATGGACTTGATATTAGAAGAATGTGTCCGTGAAATACGATTAAAAGAAAGTGGTTCGCCCGAGAGTTCCAAAAAGTATGGGAATGGGTTTCCCAAGAAGAAGGAACACAATGCTAACTCTATCTCGCAGGAGAAACATTGGAGGATTCCGAGGAACAATCAACATCATCAACATGTGGCGTCTGTAACTCTAGTTATTAATTCTGCTTCGATCGTTCAAGCAGCACCAACTTATCAATCGCGTTTTCAACAACGAACAAATCAACAGAATCATGCTTGAAGGCCCGCATAATTTGACCCAATTCCAATGACCTATACAAAGTTATTTCCTTCTTTAATTCAGAAGAACTTGGTACAAACAAGAACTCCACCAGTTTTTCCGAAAGTGCTTTCGTGGTGGTATAAACTCTGGATCAAAACTTGGTACAAACAAGAACTCCACCAGCTGCTGTGAAAAGTGACTTACAAGAAATGTTGGATCAAAACATTATCCAGGTTACAAGGGATAGAATTGAAGATGAGCATGAGGTGAACGTCATAGTCCCCCGTATTAATCTCCCAGAATCAGTTGTGGTTGTTGTAGCGGTGTATTCGTCACTTTATGATTTATTGATTAAACCATAAGCAAAGCATACAAAGAATCGAGTCGCCACCGCACTTTTATTTATCCTAAGGAATGGCTAAAAAGCGAACAAAATCCTAAGAAGTTTTACACATAGAAAACCAATAAAAGATCAGAGAATCCGGGTAAGGGGTAAATTACGCAATGGGAAGGTGTTAGGCACCCAAAACGTCCTAGGTACTCCTAGGGAGCCCTTTTCACACTTGTTGTATAAAAATGTTTATTTGTTTATGACATATTGTGCAAACATGAATGGGATGATGAGAAAAGAATGTACAATTTTTATTGTTTTTGTGTTTGAACGGATGAACCCGTTGCCTACGTACCTTCCATCAAAGGTAAGGATCAAAACGCCGTAGTTCGGCTAAAATATTTCCAAAAATTAGTGAGTTCATTTTAAAACATAAGCACTAAGGCTTTTCATTACCAATGGGAGAAAACTCAACCTGAATCAACAATCCACCATGCGAGGACGGCTTCGACGTACTAGAGGGGTTAACCCTGTTTTCAGTACGGAAGTCTTACAATCAACTCACTAAGGACAAGGTAAGATTTACATCAACCACTATGCTAATTGAAACCTATGGCTAATGCGTGAAAACATATTAACAATGGACAAAGCCACAAAACAATTGAATGGGTGAAGTTAATTGATTATAAGTATTCACAAAATATGGTCAAGGTATGATTAGGATTGATTCAAAGAAGTGTTATGAAATGGAATTTGAAAAGTCAAGGACTTAGGGTCCAGGTTTCTAATTTGAAAAGACATGAAGATGTTTGCACAACAAGTCAAAGTTTTTGAAAGCAAAATGTGAAAAGGTTTAGGCCAAATTGAGTATGGATAATGGAGTGTAAAACTTCTTAGAAAGGTTCACCTCTTAAGATCATATAGAAGATGATTCAAGTGTGTCATTAGGAATTAGCCAAATGAACAATAACAAGTAAGCAATCAAATGATACCGGAGGCCAATTGTTGGGCTTATACCAATCTCATAACAAAGGTGGATACCGGATACCAATAGATGGATTTACACCAGTCTCCTAAAACAAACAGGGATGTCAGATGCCAATAAATGGACTTATTCTAACCTCCTAAAGCAAAACAAAACTTGGATATCAGATGCCAATATATGGGCTTACTCCAATCTCCTCAAAGTAAAACAAAACGTGGATGTCAGATGCCAATCTATCTGGACTTACTCTAATCTCCAAATGATGATCATAGGAATACAAAAGCCAACAACATGGTCTTACACTTGCATCCTCACATACAACAAACAAACAAGAAATGCAATGGACATAAGTAGCCAAATGAAATGGTCTTACACTCTATCCCTTCCAAATCATAGGAACAATGGCCAATGAATGGACTTACAGTTATCCTCAATGGGTAAACCAAAGATGGATCACAAAGATGTGAAATGATGATCATGCAATAATGGACAATTAATGATGATAAATGCACAAAGGCAAACAAGCAAACATGCACAGATGAATCAAGCAATCAGTCAAACAAAGTCATTTAGCACACACTATAACCAAGCAATTAGGCTCAAGCAAGGGTTAGACTGTAAAGTCAACTGGAATGGGGTAAATGGCGCTCTTAACCTTAACATTGAGAGTTAAGGTGAAGCAGATGAAAGGATATGAGAGGTGTGCCTCATTACTCTTATCCCTGGTCAAGGAGAGCATTGAATATCAGAAGGTGTGGGAGTTCAGAAAGTTGGAACTCTCTCCACAAGTTAATGACTCGATAGATCTTGGGTTAAGATCCACAATGCTACAAACATGTAATGTAAGCAGAGGGAAGACATACAGAATAGTAGGAGATAGACTACATATCTCTTCTATCTACCAATTGCCTTATCAAAAGGTCTTTTCCTGCTTGGGGACAAAGTTAAACAATCACAAACATCGCCTCTTAAGGAGGAATTCAGACAGGTGCCTGGCCAAGTAACAGGCCAGGTCTTCCAGACTACATGAAGAAGAGATGCTATACCTCAATGCTTATGCTATCAAGCAAAGCAATAGCAAGTTCACAATGAACTATAGCAACTAAGTGTACCTTCAAAGAATTGCAGAAGTGAATTTGGGCGAATCAAGGCTTGGATCGTGAAAACAGATGATCTATGATGATGAGGAAGATAAATGAATGATGTGCTTTAGCTCAACAATGCTCAGATTCGAAGAAGACTCCAAATGCCATGTGAATGCTCAAGTTTCAACAGTTGCAAATCTTCAAGAATTCTCCAATCTTTGCTTCAACAGATCTTCAATACTTCTTGCAGATGATGATTAGCACAAGAACAAGCAAAAAGAATCAAGAATTTCGATGGAAAAGTTGAAAAAAGTTTGAGCAAATTTGAGAGAATTTGAGAGATTTTGAGTTTGGATCTGAGATTCTGAAGTGTTGATTCAGAATTCTGTTATGATTAGTGCTTTATACCACCTGTTAATCACACTTGTTAAACATGATTAGGCAAAGTGCAATGGATTAAGTGAAATAAGCATGTTAGTGGAAATTGGCCAAAATGCCCTTATGCATATGTGCCAATGGAACAGTGCGAAATCCATGTGTAGCAAGTCCAAAATTCTGTTTTAAGGCCATTGCAATTGGTTTGGAGTGAAAATTGTGCATACTTTTCAAAATCACCTTTTTTCCCACCAAAATTCAAATGAAGTCACTTGAAAAATGCACTTTTTGTGTGATGATTTTTGATGAAATGTGATGATGGATTATGATAGAGCATGTCAAAAGAGATTTGCTCAAAAAAGAATCACATGAATTGGCCTTTTGGTTTAAAAGTTATGCCTCCTTGAAGTTCAAAATCCATTGCCAATGATTTGATCATAACTTGCCAACCACAAATGAGAAAAGGATGTTCTTGGACTTTTTGGAAAGGTAAGAGCAAGATCTTCAACTTTCATGTTGGACAAAGTTTGATTTGTAGCTTGCATGATGATGTAAAGTTGAGGAGAACACCTTTCCATTTTTGGCAGTTTGAAATTACAGGTCGTTACTATTTTTGGAAACTTTTTGTCTGACCTCCAATTCCTCAATGATGATGTTTGACATGTTATATGAGGCTTGTGTGGACATGAATAAGGTCCCTCAAACCATCTCCCACCATCAAATCCCTGATTTTATGCACAGTTGACCACAGTTGACTTTGCTAGGGTTTCAGTTGACTGAGCCATGTTCTGATGAATTTCAAGCCTCTACCACTTGAGACCTTGATACAAAATGATGTCACAACTCATATGAATCTCTTATGAATGATCAATGGTGCCCAAATTCTTCAGAATGGCCACCATCTATGGCTCAATGCTTGCCTGAACTGCCTTGACCTAATGTTGCTTCATCTGCAAGTAACAAGGTTAGATGACAATATTTTTGTACTTTTGGGTTAGTAAACAAATGAAAAGCAATGATATACAAATGCAAGACATGCTTGGTGATCAAGAATCACACTCACAAGATAGCCCATCCACAAGAAAAGAGGCAAGGTGCACAATGATCCTTGAGGCAATGATATGATATGCTATGATGCTATGAGGGATCTTAGGGACAAAATTGGGGTCTTACAGATGCCCCTATTTAAGGTCATTCTAGCCGGAGAAGTGAAGTTTAGAAATCTTCATCTCGACGCGGTAGAACGGGCTTAAATAATAGTAATGAGACAAATTTTAGTCCCTAAGAGACCTCATTATGCAAATGTATGCATGCAAAAGACACAAACTCTGTGGGGAATATGGGTCCACAAAGAAAAGACGATTCGTCGGAGTAATACACTCACCAGGAACAGAGACTCAAACGGGGCTCTTATTGGGACTCTTATAGGGGATAAAAAGAAAAAGAATGCGTGAGCAGGACACGACTCTGTGTTAGGGAAAACAAAACTGACCGGATACTTTACTAGGGAAGTAAAGGACTCAAACTGGGGAAAGAGAAAATTCCAAAGGACAAAACATCCATCGGAAAGACACAAGCTGACTCAAAATATCCACAAAGGATACCTCGGATGAAAATCCGGACTCGGACCAGGAAAAGATTCATAAAGAACCTCCCTGCCGGGGAAAATTGCATATATTGGGGGGAACGCCAATACAGCAAAAGGGTAAAATCCCCACAGGAAACTCCATTGGAGAAGTGTCTAACAAAGAGACTCTCCTGGGAAAAAGCAACAAGATGAGGTGTTACCGGTATAAGGGTAACAAGCTCAGGAAGAATGAATATCTAAGACCGGTATAAGGGTGAGAGATATCAATCAACCAAACATCTGAGAAAGACCTAAAAAGGTACAAAAACTCAGGAAAATCTGACTCCACAAGAGACCAAGGTCATAATAGGGAGCAGAAAGGAAGGAACACCAGGGATACCGAGGTATATAATAGGTGACCGACCGAAACGTGAATTGGTATATATGCCAAAACACTCATCATCCGAAAGGAGGGCTTGAAAAAGAAAATCGACTTACAGGATGGACATTCGAATCCACAAAGGGAAGACGAATCTTACTCAACTGGGGACACAAACCCAAAGAGTGCATGAGATATAATATCCATTACCGTCAGAACGTGGATAGAATACTCGCATGAGATATATTATCTATTACCGTCAGAACGTAGACAATATACTCGCATGGTAAGAAACACCAAGGATACCGGTTATCATCCGAAACACAAACTGGTTAAAGGATGGATATTCGATTCTACAAAGAATATGAATCTTACTCTATTGGGGAAGATCAACAAAGGATTCCAACCAAAGAGTGAAAGAGATATATTATTCATTACCGACAGACCGTGAATAATACACTCGAAAGGAAAAGACACCAGAGATACCGGTTAGGGCATATAATAGGTGACTAACCAAAAAGAGAGACAATCGATACCAAGCATCCGGGTAAACGAAAGACAACTCAAAGGGGATAAATGGCAAGCATCCGACAATTATCCGAAAACAAAGAATATTCGACTCCGAAAAAGGAATAACGAATCTTACTCGACTAGGGAAACACAAAAGGCTTCAACTGAAGAGTGCATGAGATATATTATCCATTACCGTAAGAACGTGGATAACATACCCGCATGGAAGATTATCCACAACCGGTTACTGGGTTAACAAAGGATAAATCGACCGAAAAGAAAGGCATCGGGATACCGAAACCAGGAACATAAAGATGACCAATCAAAGGGAGCAACAATCATTACCAAGCAAACGGGTAAGTGAAAGGTGATCCGCTGAGGATGAATTGCAAGCATCCGGCAATTAGCCACACGACTAGCTGGGGATACATTGATAAACAACCAATGATACGGGGAACAAATCACTAGCAAACGGTGAAAGGACCCACTGGCGACTTCAAAAAGGGGGATAACGTTGCAAGCATACGGCAATGATCCAGAAGACAACTTGCTGGGGATACAATTGCTAGCAACCGGAAATTATCCGCAAGCAAAGGGAGGAATATCAACATCAAATATTGAATGAAGATAACCACAAAGAGTAATTAGGGTTTACAACTACCGAATACGGGGTAGAAAACCACACTCTGGCTGGAATAAAATTGCTAGCATCCGGCAATTATCCAACTGTACCACAAGGCACAAACTCCGCTAGGGAGAAAAACACAACATGGGATTTACAACTACCGAATACGGGGTAGAAGACCACAAACTCAACTGAGGATAGGGTGAATGAATGCCAAATACCGAGCAATTATTCAACTTATTCCACAGAGAGACTCCAACTCTATTGGGGATGAAACCACAACAGCAAAAAATCCACCATCAACTAGAACGAACCACAAAGGTTACCTCTGCTAGGGGAAAAGAGATAGGACTTACGACTACCGAATACGGGGTAGTAGCCATCAACTCTGATGAGGATAAACACGAATTAGGGTTTACATCTACCGAATACCGGGTAGAAGACCACAACTCCACGTGGGGAATGAAAGAATCATAAATCCGCACGGGAAACACAAAATAGGGTTTATAACAAACCAGAAACTGCTGGAGAGCACGAACATAGGATTTACGACTACCGACTACTGGGTAGAAAACCAAATCGACTCTTGCTGAGGAATAAAAGGTATATAACCACATATTCCATCAAGAAGAGGGAACATAGGACTTACAACTACCGGTTACTGGGTAGAGGCCCAAAAAGGTTCCGCTGGGGATAAAAGAATTAATGCCGGTTACTGGGCAATTTATTCATCTACAGGGAAGCACGAGAAACAGTTGACAAATAGCCAATTCGAGATCCAACCGAAAAGACAGACTGAATCAAGACACGTCCTAATGAGGATATAACTCAAAAGGAACAATTCATCCCAATATATGTGTTGGGAGGAAACGGAAGAAACCGTCATCCACGAGGATAATCTCAGTGGGGAACTGCAGAAGGTAAGACATACACTTTCTGCTTATGGGGCTGACTCTATATGGAGAGATTTAAACACCCGACATCTGCTTGGGAAGATCTATAAAGAGAT
Organism: Lathyrus oleraceus; assembly: GCF_024323335.1. NCBI lineage: Eukaryota > Viridiplantae > Streptophyta > Magnoliopsida > Fabales > Fabaceae > Lathyrus > Lathyrus oleraceus. Next base: position 231,029,481 of record NC_066580.1, on the reverse strand, counting down.
CTATGAAACCCATAGCAGGAGACAGCAAACAAGAGATATATGGCAAAAAATGCAACATGAATATCTGAATGTTTATGATTATGCATGAATATACGTGATTTATGTTTGATGAATGCTGACAAAACAAACATATCTAACACAAACAAGTCCAGGAATCAAACGCCCGGTACTATACTTCCAGGGGAACCAAGGAGGTCCAACTGGAAAGCCAATCTGTTGGAGATCTTCAAGCTGAAAAGCAAAGATCTGCGGGGAGGCAAAAGATCAGAGATATCACAAAATCTCCGAGCGATGGATCAACAAACAACCCAACTGGAGTATAGAAAGTCACAATAGGCAACAACGGCCACAAAGACGAATCTGTTGGGGGGAATGAGATAAATCCCAAAATATCTGCAGGGGAACAAGAGCTCACTGCACAAGCGAGAACTGCTATGAAAGCAACTCCAAAACAACCCCATTGGGGAACAACCCACTAAGGGAGAAAAGCTCATCCAACATAGAATCTGGATGCACAAGCAACTCTACCTGGGGAGAGCACAAATATCCATTCCATTGGGGAACAACCCACTGAGGAGGAAGAAAAGATCACACAAGTAGATTCTGCAACAAGCCACTCTACTGGGGATCAAAAGCAACAGGAGATCAACCAAATCTATGGATGATAGATCACCAACCAACCCTACTGGGGGAAACAGAGGCTTCAACTCTGGCGGAGATTCTGAGGGAATTATCATAGATGCAACCCTGACTCTGTTGAGGAATACCCATTCCATTGGGGACTTTGCATACACACGATCCACCAAACCACAAATTTACGGGAAGATCCACTAGGGATATCCACTGCGGGATCCACTGGGAAATATGGAAGAGAGCTGAGGGTCAACCACCAAATGCTACATCTTCTGAGGAGAACATCCACAACTGTTGAGGAGGAACACAATCACTGCCCTGCTGAAGGAATAAGCGCACTGATGCAGAGACATAGCAAATCTGCTGGCGACCTGGCCGGGGGAAGAGAGTACCGTTGGAGAAAAACGACGTTTTCCACAAGCACTCTATTCCGGGGATATATCACAGATCCCGCTAGCGACTGTGCTGAGGAAAGAAGCAACAACTCAGCTTGTAACAATGCTGGGGAAAGCGGTAGAGTACCGGGATATCAATCCACCAACCATTGAATCTTCAAAGGAAAAGCATCCATGCTGAGGAGAAAAAACCACAACTCTGCTGGCGATTACACTGGGGAGAGTGACAGGGTACTGGGATCTCAAACCACCCACTACCAAAACTTCCGAACGGGAAACACCCATGCTAGGAGAGAATACTGCTGGAGAAGAAAACGAAGTCTTCAACAACCCTCTGCTTAGGGAACAATCCTATAACAACAAGCTCTGCTTGAGGAACAACCCCAACAATAAAGCAGGATAAAGAGGATACAACCAATGCCAGGAATATGAACCAATGTCTTACCTGTTGGAAATCATGCCACCCTCGGGAGAGCACTGAGAAATTCTTGAGTATCCTTTTGTCATTGTGAATGTTCACTTTGTTTGAAACATCAATTTTTGAAAAATTTATTTGTTTAAAACAATGACATTTTATCAATTAAAACATGCAAACATTTGTTGAATTGAAACAAATAAGAGTGCAAATAATTGGATAAAAAGCTCAAATTGATTTGATGGAATGGTAGCCTGCAAATGGCAAGACTCCATAGATCTGTACAAATTTGAAATCAGTGATATATATTGGAAGAGGGCTACATTGAACATAATGATCCTTTCTCTACCAATTTGAATCTCGATGTATTCGAAGCTTCAGTTGACGACGAATCGAGAATCTCTGACGAACAGACAGCTGTGGAACAGAAAGTCTTGTCAGGATACAGTTACTTGCCAAATCCCTAATTTTTTCCTAGATTGCCCCAGGGTGAGGTACTCAATCTAGCGGGATGCAAATATACTTTTTTTTTAAGTCTCTAATTTTTGCCTGAATCACCCTTGCGGGTTCTCCACCGAGACGCTCATTTTTGCCTAAGCCGCCCTTTCGGGTTTTCAACTTAGCGAGCTATTCTGTTTTTCATTTGCATATACTTTTTTTTTAGGCAAAGTATTTCTTGACTGCATCTGAATTCACAGGACGAGTGAAATCCTCCCCATCCATTGTTGTAAGTATCAAAGCACCGCCTGAAAAGGCTCTCTTAACAACATATGGACCCTCATAGTTTGGAGTCCACTTGCCCCTCGAATCGGGCACAAAAGACAAGACTTTCTTGAGCACGAGGTCACCTTCTCGGAACACACGAGGCTTGACCTTTTTGTCGAATGCTTTCTTCATTCTCTGCTGATACAACTGACCATGGCACATGGCAGTCAATCGCTTCTCTTCAATCAAATTCAGTTGGTCATAACGACTCTAAATCCATTCAGCATCAGTCAACTTGGCTTCCATCAAGACTCGCATTGATGGGATCTCCACCTCTACTGGGAGAACAGCTTCCATGCCGTAAACAAGAGAGAAAGGGGTTGCTCCTATTGAAGTGCGGACAGATGTACGATACCCATGCAAAGCAAATGGCAGCATCTCATGCCAATCTTTGTACGTCACTGTCATCTTCTGGACAATCTTCTTGATATTCTTATTAGCAGCTTCAACAGCCCCATTCATCTTGGGTCTGTAGGGAGAGGAATTATGGTGTGCAATCTTGAATTCAGCGCACAACTCATCCATCATCTTATTATTCAGATTAGATCCATTATCAGTAATGATCTTATCTGGCACACCATAACGGCAAATCAGCTGGTTCTGGATAAACTTCACAACCACCTGTCTGGTCACATTCGCATACGAAGCGGCTTCGACCCATTTGGTGAAGTAGTCAATTGCTACGAGAATAAACCTGTGCCCATTGGACGCCTTTGGTTCAATCATGCCGATTCCCCACATAGAGAAAGGCCATGGTGACGAAATCACATTCAGAAGTGTCGGAGGAATATCAATCTTATCCGCATAAATCTGACACTTGTGGCATTTCTTCACATATTTGCAGCAGTCAGACTCCATTGTCAACCAATAGTAGCCTGCTCTCAACATCTTTCTAGCCATAGCATGTCCATTGGAATGAGTACCAAATGAACCCTCATGGACCTCAGTCATCAACAGGTTTGCTTCGTGTCTACCCACGCATCTGAGCAAAACCATGTCAAAATTTCTCTTATACAACACTTCACCACTGAGGTAGAAACTGCCTGACAACCTTCTCAAAGTTTTCCTATCCTTCACAGATGCCCCAGGCGGGTAGACCTGGTTCTGGAGGAAATTCTTGATATCAAAATACCAAGGTTTGTCATCATTCACTTCTTCAACTGCAAACACGTGAGCTGGTCTATCCAAGCGCATCACGGCAATATTGGGAACTTCATTCCAATACTTGACAACAATCATTGAAGCAAGTCTAGCAAGAGCATCTGCCATCCGATTATCCTCTCGAGGAATATGATGAAAGTCAACTTCTGTAAAGAATGTTGAAATCCTTCTTGCATAATCTCTGTACGGAATGAGACCTGGCTGATTCGTTTCCCATTCACCCTTGATCTGATTAACAACTAGGGCCGAATCACCATACACATCAAGATGCTTGATTCTTAAATTGATACACTCTTCCAGTCCCATAATACAGGCCTCGTACTCAGCCATATTATTCGTGCATTTGAAAGTTAGCCTTGCTGTAAGCGGAATATGAGTGCCATGAGGAGTAATGATTACTGCCCCAATTCCATTTCCGTATTGATTTACCGCGCCATCAAACACCATCGTCCATTTGGAACCAGGTTCCGGACCTTCATCAAGTGTAGGCTCATCACAATCTTTCATTTTCAAATACAGAATCTCCTCATCAGGGAAGTCATACTGAACAGACTGATGATCTTCAATCGGCTGGTGCGCTAAATGGTCAGCCAAGATACTACCTTTGATAGCTTTCTGAGCTCGATACTCAATATCATACTCAGACAACAGCATCTGCCAACGGGAAATCCTCCCAGTTAAAGCAGGCTTCTCGAAGATATACTTAATTGGATCCATTCTGGATATCAACCAAGTTGTATGATTTATCATGTACTGGCACAAACGCTTAGCTGCCCAAGCCAAAGCACAGCACGTCTTCTCAAGCATAGAGTACTGAGACCCACAATCATTAAACTTCTTACTGAGGTAGTATATAGCATATTCTTTCTTCCCTGATTCATCTTGTTGACTGAGGACACAACCCATCGAGTCTTCAAGCACAGTCAAATACATGATCAGAGGTCTTCCTTCCACGGGCGGAGACAAGATCGGAGGTTCAGACAGATACTCTTTGATACTGTCGAAAGCTTTCTGGCAATCCTCGGTCCAATCATGAGACTGATCTTTCCGAAGGAGCTTGAATATCGGTGCACATGTGGCAGTCATGTGGGATATAAATCTGGAAATATAGTTCAAGCGGCCAAGAAAACCTCGGACTTGCTTCTCAGTTTTGGGTGCAGGCATCTCTTGTAATGCTTTGACCTTTGCAGGATCAACCTCAATACCTCTTTCGCTGACAACGAAACCCAACAACTTGCCGGAACGGACTCCAAATGTACATTTGTTCGGATTCAAACGAAGTCTGAACTTCCTCAAACGCTGAAAAAGCTTCAACAAATGCTCAATATGCTCAACTTCCGTTCGAGACTTAGCAATCATATCATCAACATAGACCTCTATCTTCTTGTGCATCATATCATGAAACAAGGTAGTTATAGCACGTTGATACGTGGCTCCGGCGTTCTTCAAACCGAAGGGCATCACTCGATAACAGAATGTTCCCCAAGGTGTGATGAATGTTGTCTTCTCCATATCTTCGGGTGCCATTTTGATTTGATTATAACCGGAAAATCCGTCCATAAAGGAAAAGACTTTAAATTTAGCTGTATTGTCTACCAACATATCAATATGTGGTAGAGGGAAATCATCTTTCCGACTAGCCTTATTCAAATCTCTGTAATCAACGCACATACGGACTTTTCCGTCCTTCTTAGGAACATGCACAATATTGGCCACCCATTGAGGATATGTGGAAGTCACCAGAAACCCCGCATCAATTTGCTTCTGAACTTTCTCTTTGATCTTCACTGCCATATCTGGATGAGTTCTTCTGAGCTTCTGCTTCACAGGCACGCACTCAGGCTTCAAAGGCAGGAAATGTTGCACAATATCTGTATCTAGACCCGGCATGTCTTCATACGACCAAGCGAAGATATCGGAATATTCTCATAGCAAACTGATCAATTCTTTCTTGACAGACACTTCAAGAAGTGCCCCAATCTTCACCATACGAACACAATCCTCAGACCCCAAGTTGACTGTTTCTAGATCTTCAAGGTGTGGCTGAATGATCTTCTTCTCGTGCTCAAGGAGACGGGTAATCTCATCAGGAATCCCTTCAACATCATCTTCCTCTGCCTCGAATACAGGGAATTCAAAATTGGGAGATGGCGTTGGATCATTATGTTCAATGGGTTTTAGAATCAACCTGCATAATGATTTTGGTTAATGAAAAACTTTAGAATTTAAACAAGCAAACCATTATGCAGATGAAATATGTTTGCTTTTATTCTTGTTTTTATGGGTTTTTTGTGATCACTGATTTCATGCAAAAACAAAAAGTGAAAACAAATGGAAAAACAAATGTTTAACAATGCATTAATTGAATGAAAACATCATTGTATTAAATGCTGCCAACAATGTCATCACTTCTCCTTTTGGCATGGGAGAAGGGTTTTGAACAAAGTGAACAATTACTCTGATCTATGGATGACTGTAGGAACATCTACAGCGACCCAATTGTGGCAGACACCACCAGGAATGACGAAATTGTTAAGATCTTCCGCATCCTCTTCCAAGATAGCAGCAGCTTCTTCAGGTTGATCAACATGGATGAATCCTCCACTCGTGAACAAACCTTGCTCATTAAATGCCCCAGAACAATAGCCAATCCCAGCCCGGGATCTGTTGTCTTCAAGCTCAATCATCTTCCCTAAACCAGCAACTGCACCACATTCAATGGCCAGTTTCGCATCTTTGTAGGAAGCAAATGAAGGAGACTTCTTCTCGATTGGTTCATAAATAGATAAAGCTTGGAAGGGCGTTCCAACTTCATCCTCAGCGTCAATATATGAGAAAGAAGACAAATGGCTAACCAGGAGAGCCTTTTCTCCCCCTACCACCACCAATTTCTTGTTCTTGACAAATTTCAGCTTCTGGTGTAGGGTGGATGTCACGGCGCCAGCGTCATGAATCCATGGTCTGCCAAGGAGACAGCTATAAGATGGGTGGATATCCATTACCTGGAAGGTAACTTGGAAATCACTTGGTCCAATTTTGATTGGGAGATCAACTTCCCCAATCACAGTCTTGCGCGACCCATCAAATGCCTTCACAACAACACCACTCTGCCTCATGGGAGGCCCTTGATATGACAATCAAGAGAGTGTGGTCTTTGGCAATACATTCAAAGATGAGCCAGTGTCCACCAACACATTGGACATGGCATCAGACTTGCAATTCATAGAGATGTGTAAAGCCATGTTGTGGTCTCTTCCCTCCTCAGGGAGATCAGCGTCACAGAAACTCAAAGTGTTGCAAGCAGTGATGTTTGCAACAATACCATCAAACTGTTCCACAGTGACATCATGATCAACATATGCCAGATCCAAAACCTTCTAGAGAGCCTCCCTATGGGGTTCTGAATTCAGCAGCAGAGATAGAACGAAAATCTTGGATGGCGTTTGTAGAAGCTAGTCTACAACATTGTACTCACTCTTTTTGATGAGCCTCAGCATCTCATCAGATTCTTCATTCACGATGCCACTAGGGCCAACTGAAGAAGCAGGAGTCTTTTGTACAGAGGAGGGTTTGGCAACATCAAGTGCCGGATTCTGAATATTCACAGCTGTCCCAACAGGACGCTCAACGGTATTAGAAACAACAACCCTAGCCTGAGGCTTAGGCGCAGAAAATATTCGACCACTCCGGGTCAACCCGCTAACATCAGCAATATTTGTCACGGACGTTGAAGGTAAAGGCACTTCTACCCCATCTTCTACAGCAACGGGATTGTATCTGAACGGCACAGCTCGGTCAGAAGAATAAGGCACGGGGCCTGCAGGTTTGATTGTTAGTGAAGGAGAGACCTTCGGCTTGCTGCTATCATAGCGAATAACAACAGGCTCAGGAAGCTTGAACACTAGAGATATCACATTAACCTCCGGTTCATCCTCATCAACATTGCGATTTTGCAGAATCTCAATGGTACCCTCATCCAGTAACTCTTGAAGTTCTCTGCGTACCTGGTTACAACCCAAACGATTAACCGAACAAATGCGGCACTTGTCGTGGTCATGCTCCATGTGGCTGTATTGACACAACAAGCGATGTAATTCGACCAACGACTGTCTAATATGGCTTACATATTTGACTTTGTACTTCCCAGGGCATCCCTGGACCATATTAACAGATTTCCCATGCGCGGGCAATGGGTTTTTGGTAACATTCGGGCCTGAATCTTCAAAGCTCAGAATTCCACATCTCATAAGGTCTTGAACCTTAGTCTTCAGTGGGTAGCAGTTCTCAATGTTATGACCCGGGGCACCGGAATGATAAACACAGTGTTGGTCTGGTTTATACCACCATTAAGGATTTGCAGGAATAGCAGGAGGATCCCTGGGTGTAACCAACTTCCTTTCCAACAAGGAAGGATATAGCTCTGCATATGACATAGGAATTGGATCGAAACTGATCTTCTTCCTATCATAACTCAAGTTAGCTTGGTTAGTGGTACTGCCACGAGGCTGGTAAGCCTGTTGCTGTGGACGCTGCTGTTGCTGATATTGATGCTGTTGATATTGCTGAGAATTGTCTTTGAAGATAGGTGCTATATGAGCCACCTGGTGCTGATTGCTGTTACGCCGTGCAGGCTTCCTCTGAACAGAGGGTCTTCTAGGCTTAGTATGGGATTGCACAGCATGTGCCTCCTCATCCTTCTTCTTAAACGCCTCATACCGTTTTGAAGAAGAGCTCTCATCCTTTGCTAAACGTCCTTCACGGACCCCTTCCTCAAGACGCATCCCCATGTTCACCATCTCGGTGAAATCAGAGGGAGCACTTGCTACCATCCGCTCGTAATAAAAAGAACTAAGAGTCTTCAAAAAGATCTTAGTCATCTCTTTCTCCTCTAGCGGTGGAGTAATCTGAGCTGCCAGCTCTCGCCACCTCTGGGCGTACTCCTTAAATGTCTCCTTGTCCTTCTGAGTCATGGCCCTGAGCTGATCACGGTCAGGAGCCATATCAATGTTATATTTGTATTGCTTGACGAAGGCTTCGCCAAGATCATTGAAGGATCGGATATTAGCACTGTCCAAACTCATGTACCATCTGAGTGCAGCACCGGACATACTGTCTTGAAAATAATGAATCAGAAGCTGATCATTATCTGTTTGGGTAGACATTTTTCTGGCGTACATAACCAGATGAGCAAGAGGGCAGGTGTTCCCCTTATACTTTTCAAAGTCAGGCACTTTGAATTTGATCGGAATTTTAACATCGGGAACAAGGCACAACTCGGCAGCAAACTTGCCGAACAAATCTTTCCCTCTGAGAGTCTTCAATTCCTTTCGCAGCTCGAGGAATTGATCATTCATAGCTTCCATCTTCTCATTAATATCCGGGCCCTCAGACGGCTCGGAATGATAGATGGTGTCGTCTACCCTCGGCATGGTATGCACGACAGGAGGAGCAGCAACAGGGACCGGGCCAGATGTTGGCATATGAGCAAAGGTTGGAGCAGGCAGATCAGGCATAAAGCCTGAAGGCATACCCCAATGAAACCCGGCTGGCATAGCATTGGGCACATAATGAGCACTGGCAGCAGACACAGTCGAAGCTACAATCTCTGAAATAATCGTCCTCTGAACTGGAGTTCCAGGCGGTTGAGCAGGTTGATTCTGAGCAGCAAGGAGTTGCTCCATCAAAGCGCCAAGTCTGGCGACCTCTTCTTTCAACTCACGGTTCTCTTGTTCCACTTGATCCATAACTCTTGCAGAATTGGCTCGAGTATAGTACCGGTGAGTCAGCTTGTCTTCAAAATAAATGAAGAACACAGAGTTAGGACACGGGCAAGAAGACCAGAACAAGGTACCTGCTTATGCAAAATGATGCATGAAATGTTTGTGCATATGCTTTGTTTATTTTCAAGGAACCCTTAGGGTATTACTTGCAAATTTTGAATTTTTAAGCATTTAAATTTCATATGGAAAATATCTCATTCAATATAATCGAGACAAAGAAGTACAACATTTTTGATCATATTACAAAGAGAAAAGGAAAATAACATCCTATGGATCCCTAGAAGCTCGGGATGCTGGAAGACGAGAAACACAAAGCTTCTTGATCTCTCTCATAGGCAGCTTTCATATCTGCTTTCTCCTTTGCGAGTCGATCGTACTTCCTCTTCCAGAACTTGGAAGACTGAGGAAGCAGAGAAGTCCACGTATCATTCGGATCATCGATCACCTGATGCTCGAGAAACTCAATCAGAGCGTCCTTCTCCTTCAGCTGTTGAAGCAACTCTTCTCTTTCACGGATCCAGGCACGTGAAAGGTCTTCTTCTCTCAACTCCTCTACACGTTGGTTAGGGAGGGTTGAAGGCCCAGCCACGTCCAACGGTGTAGGTCTCGGATGATCATATGGCATAAGGTACACAGCAGCTCTCTGTCTGACCCAAGAGGTATATGGCTCCAAAGCAATGCAGTTCTTCGGACCCAACTCGTTCCTACTCTTCTTGCAGATCTTGCGCCACGCGCGGACAAATCTGGCTTTCAGGCCTTGGGGATCTTTACCCTCCTGAAAGAATACACCTTCTAACAGAATGTTATGAGGTTTATCCTTTAGGGGGAACCCAAGCTGACGTCGTGCGAGAATAGGATTATAGCTGATCCCACCACATGTACCAAGAAGAGGCACATTAGGGAATTCACCACAGTAATCAATGATCTGAACGGTATCATACACGCGATCATACCAAGAGATATCATCATTAGTGAGAGACATGAGTCTCTGAAACCACCGTAGACATCCCTTGTTCTCCTTGAAAGCAACTGTCTGTGGCATGTGCGAAATAAACCACTTATATAGCAAAGGCAAACAGCAGACAATAACTCCTCCACCCTTTGCATTCCTCAGATGCAAAGAGACATAGGCATCACCCAACAAAGTCAGAACGGGATTAAGAACTGAGAAGATCCTAATGGCATTCATGTCCACAAATTTGTCGAAGTTGGGAAATAATACCAATCCATAGATGAGCAGCACAAATAAAGCTTCAGAGGCATCCTCACTCTTGGCCTTCCCATAAAAGGTAGCTTGAGCAATGAGGAACTCGGAAGGAAAACCCTGAATTCCGCCTTTGGTAGTCAGATTAGCCTTAATCAA